>NW_022170249.1:69187063-69543123 GCF_008802855.1 Photinus pyralis
ATACTGCCACAGACAACATATACTACAGACGGTCAATCTTAAGGGGAAAAAGCACGCTAAGTTTTGTTTCAAATGTCCCCTTATTTAAAAACCTGCTATCCCTCTATTTTGCTCCATCTATTAGCGCATACAACAATGTGTTGGTTCTTCTACAGATTTCTTTTATTGGAATGGTTTTGCAAATTGTCTAGGGAAAGAAGTATTGATACTTTTTTGTTAGAAAGCTGTCCCACAAGAAATCCCCATAATTTACATCTGAGGCGAAGTGCTGATAATCTTTGCAGGTACACATACAAAGCAAATATCACTTCATATTCGCAATTACGTATTACTCGTTGTCTTTGGGTGCATAAGAAACGATATAACTTGCACCACTTTTCGAATTCTCGAAAAAAGTGTAATCTCCGTGTTTGTTTATATACCTACGTACCTACTCTACTTGCCTACTGTCTCTCCGTTTGTGGAATAAATCTTGCAATCAGCAATTTAACTTCATTTAACTTGGATAAAGAAAACCTAAACGTAAGCAAATTTTCGAATGAATATTTGCCTCATATGTAATAAATCCCATTTGAGGTGTGCAATTATCGGTCAATTACAGCGGTAATTGCATTGTAGAAAACGAAAGAGCCCTGCGATAATTGCACATTTCATGGGAATACACTTAACAATTTTATAAGTAGGTAAGGTGAGTTTGTAATGTTTATTCGGGAAATATTCCCCCGAATTACACTCGTGCATCAAAATAATCCTGATAATTTTTTCGCGCATTTTCCAACGAAGTTGGGTGCGCTATTACAGCCACTTTCTCTGTCCGTCCGTCTGTCCGAGGCCTTAACTACTCCTACAGTTTTTGAAGATATTTAGTTCGTTCTTTTTGCATTCGGTAGCGTATCGCTCTGGCACCTGAGTCAAAGAAAATCTTGACGATTGAACTGCGCATGCGCAGACTGCGCAATGCAAACTTTCTTTATGGAGATATTTCTATAAAATTTTAACCAAAGATACTTATAGTAAAAGCAAACGTAAGTATTGCATTTTATAAATATCAGATTAATAAGCGCATGCGCAGGACGCGCAATATCAACTGCGCAGTGAGTGTCAACTTCCTTATTTATGAAGATATTTCTTGAAAATTTTAACCATATATGCGTCTAGTAATGAAAAACGTAGCGCACATAGGTATGGCCTTTGGGGAAGTATTGATCAATTTATGGAAAATGCGCTGAAGTTACACTTCATAATTTGTTAAAAGAGCATTTTGATGCACTTGTGCAATTACGTACGAAAATTGTCACAAAGCAAAGTTTTAATAGCGATCCTCGAGATGGTTTATAGTTTTATATCTATTACTGTCTGCCGGTTTAGTGTGTTGTCACTTCACTCAACGAAACCATGTGTATTGTATGCAAAAAAATCCCCTGAATCCGTAAATGACAGTCTAGCTGACCGGAAACTCCGGGAACATATTGCTATACACAAGTAAACGAAGAAAAAATGGGAAAATGTCGTTTTTTCGCATTTAATTAGGTAGGTATCTCGTTAACTATTCCTCTTACGGAAAAAATGAAGAGAACGAATTTGTTTAGGATCGATTTTTGTATCAGATACAGTTGGTATGATTTTTATTAAACAGAATGCCTAGGGTCTATTATAAAGTTACTTTCTTGTTCTATATCTGGGGTTTCCACTAAACTAATTCCACAGTCCGTCGATTTGCAAAACTCATCGGGACAACAGACAATTGTTGGAATAGGTTGTTTTACGGTTCCACCATCCATAAAAATATTGAAAACGCTCTGGGAGTCATCCAGTTTGAAGGACAAAGCATCGAGAAGGGCGTATCAACAAAAACAAAGTTAATTTTTGGGATCTTTTTTTGTATTTTTCCAGAAAAAACAATAACATTTAAAAATGAACGGTTCTGTATCAACCAGTGCTCGGAATGGAAATTTTCGCCGGAACGCAAGCATCAGTCCATCAGGAGGAAGGGGGGGGGGGGACATAGAAAACATGTACTACGTACATTAAAACAACGAGAAAACGTAACAAAAATTAAATGTTTCATTTTTATTGTTTCCCTTGGTGTGGAGACCAGTGGATACTAATGGGTTTCGTGTGCTGGTATGATCTGAAGGACGTATTTTCGTTTCCATGTGATTTTTATCGCATTAATGACAAATAATCCAACAATATGTAGGGTTCTGTAAAATTTCTTTGTGTGCGGGTGGAGAGGATCTGACGCTGCGGTCCCTTTACGAAAAGGAACAGTGTACAAATATTTTCGACGAAACGGAACGATATTGTAATACTTTTTACCGTTCCGGTCCATTCCGAGCCCTGGTACCAACTGAAAATTCGATTCTAAACAAATTCATTTCTATGAGCTCGAGCAATAGTTGACGAGATAATTGGAAGTCAAATGCGAAAAAAACTGCATTTTTCCATTTTTTCTTATTTTTTTTTTGTGTATAGCAATATGTTCCGGGAGCTTCCGGGCAGTGAACTACATAGAATACACTTGGTTTCGTTGTGTGAAATGCCAACATCCAGTTCAAAATACTTTTGGAGCTAATTTGACTGGACTATGTTGACCCTACACATTGACATAAAATAAAGTTCGTTAAGTGCTCCCTCCCCTAATCAAAAAAATTTGTGATGGTATTATCACAGATACATATAAGTAGGCAAGGCCGTGCGAGGGGGAGGGGCGAGGGGGGCCCAGGCCCTGGACGCCAAGTCTGGGGGGGCGCTGAAGTCGCCCGTCGTCGCCTTCGTCGGGAGCGTCAAAGGCGCGAGTGAAAGATTTACCTCGAATTATATAAACGAATCCGTACATACTCTTGTTTCGTATTTTATAAATTCAGAATCAGTAAAAATTAAAAACTGTCGCGTTTATAAAGTCGGTAATTCCATGGAGTTAGGAAATCAAACAAAAGCGCCTGATTTGCCATGTTTGATCTCAAATTGCCATGGCACCACTGATTTTCTTAAAAGCGCCAGTTTTTAATTATCCAATTTCTTGGATTCAAAGTTCAGAAAATTAAAAGCTATAGTAGTGCATGGATTCGTAATTTTTTTCCCTACAAAAAACCTAAATAGACTTTCTCTCTAAAATAATTAGAGAAGTCAATAATCAGAAATGAAAAAATTTCTATTGCAATTCCTATGGTGCGTTGAACAAGTCACCACCCGGTATAATAATATATTTATTATGGAAAAACAAAAATTATGTTTATTATTCTAACAAAATCTTTCCTTGTCCAACCTCATAATTTTATATGTGGAGGCCAAATTTAGTTTCCGCCCTTGTATAACCAAACCCGCTCCATCAATTTTTTAAATGTTTAGAAAAGAGAAAAATGAAGAATTAAAATGTATCCTATTTCATGTAATTTATGATGTTATACAAGTGAGCGCTTATCTTATCTACATAAAGGCCGGCGTTGAAGCCGAGGAAATAAGGTTTGAGTATATGTATTTTATTTTTACAAAAATGACTCCATCTATTACACACTTTTACCACACACAACAGTTTTCTGTGCGTCTACCACATTTTACGACAAATTATTTCGACTGCTGCAAGGTAGACAACACACTAACCGTACTCTATTAGGTGTTGCGTTTATTTCTATAGCATTGCATTGACCGTCTGTAGTATATGTTGTCTGTGATACTAGTTAACGTTATACCTGTAAGATAATTTAGTACTCAATCTCGTTGGCGGTGGAGGATTGATTCTTTTCTTTTCCTATCTCTCTCTCGAATGCATTCACTGCACTGGAAAATTTGTGCTGGGGGGACCATCAATCTGAATTACGTCTTGATTGGTATTCCAATAGTGTTTGAGGCAATATTGATAGTCAAAAGCTTCCTTCTTATATCCATCTGGTAGTTTATCAAAAAACTGTGCTAATTGATGTGGCACATGTCTCTTCAAATATTCAATTGGTAATTCTAGAATTTCCAGCTTTGACATGCACTCTATAGATGTAAATTTTTTTGATTGCACAATTTATAACATCCATACTTACTGGAGGTCTCATTGCGTTGCATCTACAATTATTGATATAATCGCTATTACATAAACATATATTGTTCACCTGTTATTAGACACACACTGCGCGATGAAAAGTTTTATGCACAATATCGTGTTCGTATGAATATGTTGAAAGACACTGATAACAAAACTATTGTTTAGCACTATTTATATCCTTCTCATGTCAACAGTAAACCGCAACATCCGTTGACGTCAACAGAAAACCACTGCATCCTTTCATGTCAACAGGAAACCGCAACATCCTATTGTGACAACATGAAATCGTTTCAAATATAATTCAATAAAACTGATCATTTTCTTAATAATACCTTGGTACCCTTAAATATTAGGGGATTCGAACTACTTCATGCTGCAAACTGATCTAATCTTATTAATCATCACCACCCCCATATAAACCACCCTCAAACTTACACAAACACTTACTGCGCAGTCGCACCAAAAAGCGAAAACTGTTCATTTTTTCTCCATAACAAATACATGGAGCTTATGGAGATTTACATTGTGCCAGCTCTCTCGTTGTTACACTACTACTTTTAAATTCATACAGGAACCTGCAGGTTATTCGAAATTTATTTATCTAAATCAACCTAGGAGCTTAAAGCAATTGTGTGGAATTATGACTTTGAATAAATTTAAATTTCAATCATTTAACAAATCGAACATATACGGATATATTATCATGCCTAACTCTTTACTAGACTATTTGCGAAGATTATGGTTAGAAAGGGTAATTAAAATTGTATATAAAACAACAGTATGGGAAACTTTAACGAACATTAAAATTTTTGAAAAAACCCGTTCTAAAATAATGTCTGCGGACAATAATTCTGCGATCGTGATTGAAGTTTGTGATTATATTAGTGATAAACACATAAAACCACGTCAATATTTTGAACGAATACGTCCCACATCGACATGTGTGCATCCATGGGGTAATGCAAGCATCACAGCCCTCACCAATAAGAGCCAGGCCTGCAACATCGTCCTCATCATCGCTGATTAGTCATATTAGCGTCAGCATCAATGAAGAGGAATACCACGAAACTGTTGCAGTGGGCATTGAAAAAAACGCTAATGAACTTGAAATTGACTATATGCACAGAATTCGGGCATTTGTTATGAACATTGAATATTCTAGAATGTGTAGCGCTTTACATCCTGAAATGGAATTGGAAGATTTACCTTATCACATCTCTTATTGCAATATTAATAGAGATCCAAACAAAATTGATTTGTTTGAATTTGATGAATATTTACGTTCCATAGATCAATTTTAAGGGTGCTTGCTAACATAATAAAAAAAATACAAAAATATGTCAATTTATTTAACAATAATTAGTAATAATAATATTTAATTCCAACAGCAATAATCACATAATATAATACCTATGTTACAAAATTATACCTATATATTTGGTGACGTTGCATTTCGCATAAATACAAACACGCATAACTCCCATTTCGCATAAATGAATTTTCATTTACAGGCATGTGACATAATTTAAACGACGCATAAAAAAAAACTACGCATAACTGGCAATACGCATAACTCCCATTTTGCATAAATAAGATTCTCGTAAATGGCATTTCGCATAAATTAAAGATGCATAAAAAAAACTGCGCATAACTCCCATTTCGCATAAATGAAAGATACATAAAAAAAAGTACGCATAACTCCCATTTCGCATAAATATCCGTAACTGGCATTTCGCATAAATTAAAGACGCATAAAAAAAACTGTGCATAACTCCCATTTCGCATAAATGAAAGATGCATAAAAAAAAAGTGTGCATAACTCCCATTTCGCATAAATATCCGTAACTGGCATTTCGCATAAATTAAAGACGCATAAAAAAAAGTGTCCATAACTCCCATTTCGCATAAAAACAGGTATCCGACCGACGGCGGCGGTGGCCGACGACCATTTCGGCTACTCTGAATGTAACGTTTGTAAAAATCATCTGAATTAGAAACACAAAGCGTGTCTGTTTATTGGTTATTCTTTGATGTATTCGTTTATTCAAAGACTACCTACTCCATGATTACTGTTGATAATTTCCCGTGCAAATTTTACTACTTTTATTTCTTTAACGAAGTCAAGTGTAAAAGGTTTAAGAGCGTTAAGGCGGCCCCACACTTACATGGCAAACTAAGGCGAACGCCAACGTTTCAGATGTGTACAGTTTCCTTCCAAATTAAAAGCTTGTCAAGTGGTTTCATACAACATTATATGTGGAAACTTCCCTATACTTCATACAGTATCATGCGGAATGTCCTTTGAGTGGTCCGTTTACCGACTGCTGGGCGTAACGTTGGCAATGTGCGACTCATACACATTTATGGCAAACTCGACGGCCGACGCATCACCAACATTCGTCTAGTTTGCCATGTAATGTGAGGCCGCCTTTATACAGTTTGTTTCAAATTAAGTCGGCACTATTGTTAATTTTCTAATGGCCGTTTGCACCGACAAATTTAAGCGGGACTTAGCTTAAAATCCATGACAACCATTGTCTCAATAATCGTTGCCATGGATTTTTTGTCTGTGCAAACGGGCATTAGCTGTAGAGTTAGACACACGGTTAACTTATCAAAATTGTATACTTTATCATTTTCTTAAAGTATCCAAATATGTAATTAAAAAAAAACAAATCTCGCATTTTCCAGATCATTACAAAAATGTGACTATAATATTTTCAACCGTATAATCGTATTTTAACTACCTAGTTTTAATAGGGCGGCAATAAATCGATTGTCTCTAGCCAACTATAGTCAGGTCGGGTACAATTGAGTAGGTATAAATAAACAGTGCATCATGGTACAAGTTAAGTAATTGTCGTATTTAATTATCATGCTAGCAATATTTTCACATGCTAAATACGCCGATATGGTATTCATTTACGGTTTCTGAAATGGGAGTGCCAATGGGAGCCATTGCCGAGTATCCCCATAAATTTCGAAATCGATGCACTCTGCAATTGCACTCTAATTTGACTATAGTTGGCTAAAGACAATAGATTTATATACATAGGTATAGCGGCCCTATTAAAACTAGATAGTTAAAATAAAATAATAATTGTTGCTATATCTTGGAAGAGGTTGAGAATAAAAATATAGTTTATTAGCGTTTTTGTCTTCAAATAATCTCTACTTCAATTTCCAAAAATATTACCCCTGCATATGCCCGGAAACAGCGAATGCTCGGACATAATTCGAAAATTGGGAAACTAAAAATGTAATTTCCAAAAATACGCTATGAGTTGTGATTATTCAGTATCTGGTATTACGCCCTCTAGGTATAATTGAATCTTGCGTGCGCTTCTGCATGATGTTGATTAAGTACAGAAGTAGTCTAACTCTAAGTAACATTATTCCACTCTTCTTGAAGCACAATGCAAAGTTCTTGTGGTGAATCGAGAGACTGGTCGACTACGACTCGTACGCATTTGTCAAACATCTCCCAAGCATGCTTTATCAGATTTATCCCCGACGAACATGCTAACCATAATACATAATTTTTGTGAAAATATCTATAATTTATAGTAAGAACTGAGTGGTACAGTATAATTGCCTAGTTTATCGAACAACAATGAAATTACACAGTACGTACGCATGTGAAGCAATGTGACCTATGTCACTCCTATGTGACTTATAGGCTGACTTGCTATTATTTATTAATTAAGAAGATAAAATCGAGGATAAAATACTTAGTAGGTAGGTACTGGAAAAAGAGCAATAAATGAAATTGTTTGGTAACTACCAAGGTTATTTTATTTCAAAGGTTACCTGGTAACTATGTGGGCGGAAGCGGGAGGGACGGAATGTATACGTCATCGAGAATTCAGACATTGACGTTCAACGTTGTTTGTAGTCGCGCGGGCGCTTATTTTTCTTGAGTTATAGTTTATTTGTTTAAAATTTGTTGAATTTTGAAGTGCATAAGGACATATATTAGCTGTAGATACCTATTTGGTGCAATATAAAGACATTTAGTTTGTGAATTTTGTGGGTTTTCATAGCCCTGATTGAAAGGTTAGTTCATCAATTAGGTATATGCACTTTTGTATGTTATAATTAAGTATTTTTTTAGATGAGTGGCGGTAACACTAAAATTCCTCATCCTGGTGTAAATAAAATCTCGGTTTTTACGTTTCCCAAGGACCCTACCGTTCTTAAAGAATGGGTAAGAAAATGTTTCACATCCGGCAGTAAACTAAAATGTGCTGCGCCCTCATTGGTCAAAACGGCCAACCGATGAAAGCGTAGCGTCCCTGGCCGCAAACGTTTAAAAGCAGAGCCACGAACTCTGCAAAGTGCAACGCAATTTCTGCTTCGACTGCACTTCAAGAAACAAAAAGCTCTCCACCTGCAGAACCAGGTCGCCTTGCCAGCTCGACCTCGCGCCACACTCCATCAGTCAGAAGACCTGCATCTGGGCTCACCCCAACGACAGAGCTCGCCGTGTGTACCTCGGTTACCATTTTGTACATACTATAAATATACATATTCCATAAAACGCAACAACATTTTATTTGGCGTCATCTGCTAAAGAATGTTTAGAGTTTTAATTCCGAAAGGCTAGTTATTGGTACATAGGGGTGGTTCCTATTTTGTAGAACGCGGAATTTTATCCATTCCACCTCTAAAATTAATTTGATTACATTTTCACAAGTCCTCGTGCAATGTAAAACAACTTACGCACCACACTCATTTTTGCAATACTTTGATTGCTTTCAAAGGTGGAAGTCGATAAACTTCCAAGATTTCCAATATAAGATCCACCCGTATATACATATAAATCCAAAAATATACTGCAAAATCTAAATGTTTTACCCCTTTTATTAGCATTGTAACCTATGAGCAATTTTAAATGTGTATTCTAGATTACGTTTTCCCGCCTTCAAAATGCAAGCATTCTATTGGTTTAGAGTTACCAGACAACCTTTCTAATAAAACATCCTTGGGTAACTACCCCTTTCGAGCGCAGCCTGCTTTTAATACCAATTAGATAATATTCAACCAAAAAGGCTATCTTAAAAGTTTGATGCAATTTGACCAACCATGGAAAATTTCTTCAGAAAAACTTTTTGCAAAATTCATTATGAAAAATCTATTAACCTATGCGGTTGCATACAACAAAACTTTAGAGTTTTTCTAATTGCTTTTCACCAAGTGAGTACCATCCTAGGTACCATCCGTCTACTTAAAGAGAGAATATAATAACCTATTCTGTTCCATATAACCATGAATAAATAACTTTAGAGTTCTTTCTCCAAAGTCCTCTATGCCGATAAAGTAGAAATCTAGAAATTTAAAATGTCAATTTAATGTTCAATACTTCTGATTTAAGCTTATTTTTGCCCCTGTACTATAGGGAATGATGTAAAGTGTATTTATATTTTCTTTTTTACTCTTCCATCATACTACTTATTAGTTTATGATCCGCACTAAATAGATAATTTCGTTGAATTTTTAGGCACTAGTGCGCGAAAGTAGATAGTCAATTGTAAACTTGACGTTCCCGACGCTCGTGTTTTATTGGGAAAACGCGATTTAAAACGAAGGAGTGCAAAAAATACTATTAACTATCTAGTTTTAATAGGGCCGCTGTAAATCAATTGTCTTTAGCCAACTATAGTCAGATTAGGGTGCAATTGCAGAGTGCATCGATTTCGAAATCTATGGGGATACTCGGCAATGGCTCCCATTGGCAGTTCCATTTCAGAAACCGTAAATGAATACCATATCGGCGTATTTAGCATGTGAAAATATTGCTAGCATGATAATTAAATACGACAATTACTTAACTTTAAACTTGTACCATGATGCACTATTTATTAATTATACTCAATTGTTACCCCGATTTGACTATAGTTGGCTGGAGGCAATCGATTTATAGCCGCCCTATTAAAACTAGGTAGTTAAAATACATACGGTTGAGAATATTATTGTCACATTTTTGTAATGATCTGGAAAATGCGAAAATTGTTTGTTTAATTACATATTTGGATACAGTAAGAAAATGGTAAAGTATACAATTTTGATAAGTTAACCGTGTTTCTAACTACACAACTAAGAAAATTAACAATAATGCCGACTTAACCCATTTGAAACAGTCTGTATAACGCTCTTAAACCTCTTACACTTGACTGTTAAATAATAAAAGTAGTAAAATTTGCACGGGAAGTTATCAACAGTAATCATGGACTAGTCTTTGAATAAACGAATACTTTCATTAGTTTGCATCAAAGAATAAACAGACACGGTTTGTGTTTCTAATTCAGATGATTTTTAAGCAAACGTCAACGTCCAGAGTAGCCGAAATGGTCGGTCGACCACCGCCGCCGTTGGTCGGATACCTGTTTTTATGCGAAATGGGAGTTATGGACACTTTTTTTTATGCATCTTTCATTTATGCGAAATGGGAGTTATGCACAGTTTTTTTTATGCGAAATGCCAGTTACGGATATTTATGCGAAATGGGAGTTATGCGCACTTTTTTTTATGCATCTTTCATTTATGCGAAATGGGAGTTAGCACACTTTTTTTTATGCATCTTTAATTTATGCGAAATGCCAGTTACGAGAAACTTATTTATGCAAAATGGGAGTTATGCGTAATGCCAGTTATGCGTAGTTTTTTTTATGCGAAATTTATTTGTGAGAACATTTTGAAAATGACTATTTTTTTATGAAAATGGGAGTTATGCGACTTGACATTTATGCGTCGTTTTTTCAAACGCTATTTAATTTATGCAAAATGGGAGTTATGCGTGTTTGTATTTATGCGAAATGCTAGCGACCCTTTAGACTGGGTTACAATATTAGTATTATAATCTGTGTAGATGTCAATAACGAAAAATTTATTGTCCAGATCCAATGAGGTAGTCACTAAACACCTGTTCCAATACGATAGCCCTAAAAAATAGCATTATCTATTTCTAAAACGTGACAAATTACCTACATTTAATTACCGGACATTGTTTTTGGCATCTCATCGCTACAATATTAGCAAGTGCTGGTGGAGTTCTTCAACTTAAAACAGTTCCAAATAATCCATATTACTCATAATAAGAATAAGAATTGTTTTTAAAATGCGGTTTTGAACAATTTGCATCTAAATCAGCTGTCATCTGTGACAGACAGTTACGATGAGAGCGCCATCCATTAGGATATTAGCAACTAAATCGAGGTAGGTAATGAAATATTACTAACCTCGAATCGAACATTACTAACCTCGAGAATCTACTTTCCTCCCTCCTGGAAAAATAAGTGTTGTAAAACACAACTTCCTTATCCTTCAAAATGACAATTATGAGACTGATTACAATATGATCGTGAATAAACATGTTTACGGAAAAAAATTAAAAGTATAATTAACTTTTGTCGGAAGTTGAACGGACATCCTAATGATATCGGTGTTTTTTAATGATAAAAATTGATTTGAAGTTTAACGATCACATCATACTTTCAATTTTAATTAATTATCCGCCCAATTAACCTGGTAATATAGCAGAGGGTGAGTAATGTGTAATTTTTCACGGTGGCACTTAGAGTGCGTAATTGGAGGTAGCAGCATCCAATAGTATGAATACTTGGTGATGGGATCCTTTGGTTTGCCTTTTTTCAGAGCTGTAATGAATAACCCTGACACATAATTAAGTAATTAACTTGTGCTTGTTTTGATTTTGTTCATTGTATTACTACAGCATTTCGCACCCCATTGCAGTTTTAGTTTGGATTGTTTTCTACTACTGGAATACTCTACTATACTAGAATTGTCCGCTAGTAACTAGTTTCTACATTCTCAATAGGAGCGGATTTAACCTTTTGCTCTAGGGGGAAACAACTGTGAATTTTTGGTGTACACCCCTTTGAATTAATTTGAATTAACGCGAATTAATGCGAATTAATTTGAATTAACGTGAATTAATGTGAATTAATTTGAGTTAACGTGAATTAATGTGAATTAATTTGAGTTAACGTGAATTAATGTGAAATAAATTGAATTAACGTGAATTAATTTGAAATAACGTGAGTTAATTTGAATTTGAATTTTTGGTATACACCAAAAATGGTACTGGTTCCCCATAGCTTTTGCTGCTTCTACTTCCCTTTTTTTAAGAAAATGTGCCGTCGATAACTATCGATATACCTATGGACAACTACCGATCTGTGGATAATCATCGACGTAACGATAAGTATCTACATCGATAGATCACTTAATCTCTCTAGTTATGTTTCCTAGTTTTACAGTTTAATAAATCCGTATATAAGTCAAATACATTATGTAAAGAAACTAATTTGTTCGCTTGTTTGTCATTGATTGATTGATTGATTGATTGATTTATTTATTATTCCTCTCTTGTTCTGGGTCTTCGACACGCTTGTACCCAATTACAGAGTGACACGCATAATGCTTTTTATACGTGCTTCTGTGGAAGGCCTTAAGTTGTTCTATACTACTCCGGTATTTACCTTACGAACTAGGAAGACTGCAGGAAAACCTAATTCGGAGTAGCCGACAGAATGCTTGAAACTGGTCTAACGAAATTCCTGTCACAAATGAAAACTCTTTCCTCAGCCCAGGTTTGAACACCCGGCCTCCCGCTTTATAGCCCAAATACAGTGATCAAACAAATACTGCAGTGGTACTCAACCAATAATAATTTATAGTCTAGGAGTCTTGAGTAGAGAGTGAGAGTTTATGCATCATGGTGGTTCTGATAATGTTCCCGTAGATTTATTTGTTTTGTGCAAATCAGGAAGTCCGAATAAATATTGATCCGAGTGCAAACATAAACGGAAAACATTTGGAGCAAATTTGGGTAAAAACATGGTGTAAATGTACTCCATTTTTTTCAAAAAATTACATTAAATCTAATGCAAATTTTCACTGTTAGATCGGTTGTAAATTTTAGCGGTCAAGGAGAGACTGATAACTGATAACTATTAAAGTTGATAACAATACATTTATTACGAAGGCAAATTGCGCCTGGTCGATAGGCAACTAAACTCACGTTCAAGAACAAACTGTTTTATGGATAACCGTCAGCGAAGTAATAGCATTACATCTTATTACAAAAGAAAGCCCTTAGATACCTCACTCGAAGAAAATAGTCCCTTTGCGAAAAGCAAAAAGGTCAGCCGTTCGCCTGATAAAACAAGTACGACGTCAGCAGGCAGTATGGAAAAAATTGAAAAAATGTTGGATAGCGTGGTCTCAGAACTGAAATTAATTAGGGCCGAAAACGCCCAATGGAAGGAAGACATCAGCAAAATGCAGGAAGAAATGAAGAAAAACGAACAAAAATGGCAACTGACTGTTAACTCTTTAGAAGAGAAGATTGAATCCCTTGAGCGTAAATTACAATGGCGAGAAAAACTGGATAAGAAAAATAATATAGTCATCAAGGGTCTATCTGCGTGCCCTGGCAATGAAGAAAGAATAGTAGAAGAGCTTCTCCAAGGGAAATTAAAAGTGTCAGTTAAACCAAAAGAAGTGCTCGTGCTAGGGAAGGATAAGCGTGTAATGTTGGTGAAGTTTGATTCATGGAAGGACAAGCAAGAAGTTATGTGCTGCAAACAAAAACTGAAGGAAAACTTGGATACGAAAAAAGTCTACATAAACAATGATATGACGACGGAAGAACTAAAAACTCAAGCCAAAATTAA
The DNA here is from genome assembly GCF_008802855.1 of Photinus pyralis. NCBI lineage: Eukaryota > Metazoa > Arthropoda > Insecta > Coleoptera > Lampyridae > Photinus > Photinus pyralis. The sequence continues at coordinate 69,200,798 of NW_022170249.1, forward strand.
AGAAGTTGCAGAGTCTTTGCAAGCAGACGGCAAGCGCACCAAGATAGGTTACCGGAAATTGTTTGTGGATGGGAAATTGTGGTACTGGGACAATAAAGCTGACAAATTACTGGAATCAAAAAACTAACTAAACCCAACAGACCGTCAGTCGCAGATGTCATGAAATCAACAACTACAATGGACGCAAATGAAGTGTTAAAATTTATCTTCTGGAATATCTCGGGTTTCAATAACTTTACTAATATGGACGTGAATACTAGGGATATTGTACTAAATAGTGATGTCATAGCTTTGTGTGAAACTTGGATGTCGTCTTTGGATTATCCGTTACCATTTTTTATGAATAGCTTTAGTAAACTTTGTGTTAGCGTAGCAGTGAAGGAAAAAGACAGAGGACGTGCTAGTGGAGGATTAATTATGTTTGTAAAAAGTAATCTTTTAAATTATTTTAAAGTTGTAAGCCACACGAATTTATGGATATGTGTATCACTAAATATGTTTACCTTGAAATACCTAATTTTGTCTGTGTATATAAGCCCTAATTTAGACAATAAGGCAAGCTTAGAATTACTACATGAATTTATAACTGATTTATCATATGTGTACGGAGATTATAAGTGGGTTGTTTTAGGAGACTTTAATGCTCGCATTGGGCAACTTAACCAATTAGACCGTGAGACAATTACAGGCTACAATGTACAAGCAACCAGGGTCTCACTCGACCATTATATCAACAAAAGGGGAAAAATGGTTATAACTCTGATGGAAGATGTGGGACTGTTTACCTTAAATGGCCGAACTGAAGGCGACGCCCCAGGGAATTTCACGTTCGCCAATGCGAATGGTAAGAGTACTATAGACTTAATTTGGGCCAATATGTCAGCCATTCAAGATGTTAGGTATTTGCGTATACTACCCACACTTGAGAAGACAGAGCACAGTATTTGCATTCTTAAACTTGCGAGTTCAAACATAAATAGTAATTGTCAAAAGCACCCTCAATCATCAGGTGACAAGCTCAATCAATACAATAGGTTATTCTGGGATGAATTAAAGGGTCGGGATTACGAAACGGAGCTTAGACACTCACCAAATGTCTACATGCACCACACTGATCCATCGGCATTAACTATTAACTTAGAAAATACAATCAAATGTATAGCACAAAAACTTAGTTTAGTGAAAGTCTACAACGGACAGGCACATGAAAAATTACGAGAAAAACAACCGTGGTTTAACGCAGAGTGTTACGAACAGAGAAAACAAACCAAGTATTTTTTAAAACTGTACAAACTTACCCCGAATAACGCTACTTTGAATGATTACTTGCTACATAAAAAACTCTATCATAAACTATTGGATAAATCTAAAAAGGTGTATTATAAGAACATATCTAACACTCTTGCTAATGTTAATAATAGTAGTGAATTTTGGAAAGTTGTTAAAAACTTGAAAACAAGTCGCGAAAACATCAACGAAGTAACACTTGAGGAATGGGAAGAATTTTATCGTAGACATCACGCAAACTTGAATTCATCTGTATCATTATACTTTGACGTTTCTAATTATTACTTAGATACGCCTATAACATTAAACGAGCTTCACAACAGCATAGCGTCGGCCAAACTCGGTAAAACACCGGGATTTGATTTAATACCCAATGAATTTTATAAACACTTACCACCAAACTGGGAACATTATATGCTCAATATGTTTAACAATATTTGGGAATTAGAAAAAATACCTCGTTCTTGGTCAATAATAATCATCACGCCAATTCATAAGAAAGGACCGAAAAATGATCCAGCAAATTACAGAGGTATAGCCCTAACCAATAGTGTTACAAAATTATTTACCCAAATCCTATACAATAGAATTTACAACTTTGTTGAAGAATCTTCCATTCTAAAGGAATACCAAATGGGATTTAGAAAAACTAGAGGCACTTCGGATAACATATTCTCATTAATGGCAATTATTCATATACAACTAAGGTTGGCAAGAAATGCAGTATATGTAATGTTTATTGATTTTAAACAAGCATTCGACAGAATCAACCATAACATACTTTGGAGGAAATTGTATGATAATGGCATTAGTGCAAAAGTTATTAGAATGATAGAGAGTCTGTATAAGAATGCAAGTTTACAGGTTAAAGTGAACAACAACTTAAGTAATACGATTCCTATCACAGAAGGGGTGTTGCAGGGAGAAAAACTATCTCCAATACTGTTTTCACTTTTTATAAATGATATAGAGAGTTATTTCCGAGCACATGGAGTTCGTGGTTTAAATATCGATCAGAACAATGATATTTTGTTAATTGCATATGCTGACGACATTGCTTTGTTCTCCCATTCTCCCATAGACTTGCAAAAGAAAATTAATATTTTATACAATTATTGTAAGGAAAATAGTCTGACGTTAAATACTAACAAAACTAAAATAATGAAATTTCAAAGAAACTGGACACATTCAAAAACTGTTAAGTTTTATTATGATCGCGATCCATTAGAAGTTGTAAATAAATTTTCATATCTTGGCGTTACATTTACATCAACGGGCAAATTTAATGAAGCAACAAAAGAGGCAAAAAAGAAGGCCTTAGTTGCAATCGGTAATGTTAAAGCAATCCTCATAAAAGGCAAATCGAGTTCATGGAATGAAAAATTCAAACTATTTCATAGTGTTGTCCAAGCTACCGCTCTGCATGGAGCTGAAACATGGGCCGTTTTTAAACCGGAAGGGCTTGAAGGAATACTCACCAAGTATCTCAAAGACGTTCTGCAATGTCAGAAAACTACCCCTAATCATATGCTCCGCCTGGAAACCGGCGCGAGGCATGTTAGTAACTTCGTATGGGCGCGAGCATTAAATTGGTGGATGAAAGTATTAAAACAAAAACCAACGTCTTATACGAATTTGCTTTATAATCGGTTGAAACACCTCGACTCCTGGGAACAGAATACGGCTGAATACAACTGGGCATCACAAATACGTCATTTTATAGAAAATCTGGGGTATGGGAACACCTGGCTACAGCAATCGCATCATATGACTAAAAGCTCTATCAGAAATGTAATTGACCAACACTTCACAACTTTAAAATCTGCAGATATCGTAACGAGTACAAAATTTAACGACCACTACAACAAATTACAGGCTATGAAGCATAATTATGAAATGTCAGCATATTTAACGTTTAAAGTCCCAATTATAAAGATCAGAACAGTAGCACAACTCAGACTGGCTTACAAAAATGGGACGCGCATTCTTATAAAAAATATGCTTTACAAACTAGATAACATAAACAAATGCCAAGTATGTAATCTTAACGAAAACGAAAATCTTATACACTTCATTTTTAAATGCCCAATATATCAACCGATAAGGGTCGTTTATTTAAAAAAATATTGCATCGATGAGGACGACGAATCTAATATCTGTCACTTACTACAAGTAAAGGACGCAGCCCAACTAAACTGTGTTTATAATTATATACTTAATGCATTTAGAATAAGATCATTTTGTTTAAATGAATGATAGTTGATTTACTTATTTATAGAAAAATGGTTTATTTTATGTCATAATTATTTAGAAATTTATAATGTGTTTAAGTTATCTATCATATCTCTCTCTATTTCTTTGTATGAGGCATTGCCTTAAAACAAATATACGTTTATTAATTAATTAATTAATTAATTATAGTCTAGGACGAATTCATAAGAATCGTGTAAATCTTTGAAATTTGGTATAGTTTTAGGTATGGCCTTGAGGTTTTCACTTATTGTTGTAGGTTCTAGAAAGCGAGGAATCCATTTGTTACGTGTAATTGACTCTCTTATCTCGAACACGCTGTATATGAAAAATCGTACGTATAAAAGAACTTAAAACAATATTTATGGAAAGTTAGACAAAACGATAACTGATGCGTCAGCAATGAGGCAAAAGTAAGTTACAGCAAATGTTATCCAATACAGCATAAAACACAACGAAAAACATATGGTGGTCTATTGACCCTAGTCGGGTACCATAGGTAAAAATGAGAAACTTTCTAATTTTTTTCATATTTACAATGAAACTTCTTCATTTAATTAATTTAGTTCCCAAACATATAAAACCTCTGCTGCCATAAATAAGGACGATATATAAATAATCTCCCTGGCGCACATTACTAAAAGAATTCATATCTTTCTATCATGCTTTTTAAATAGGTTGGCTGGTAGGTAGGTACTTATAAAAGCGACAGTAAAGAGTAGTATGCTATTAGGTTATGATGAAGAGATTAATTCGGCCGGTATTTCTTTTCAGTTTTTTATCGAATTCTCTCCACAAAAATTAAAATGTTCAGTCCCATATCCTCCGTGAAAACTGAGGGTTGTTTCAGGTGACTTATGTGCATCGCAATTAAACAACTACTAATTTTAGTGATCAATACAGAAAATAAATCTCTTACGCTCCTTAAACTGTTACCAGCGCTATATCAATTGACAATATCATTCTTTTTTTCACTTGAATACATTGCACACGAACGAAAATAAAAATACGGAAGCCAAAGCAATCATATTCATATACCGTGTGTCCCAGAGAGAACGAATCATATGGAAACAGGGTTAATGCATTTCTTCGCGAAGGATCCAGGGGGCCTTAGATGTGTATTTGAAGTTGGTGTTAAAATGACATATATTTTGTTGACTCCAATCATCCAGATAAATTCCATACAGTAATAAAAACCGAAATTTGTTTGGAAATACACGTTAGAATTTACAGCAGGAAAATCGAAAAAATTAAATCCAACCTAATATGTCAGTTACACCGTTATAGTACATGCATTATTTCAATGATCTGTTATTGCTAAATTATTGCTAATTCGTCCATTATTAAATCCAATTACTTCATAATCAAATGAAATGTACTACTTAGAGGCCTTTGATTGATACATTTCTACAAAATAGAAAATTGACAGAAAAAAAAACGCTATCAAAGAACTCGCTGTTTGTCGTTGATATAGAGCAGTTAGTACCTACTTGTGAGAAAAGTATTTGGAAACAAACCGTATACTGAAATGTACTGGAAATCATAAATTGAAAAATTCAAAGAAAACCTGCTTAGTGTGATGGATTGAACGAGTAACTTTATAACTCCCATCAAAACTCTTAATCTAAAGACGAATCATATGCGCCGCGATAGAGAATGTTCGGAGCTTTTATAGAATGGAATCGGGAAAATAAAAGTATACCTATTGCAATCGGCTACCATGATGAATTACCTACGAAATTTATGACTTCTTTATTAATTATCTTTTGAATTTTTTTTGTTAGCGTTAAATTAGCCAAGATCAAAATTGTTTCCCAACTAAATTAGGAACTTTAATCAAATTTTATATAATCCCCGGTGAGTGCTTTTCTTTACGAACAGTTTGTTCGTTTGCAATACCGAGGAAAGCAGCGGAAAATTAATATTGTGGAGGAGCTAAGTGTATCCTACCTGCCTAATAATAAAACGTCTACCAAAACGGAAATATAAACGTTATTTTCTCGTTTCGTGGTCTAAGTAAACGAAAATTTGAATTTTATGCTTTTTGAATATTTATAAGATGCAAAAATGTATACATAATAGATAATTTTTTGCAGGTTTATATTGTCCGGGGGTGTTTGATGGATGGGTTTGCTGGCCCGACACCGAAGCTGGGAGGAGCGCAAGCCATCGCTGTCCGGGGTTTATCGTCGGCTTTGATCCAGAAAGTGAGTACTTAATTATAACTCCGATTAAGATTTGAAATTGAACTACAAGTGATAGCCCGTAAGCAACGCATTACTTACAGTTTGAGAGGATACTATCGATTTTATTGGAGAAAAATTTTTTACATAATCTCCAAAGCAGATTGATATTTGCACAAAAATATGAAATATCTGAAACATTAATGGAGTGAGTTTCCATCCCGTATGATGTTTTGTTTATACTGCCTTTGAGATTGACTGTAGCGTTAAATGGAACGTAAATGGAAATTTAATAGCAATACAGGTCTACATTGATTTTACCGATCTTTAAGGTGAACTTCTTAAAACACTTCCAGGCAGAGTAAGTGGAACCCTAACATACAACGTAATTAAGCCCGAATAAAATTTTGGGACCCCAAAGACTTAAAATGAAATGACAGCCATTTCTGGAAATTATTTGCTAAATTATTAGTGAACGTAATAAGGACTTTACTGCGCCGGGGAATAATGAACCGATTTATTATTCCTGTCTGTTGTAACGCAAATGTCTCGGGCTTGTGCTATACTTTATGACGCATTATTTCTTATTATCGCGGTCGCGTTAAAACTGTTTATTTATTAACTTCCCTTAGGAATTAGAAATTAGGTACCTAATTCGTGAAATTAAATTAGCAGAGGCAACGTTAAACTTTACTTTGTAGGTGGCATTACGTGTGCCACTGTTTCCTTTTACCCATCATTAATTTCTAGTTTTATGGTTATGGAAATTTAATGTTTGCGAATTTTAATAAATGCGCGAAGGTGGTAGCATGATTTTAATTCTCTTTATAAAATTAAAAAAACAAAAGTATGGTTAAATTGAAGGGGTCAAAACCAAACGAAAAATTAATGTCGAATAAGTTTCCGCTTCTGCGTCAGTTAATCTCAACTTAGTTATTTACTAAGATCTTCAGCTCTGTGATGTATCACTAACGTTAAACCTAACCTTCAGTTTATTTGTAGAAAACGTTATTTTTCCCATACTAAGGCCCAGTTGTACAATGTTATTTTATAGTTAACTTGAGGGTTAAAGGATTTGATTGGCTAATATTTCACAAGTTGACCAATCGTGTTTCTGAAATCTGTCAGTTAAACTAAACTGCAATTTAAACTGACATTGTAAAACCGGGCCTAAATAATCAACCCTTTGATACATCAGAAACGTCAAACCGGGTGCAGGTTATCTGTAATAATCGTTATTTTGCGTTATTCAGTATGAGCAAAGATAATGTTTTTTACAGATAAACCACACGTTAAGTTTAACGTTATAGTGTAGACGTTATTTCCATCTAAACACCCAAAAATAATAACAAGACATTTATAAGATTTACAAGAAATTTATAAGTGTGTAATTCTTGTTTTAATTTGATCGCTTTTGTAAAATTATTCAATCTAGCTAAGGTGTTGCAAGTAAGACACATAGGGTCGTTTGCGATAAGAAGTTCTATCAGGCCAAAATGAACTAAGGGACTTGTTTTGTCGCTGTCAAGAGAAAAGATATTTCGAAAAATTGCGCGTCTCGTATGGACTTTTGGCGCGTTTCGTCCTGGTTAGCATTTATTTAAGTAAGCGAATTGTGATTGGATGTTCGGTGTTCACTTTTTATAATAAATCTATGCAGAATTAAGTTCACCAAAGTTGTGTAAGTAGTTAACGCGTGTTATCCGATTACGGAAAAAGTTTTTTCGAGTTGAAAAAGGAAGCAGTGCGGTAAAGCAAGGCCTTTTGTTAACGTTCTCTTCTCATTAAAAGTTAAAAATTTCTATCATCCGAACAACCACCGAAAATTTGTTCACCTTATTCATTAATGCAGTTCTGTTTGTCATCTACTTCTATGATATAAAGCAAGTGAAGTTTCATGAAGCTGTCGGCGAGAGTTTTCGTGTCAGTTTTAGTACGCCTTGTACCGCAAACCTTGTACAATCAAATTATTTGGATTATTGAGAAAAAACTGTAAGTAAATTCTGAATTTTTTGTTAATTGTCGACCGTCTGCGTGCGGGGCAATGTGTCCAAACAAACTTTATAATCTTTTCTTTCTTTTAGGGATTTTGTTTTATGTTTTATGTGTTTTGAGATAAATTTGTGTCACTTTCAATCAATTAATTGTGCTTTGTTCGAATCCATTGCGCGACCCGGATAAAGTTAAAGTGAAAATCATTATACTATGTTTATATATTATGAGCACAAATAAACCATTTGTTTTTCGTTTCCATACTATAATTTTGAATTAACGAAAACTTCGGCAGTTAAAAGGGGATCCTAAAGGGGAAAATTGTGCCAATACAATGAGTTTTGGGAACATTCAATAGATGGCGCACAGTTTGCGGGGGTGTCTGCGTGTGCATATTATATCAGTGTCATTATCAGTGTGATTATGAAAGTTGAGTTTTGATTTATGGCTTATTGTGCTTTATTCATTTTTACACTTATGTGTACAGTTGATTACCAACAAGCAAGTTGAAAACGTAAATATTGTATGTAAATTGTGAGAACAGATTCGCCAAAAGACGTTGTTGCACAAAATTGGAGCCTAGGGTTTTAAAGAATTGATTGCCATTAATTAAACCACCTGACTATGAATTAATGACTGTGGAAAAGATTTACCCAAGGTTTTTGGTTTGCGAAGGTCAACTTATATAACTTCTTTTGTAGACGTATTTTTTTTGTTAAATTGATGAAACGCGAATTTGGCTGGAGTTGCTAATTTTTTTCGGACAAAGACTATTCATGTATTTTTCTTTTTGTAAATCGTTTACGATTACTTTCTTAATTCGGCTATTTATGAACCAAATTGCATGAAATTGAAACTGGCCTAGCCAGTACCATAGCAAATGTAATGTCACCGCTTTGGAACTTTTGATTATATCTCGTTAGGGTAGTTTAACACGTGTTCTAGTGTTAGCATATTCAAATGGTGGTGCTGGCGTCCGCTAACAACTCGACGCTAACCAAGACGCCGCAATAAAGGAGGTCTGTAATGAGTGAATTCGGCTTCCAGGCTTTTCACTTTGGCGTCTTCTCGTAAAAATTTGTTGTCCCAGATCTATCGATTTCTATAATTCTTATAAACTTTTAGAAAGATGGTACCATGCGTTCTATTGCAGAGTGTCGGTAAAACGTATGACTAATAGTAACCCGCTAAAAGATCTAAAGTTAAAGAGAAGTGTTCAAAGATAAATTTAACGGTTTACAAAACGAATTGAAGTAACATCGTCTTATGCTATTAACTTCTAAATGCTAGTATAGTTTCATAGGGCGGAAAAGACAAAATAAATTATACAAAAATAGTCTTTTACGAATACTTAAATTAATTTATTAGCTCAATATTGTGCCGAGAAAAGCTGTTCACTTTACGGAGAATGATTCCTAAATAATTTTATCGCCCCTATAACTTTTAACGTATTCATCTGATGCGAATAAAGTCCCCCTGTAATAGAATGTCACTGTAATTATTATTATAACACATTCCTTTCAATATCTGTCTCAGTTAGTCCCATGGACGGCGACATTTTTGAGTCGATCAAAATATGATAATCTTTGTAGTCCTATTGGAAAGAATGATCATAGAATTAATTAGGAAACACCTTTTCTGTAAAAACGTCAAAATATTATGAAAATTGTTTATAATGCCTTTTATATCCTTCATATAGATAATATTTTCACATTGCGCTTTTCTCAGCTGAATGATATTACTGAATGTTTATTTCTTTCGTTCACGATTACGAATTCATTTGTTTACTTGTATATTTCCTTACTAAACTCTTAATGCATTTCAGGACCTTCGAGGAGTTCGGTCTTCGGAGATGCTCAAACCGCTTCACCTCCAATAAAGTATATGACTTTCATTTAAACGTTCTTTCCTAACCTTTTTAACAAAAGCTCAGTACCTATTTGACAATATCTGGCCCTTAATAACTTCGCGATAAGGACTTTGTTAGGTGATTTTTGCATTCAACTATTTATTTAAAACATGCAAGCTGTTATTCCAAATTAGCGTCCAGTTGATTGCCCTGATTGTGAAATGTAGATCAAACGCGAGCGTTTAATATTCCCCTCAATTAACTGGAAAATCCATGCGGATTATAATATGCTATTTGCATTACACGTTATGCGCAAATTGCAGTATTTTACTATTGTTTCTACTCACGGTCTCTTAATTCCGAAATTTTCAGTAGCAAATTATGTCTCGGAGATGACTGCTAATCGCGATGTTTCCTCCTGGTAAGACGAAAACCGTTGAATTGCCGTTCCCATCCGTTGATCCTTCAATGCTACATATCTTACTCTGTCTACTACTGCTGGAGTAGTGGTTCTCATGCTGTCTGTAGCGATAGTGACAAATTTTTTAGCACAGTTTGTACCTGATTTGAAACTCTTCAATGTTTTTCTGACCTCATAAACGTACACGGACTTCCGCTGAAATTCGTGGAATTGTTTAGATTTCTCTAGCTAACGAATGAGTGTCTAAACATTTATTGTAATTTTCCTCTGGAGCAAAGAAAAGTAAAAAAAAATTGAAAGAAAACTGTTTCCTTTAATACTTATTTCGATTGTTGTCGGTGAGAAATATAACCAAAAACGGTTAGGTATTGGACAAAAATTGTAGTTCAATTTATTGTCATTGCTAGTTCATTTTCTTGTAAGCAATATACCTTGAGCCTCTTCATTGCTCAAACTAATTTTACTAGAAAGTGCAATGTGCCATTAGCATAGAGGAAATACGTTATTATATCCTTTTTTTTTCGGGCGCATAAAGAAATAAATGCTGTGCCCCACGTTTGGCGCCAAAAAATTATTGCAGTATATATAAAATAAAAAATAAATTAAGAAAAATTGAATCTCAAGGTCCGAAGCGCTGAAAAATCTCAACAATGATTCTAATGAACAACAATAAATTTTGATTTATACAGGAAACGACCATCAGTTAACCCGAACCAAAAGAAATTTTCATACACGCATTAAGTAACACAATCATACAAAAATAAAATAAACTGCTCTAGAAAACATACAAATAATCTGACGGCAAACTAATTGAAACTATGTTGCAAACGGTCGAATACAGAAAAAAATAGGTCTCGGCTTCTTCTATAATATACTTGTAAGTAAATGCGTGAACACTAACCATGGATAGCAATCGGAAAACTAATGCTATACTTATCGCTCCTTCTTAATTTAACTGACAAAGCAAGCCGGAAACAAGCCTGCCGGAAAAATGCGTATTTGAAATTTACCCGCAACGGACTGCTAGGTATGCTAAGACAAATGACCCGTGGTCACCATACATGCGAGCACTTGTTTACAACACATTTCCTTTTCTACAAACTTTGCACATGTGCCATCGCTAAATCAATGAAGTTTTACTTTGATAAAGTCCTCTCATCAAACGCCTGTTAAATAATTCCTCGTACAGACTTTGCCCACGTTTTTAACTTTTACGTTTTAAATTAAAAAAACCAGTTAAAGCAGCAAAAGTACAACTACAACTAAAATTAATTAAAACTAATCAATGATGTGCCTTTTTTTAACAAAATTCCACTAGATTTCCTTATAAATTTGACTAATATTAAATGTAGGGTGTGTCGCTTTGAATTCCCATACCTTTAAACGAAAATTACGGTACTTATGCACATCATTCAAGGGATATCATTATTGTCGGCATTATTATTATTTTTTTTTGCCTTTATTTTTAAGTGGGCGGGGTTTCAGCCGAGGCTGCTCTACCAACCCAACCCACTATACATTTACAAATATCCATGCCCGAACCCGGATTCGAACCAGGGACCCTGTACCGCAGTCGAGCTTCCACTGAACTGCGCTACACGGGCCGACGAATTATTTCTACCGCACATACTCCCCCTGGTTTACGTAGCAACACATATGCCATCATTTTGAGCGTTGGCTATAAATCCGGAGGTCCGGTGTTCGAACCTGGATTGTGGTGAATTTTTCATCTGTGGCCGAGATGGGAATTACCTTAGACCAGTCTCGAGCATTCTGTCGGCTACTCCGAATTAGGTTTTCCTAATTCGTAAGATAAACACCGGAGTAGTATAGAACAACTTAAGACCTTCTGCAGAGGCACCTCTAGAAAACATTATGCGGGTCACTCTGTAATAGGGAATATGCATGTAATTTTTGTAATTTTTTAATCGCTTTTTTACATCGTTCTAACATAGTAACAAGAGTAAACACTGTTGGAACAATTCAATTTAACTTGTAAAATAATATTTAAAACGTTGACTTTATTCGATGTGTTTAAACGCCGCCACATTTTCAGCGGGCCTTGGATGACGTCACAAGCCACGACCAGTATTTGTTTACTTTTAGTGTTGATTTATTTCAACAGATTTTCAGTTGTAATAGCTATTCGGACCATGAAAAACGCTAAAAAACCATTTTATAGGTATTGTCTTGTACAAAAGTGCAAAAACACTATTAGAAGTATTCCCGATAAAGTGTATTTTGCAGTTCCAAAAGGACGTCTCCCAGAGCGTTCTCAATTTTTAGTTAGTGAACCCTAAAACAACCTTTTTCAACAATTGTCAATTGTCATTTCAACAATTAATCAGAAGGCCAAGGGCCTATTATAGAGTTACCTTCCTTGTTATATTTCGGGAGTTATTCAATTTGTTAGTTAACTAAAAAAAATTCCACAGTCCATCAATTTGCAAGAATTATCGGGACAATTTTTGGAAATGGTTGTCTTAGGATTCCACCATCTGTAAACAAATGTAGAACGCTCTGGGGGTCACCCAGTTTAAAAGACCAAGTATCGTTTTGTAAATTTGTTTATTAATTATGCAATAACTATCAAATCTACGGTGATCGGGTTTGTCATATTGTTTTGTTATCAAAAGAAGTGACCAAATACGGATTTTCAAAAAGATCGGATGAATTTTACTTAGTAATAACCAATTGATCATCTTCGGGATTGCTTTTTTATATTTTTCCATAAAAAATAATAACATTTGAAAATGAACGTTTCATACCCATTCTATCTTATAGAAATTTGAATTCTAAACCAATGCATTTCTCTTCATTTTTTCCCTTAGAGTAATAGTTAACGAGATAATTGAAGTCAAATGCGAAAAGAAACGACATCTTGCCATTTTTTCATCGTTTTTTGTTTATACATAAAAATATATTCCGGGAGTTTATTCGGCTAGGGGGACTATGGTTTTCGGATACAGCGGATCTTTTCACATAGAAGACACTTGATTTCCTTGAGTGAAATGAAACCCAGCTCAATCTGCCCAAACTGTAATTTGACTGCACTAAGTACTTATGAATATTGACACAACAAATGCGATCGCGTGGCATTTGACGTCACTTTCATTCGTCCAATAGTGAAGCGTTTCGCAAATTTGAATTTCGTTCGCTTATTTTGCACCTTTGAATTAACATTTTTAGTAATTAAAAACAAACTAAATAAGAAACTAATGGTTTAAGTGTAATGTCAGGACAATAAATATTTGCTGGAGAAAGAATCAAGTAAATTTAAACCACATGCATATTCCCTATTGGGCCCAAGCCTGTTGAGGGCCCAGAACAAGAGAGGGATAATAAGTAAATAAATAATAGCGGTTCCTGTACGACTAAATATTTCCACTCGACCCTCTGTCATTTTGTTCATATCTTCGGTTAGTTTTTGATAGAGTGCGATTGATCTGGAATTCTGATTAGAGTTCCTTACAAGAATGAACTAGATACAGTGCCAAGTCGTCACCCTGGCGGCACCTAGGTTCAGGTCTTCTACTACGTTTGCTGGTGTGTGGCCCTTGTTTAAGAAATTAAAAGTAACCAATGCCAAGGTTACTTAAATTTCAAATGGTCCCAGATTTGTGTCTTTCTGGCCGTGACAAACCCTTTGGTTTCCATTGCATGCTCTTGCTCACTATTTATGGATTGTACTCCAAGCTCCAAATCCAAATCGAAAAACTCGACCTCCTGCAATTTTATTGGTGCACTTCGTATATTGGCGGAAAAACTGTAGGCACACTCAATAAAACGTTGATCTGGAAATAGAGATTGAAATGGATTGGATGTTAAATTCTATTTTGTATTGGGACTTTTTTCAGATCCCATTTACTATGTTAAGCTGTAGGTGTAGAGCATCGGAGATTTTAGCATAGGCATGCAAAGGTTGAGTATTTTTTATGTGCAGGATTAATCCAATAAATAAACACAACCTGTATAGCTTAATATTTCATTATTGATCTGTCGCTAAAGTAATAGCTTTAATATTCCAGCGTATATACAAAGATAATGGCACAGTAAGCCCTTGAAAGAAAAAGCTTTCCTAGTTTATAGCTCATACCTTCCTTTAACGTTCTTTAATATAGAGGACAAGTTTAAGTAGGTACGATTGTAATAAAAACACAATCAAGTTTTAATTGTCGAATCGTTTCGCGAAATTGTTATGTCAACGTTAGTCCTTTTTTACGAGCTTTGCTCAAATTGCTGTATGGTTTTTCAGATTGCGTGTTTGGTCTGGAAACTCGGCGATTACATCCAGGTTTCGATCTGCCGCATGTTCAAATTGATACAAAAAAAACCTATTGTAAAATACTTTATCATAAACCTTCATTTAGAAAAATTTTGTATTGTTAGAGAAAACTGAATCGCAGATTTAATCTCTTAAGGGGGAAAGTAACGAACCGTAAATAACCTTTAGAACAAAATAGATGAGATTCTTTGAAAAATGAATTTTCTCTGGAAACGTGCAGCATTAATAGAGTTCGTAGTCAACCAATTGGTAAACTCGTATAATTTAGTTTTTAATATCCCTTCAGTAACAATTATTAGACATTATCGCACGGTATTTTGTGAAAAAGAATGGGAATTTATGACAGGAAGAGATTTGGACAAATCCTCTTAAGGAAACTGGTCAAGATAAATTGCTGGAAATAATTTTTAACTTTCTGTAAAATGTAGGGCGTAAAATACATACCGGAGACAGACTTTCTCAACAACTATGTAAGATGAGAGGCGAAATTTACATTTTAAAAGGAACATACTTATCGTAAAATAAGTATCATTACATTCAGGGTTCATACATTGTGGGAAAAGAGATTTTGTATCACTGCATCACGTTACACTGAAGGAAATCCTTTGTGTCAGGGTGTGCTTCTAAAACTGTAAATTGTAAGTATCAAACTTACCAAATACTAATTCCAGCTCACTGAACATTATAAATTCCCAAATTTCGAGTTTTTTGTATACCTTCTTAGTTTCAGAAAGACTCAAAATGTCTCTGGAGGGTAATTTCCGGAACAGCAAACGGTGTCGTACACTTATGATGTAAACTACTGATAATCAGAAGGCTAAAGGGGAAGTGGGAGGGTTCCGCATTGGACCGGATCGATTCAAGCGTTTGACAATTATCGTGTTCACGGACAGACGGACACCATATCGCCCCCCCCCCCCCCATAAAGCTTTGCAACGCTTTGCTCTGTCGCTTAATAACAAGAAATAAAATGATGAAACGGCGCCCAATGAACATTTAGATATATCATACTCCGAGGAGTAATATCTGAAAATTGTCGAACCTAAATGCAATATCTTCAGCTAAGTATTGGCCCCGATCACATGTCAAGTGTCTAACCTTAGTAAGGGTTTAATGTCAATACGCTGTTATACGAGTGCCACTTCAGAGAAAGTACGTAAGAGAGTTATAGATTTCAACGTTTCATTATAGCTGCTGAAGCGTAAAATCTCTTAATACCTTTCTTTCAACAATTTTACCCATTTCTCCTCGTTTCCGCGACAGGAACGGGGAAAAAATGACAAATCAACAAACGCAAAGTGCTTTATAATACATTAAAGTGCGGAAATGCGCAAATGAAATGGAGAGCTTAAAGGTTCAATTCATTCGAAATGAAGGAGTAAACAATACAGTCCAATCATAGTCGATATAATCGCGTCCTTTATCCATTTGTTCAACTAATGGCTTTATCTGATGATATTTGGTAAAAATATTAACTCTTGTCATTGATGCCATTTAACTAATTGACGGGGTAGCGGTATTGCCAATCCCTTTTTATCCGTTCAAATTTGTATATTACATTCTTGTGCAATAAAAATTTCATTATACGTTTGTGTGTTTTTCCGGAAAATAACTTTTCTAGTAGGTACTTAACATATCACTATATTATTTTAGGAAGATGCGCTTTGCTACGTTTGGACCACGGTTTGCTTTGCGACCGAAAGATTTGAAGAATTACCGAGCAAAAAGAGCAGCAGTTAATTTGTCACTGTAAGACCCAGTTGTACAATGTTATAGTTTAAACTTCAGTTTATAGTTAAAAGGAGTTGATTGGCTAATATTTCACAAGATGACCAATCGTGTTTCTGAAATCTGTCGGTTCAACGCTGCACAGGCGTTTTATGACACTTTTAGAAGATTTGAGCATTACAAAGTAATCCTCGTGATATGTACAGGTTGTATCAAATTTCATCTTAATTACAGAGGTCTCGCTTATTAGCATAGATAGAGAATTGGTTAAATGGACAAAATGATCCTCGAGAAACAAAATTTACTCCCTCTTTGTTTCCTAAATATGGCAAAAAATAGCATAGGTCACTTTTTTGATTTTTCACGACCAGATTATCAAAAGATAAAAAAATTTCAAGATTTTCTCATTTTTAAGTATCGACCGAATGCGTACGGTGTACAGCTGGACAGGTGTTACACACAACAATAAAAAAATTCCTTGGTGCGGAGGGGACAAAAATAAACATGTTTTTCAATTAATCCGAAAATAAAATGATTCGTTTTGGCACCAACCCTGTGAAAGTGCAGAAATTTGAGTTTATTCTTCAACTCGAACAATTCGCTCCCGGATAATTCACACCCGAATAATTTGATGCCATAAAATTCACTCCCGTATAGATTATGGATACTGGCAGTATACGAGCTTACTTCTCAATGCTTTTACAGAACGTTTGAAAAGTAGTAAGGGGCTTTATTTCGTTTTTAGTGGTTAACACATGGCAGTTCTCAATTATTGCCATTTATTTGGTCAGTATTTTTAACTCGATTTTTAATTTACCCGATGGGTCCATATATTTGATATGTAGTTTTTGTTTCTATGCAACGCCGCATGATTTTTGAAATTGTTTTTTGAAAGAAAATGGTTGCACTTCTAAAGAGAGCCCGTTACCCGATTTTATTTTTAGATATTATATGTTTCCTTATGAGTGGGCGAGTGATCTTGAATACGGTCCTGAATTTGTAAATGTATTTTAAAGCTTGAAGCGCACTGGGGCGTTCCGCGAGTAGTTATGTTAAGTCGACCATCTGGAAGTTAGAGAAAGGTGGTGTTAGTTTGTAAAGAATCTGCATTGAACGACGAGAAAATTCGTGTCGAGAACCGTGAGAGACTGCGTTGAGCTATCAGCGCGGTTAAGTCGGTCTTTTGTAATTTGGCGTGCGTGACAGTTTCGCGCGAGACCGTCAGCGAAGTTACGTTAACCACCTGGATTTTATATTTTGTTAAGAAATGAGTTTCCAGCCATCAGTTTAGTTAAATCAACCACCTGAAGTATATCTCACGGTGGTTTTATACATGGTGTTCCCAAATATTATGTAAATGCGGAATTAGTTAGCGACTTGTACTGGATATTCATTTTCATTTCGACACCCAAAACGGTAGTATTCTCGAAAAATCCTGCATCAACCAGTAACTTCGCCATTAAAAAGCACGGCGCAAGGTTGCCTAAAGCTCACTCAAGAGGTTTACAATGGTTCCTGAAGGAATTTATAATTATTTATATTTATATTTATTTATATGCGTTATACTTCAAACTTTTTGATTTGTTTAAATCTACAACCTACTAAGCCCATACGTTGCATTTATTACAGAAATATCTGCGAATGGTGTATTTCACGACCATAGCTAAATAGACAGAATGTTCAATAAACCTTGCATGACACACATTTATTTATTTATTTGTTTATAATAATAAAAATATATAAATTGATGCTCAAGGTGTTCTATTGATTGTGAAGGTAAAGCAGTCAATCTACGACGCTACTGAAAAATGTACTACATCGTAAATTTTCTAACAGAAGTTGGCTAATTAAGGATGACTCGCACATAAAACTGTAATTTTCAATTAAAATATCAGGCGATATCATCGGAATTTTTCTTTTCAGCAGACACTGCACGCAACAACGGAAAAAAATGAGGTATCGATCATAGATGATCACTTCATTTCATGCTACTTTGAAGTGTTCAAAATTGTCGAGGTAACGACAACGCGGCCAATACGGAAGGTGGTTATAATGGACTTTTCAAAACTAATTAAAGAATATTGTCCTTCTTCCGAATGCCATGTCCAGTCCACTTTTGTCGGAAATGCAGCATCGGAAAGCAGTATGGAGGGAACAGTGTCCTTCAATATTAGAATTTGTACTATTAATGTTTGGCAGAATATTTTTCGCAGAATAAAATTGCAGTTCTTTGAAGAATTGAATCATATTTTTATTCTCGTTAAGTAGGAACGGAGAGAGATGAGATAACAAATGCAAGTGCAATAAAGCCATTCTGTGCTTTGATCAATTAACCAACTGATATCCTTTAAATTGACCCGGATTTGACTTAGACTGTCAGACACGATCGCCTAAAACAATTTTCTTGCCAAATTGAGATCTCGCTTTATACATCATAGGAAAAATCCTATCACTCTCTTCCCCCCTCCTCTCTGCTATCTAAGTTAACCTTTCTGGTAAAATCCCAAACGTTACATAACCCTGGAGTTTCTCACCTACTTTTGAAAGAACCTCGCCAATAAAATTGTCTACTTGTATCGCATAGCGACACTAATTTATGTGTGGTTCATTATACAGCCTAATCCTCAAATATTTCATGAATAAAACGTTCTGAAGGATTCCCCTGCAAATTTCTTATTTATTTATTTTTATTTATTATTTTTTTACCCCAATTTACCCAATCAGGCGCGTTCAAACTTCAATATGTGTTAATGCAATTAACACCTAGGTCTAATTGGAATTTTCCCGGAACAACATCTGCTGTAGTGCTGTAGTTATCTACAAACGCTGCAAAACTGATATCGTGTAAATACCTGGATTTGGAACTCGTTATATCCTTGTCCTCTCTTACTATTGGAATCTAAAATCGGTCGTTAATTGTCCAACGAATCCCATATCAAAGGCTGTCTGATTCTACAAAAATAATTCACCCATCTCTACGGGAACAATTAGAACACGGATTAATTAGTTCTGACATGATCGGCGGCTTTAATCACTAAAACTTGAAAACAATTTCCAACGACTTTTCCTACACGGAAATAAATTCTTTCAGAGCGACAGTTTCGTAACGAAGCACTTTAAGTTCAAATCGCATCCATATACAGGATGCTCGTTCACGGAGTGGTTCTCAAATCAAGTACATTTGTAGCGGCAAATGGGGTGTTTCGTTACACATTTTCTTTTTAGGCATATAATATCTGACGACGGTTGAGCCAACGTAATTTAATCATTGTTACATCTTTATTCGTATTAATTGGTTTCTACGCCATCTCATTACCTTGGACTTTGGAGGTATGTGCGTTTGGAATTTCAAGACGGCCGTTGTATGTAGTATTTTTAGAGAGTTTTTCCTTCCACCGGATGCCTTTTGCTGGAACGGCGCGAGGGTGTTGAAACTACCAAAGGGTTTCCGTGCGAAGGTATCAATTTAACCTTGAGTCCATTGTATTAGTTGCACATGCTGTTGCTATCTAAATACAATTTTAGCTCCCTCGAAAGCAGAAGGAAGGTTGCCTGCCTTACTTTTCTGCATAACATTATACACAATAAATTGGATGCACCTTATTTGTTGTCATCCATTAATTTTCATATTCCTCCATACAATACTCGTTTCAGTGCCTCGTTCTCTAGAACTACACCTCGCACAAATATTTTATACAAATCTCCTATTGTAAACGCATGTAAATTATTTGATTCAATTTGCCCGAATATTGATATATTTCATTCCACATTAGTCGAAATGTTTAGTTATATTACGTATTAGTTAATAATTTTTGTTTACCCCTTCCTTAGATTGCATTTCATGTTTTGGTATATATCTTAATTTAATTATTTTCTTTTATTGTTATTCACGGATTTTTGCATACTACTATGTTACACACTGTATTTTTTTCGTTTCATTTTCTTTATATTATTTTGTACTCTATACCTATTAATCTGTTGTTGTCCTGTAATTGAAAAATGTTTTTTTTTCTGTTGAACATTAAATATTATTATTAATATTATTATTATTATGTCATCTAGACACATGGGAAAAAAAGCATCCAAACAACTGGATTTACCCGTAACATTCAACCAGCCAGGGGATACCTTCCTTTACTTCTTGATCGCATTGATGTTTTCTGCGGATAGTTTTTCATAGTATCATTTTAATTGCATATGTTTTTGATATTGGACTTACGGCCACTTAATAACATGTAATATGTATAGGCTCTTCAGACAGTAATTATTTAACCACTGTACCATCGTCCATCCCGGGTGCGTGGATTTTTTTTGTTATAGAAAGTGTTGGATGAGAACGTTCGAATTTTCAGTTCCGTTTGTTGCTAATGGTTATTCTTCACGCATTAAAACATTATTTTGTTAGACACCTTTCCGGTTAACAAATTTTCGAGAAAATTTCACATAAAGCTCTATTTATTTATTATTTATTCAAAACATACTTCGAACGCAAAAACTAATGTAATTTAGAACCAAAAAATATCCCTCTTCGATAACGGAGAACTTTTATCTCTCTTCGATAACGAAGAGTTTTCGTCTGTCTATTTCCCAGTCTGAAGGCACCCTCCTCTCTTTTGGTATCAAATAGTTAAAACCCCTTTTGATATCACGCGTAATAACTAAATCAGTCATGTTTTTTCCAACTCATGTTGGGAGGCGCTATTATGGTCACTTACTCCGTCCGTCCGTCCGTCCGTCCGGGGCTTTAAATACTCCCTCGACTACTCCTACAGTTTAGTTCGTTTTTTTGCACTCGGTAGCTAATAGCTCTGGCACCTCAACCAAGAAAATTTTGACGATTAATGTGCGCATGCGCAGTTTTGCTCAATGTCAACTTTTGATTATTAATCTTTCCATGGTCAAAAAGGCGGACTTTATTTCCAACATGGTTTAAAATTTAATTACTAAAATTCCACCACAAATGGCACTTCTCGGACAAATTTCCCATTTAAATTTCGACACCATAAAATTCCAATAATATGCAAAGCTCAAACTGATCTACGCTTGACAATAGTTATTTACATAAAAGTATCGACCGTCGATTAACTTTCGAGCGCCTTTTTCGTATCAATAGGTGACTAGCATCGACCGACTTATACACTGGAAAGGAAAGGGACACCTCTCGTGTCTTTCATAGACCGCATCTTTGTTATCGACTGCCGATAAACTTCGAACTCCTTTTTTGTATCAACCGGTGATTAAACGCAATCCAGTTGTACTAGAAAATCTTCATAAGTACGTACGTCGCAAAACCTCATATTTCGACGAAATTCTGTGAACTTTGTATTAAGATTGTGAAAAATTTCGGACTTCTCCCGCAAATATTTGTTGAAAACGCTTTTTTCTTAATATCATTATAGTAGCTCGGGGGTTTACTAACATGTTTAACCGAAAAAACGGTGCATGCATATAAAATTCACGTAATTGAGCAAAAAGTGTAAATTTAGCAAATGACGTTTTGAAACTTTTTTAATTCACTTCCTTATCGATTCCTAATGTTTGAACATACTTATGAAATCGTGTTGGAAATTGTATTGTAGTGTTCAACATGTCTACAAAAAGTTTGTTTTTTCTCATTTAAACTTCAGAATGTCGTTTATACAACCCCCGGAGAAAAAATTGTAACTTCTCGAATTATTCTTGTAGTCACTGGCGGCATCTTGTTCTCGACAATGAAAAGGTCACCTTTTCCAACTATTACGTACTTACATTGCGGTATTTTTGCGGTCGGGAACAATTTAACATTTTTCTTCTAAAGCATTTGTTAGATATTTAGATACGTGCATGTGCAATTATATTATGTTCCTTTCAACAGATTCAATATGGTTTGAGCATGGGTTGAAATACATGGAAAATTTATAAACTGATCTAGTTGTGAAATTATATTAATTTCCCTTGGATTGAATAAAATTGCGCGGTTGGAAGATATACTTGCTTTACAAATATCTAAATCCTTTAACTGCACTGGTCCATACATTTCTGTGCACAATTCACTCTTAGTTTTGATATATTATTCCATATTGCCTTACAACAAAGGGACGACCGTACCGGGGTTTATTATACAAAAAAGTATTGAATCCCAGTAACGAAATTGAGAGGCTGAAAGTTAAATTAATTCGAAATGGTCGAGCAAACAAAAAAATTCCATTTACAAATCGATATAGTCTCGTCTTTCTACACCCAACATTATATTAATTGCTTGATCCGATGCTATATTTTTTCTTTGTCAATCTTTTCCATTTAACTAATTGACTTTGCGATAGTTTTGTATTAAAGGACGCTTGATATGTATTGTGCTATTGTCAATCCGGCAAAGTGCCTATTTTATATGCACATCGTCTATACGGAATATCGATCAAATTAAATTCCTATGAGGTTTATCTGTTAAGAATTTCAATGTGGTGTGTGGCACATACATGATCTACAGCGTTTCGTTGCTATATTAATGTTACTGAAGCTTCAAAGAAAATCATTGAATAAAAACACTATAAGAAGCCTAACCCCGTGGAAATAAAGCGCGACAGAGTTTGAACTGAGAATATAATGGGAACACTGTCAATAGAGTCGATTCTTGAACTGAGAAGAATGAGAATTTGCTTTCCTCCTATTTACCGCAAAGAGAGTTCGGGGGTCACAACCAATGCGGGTGCAAGGGGATTTGTGAGATTTGTCGCGCTTTATTCCATAAGCGTTAGGCTTCTTATAGTGTTTTTATTCAATGAAGAAAATGAAAGTGATTCGTACGACATGATAAGTGTTTATTGTACTTTACACACACCGTTTGATAGCATACTTTCTTGAGTCAATCCTTCTTGCTATTTTCTAAAGAAATGTTAGCCCACATTAATTGTTTTATTAGTTCAACAGAGTATCACTGACGGCTACTAACTATAGGTTTTTACGGCAGTAGTGGAGGCGGATGCTGAGCAAGCCGTTGGAGAAAAAAGGAAGAATGTGACATTGTTTAAAAATTAAAATCAAAACTATAAGTACGAGCGGACATTTGGATTTTATTTAGGCCGTTAAGGTTGGTGTGTGTTTTTGTACTTTCATTTTCGGCTAAATGGCTGAACCGATTAGAACCAAATTTAGTACACATATTCTTAGACATAAAAAGAAGAGGTGAAAAGCTTTTGGGCCTTGTGATGGTATTATTGCTAGCTTCTATTTCCAGAATATTTAATTAAAACTTTGTTGACGAAGAGCTTCATTATATTATGTTTTGAGTGTTAATATAAACGAATAGAAAAAAACGAGAGAGAAAAATTTTTTACCTATTAAAAAAAAATAAAATAGAAGGTATGAAATTAAAAATTGTAGTAGATGCAGCGAGCCATATACAGTGCAACACATTCTTTTGGGTTGTCCTGAATACGAGAATGATCGGAAAACGCACGGATTGCCCAAAAACTTGAAAGAAGTCCTTCATGACGATCAGAACAGTATTCAACGACTGATTTCTTTTTTAAAGAGTATTGATATATTCAATAAGATTTAACTTAGAAGGAGGTACATCAGGCGAAAGACCAAAAGCAGACGAAGCCTTTATCACTGAAAAAAAAAAAATAAATAACGAAACAAACATTTTTTATTAAAAAAAATGTGTCTCGTTTTCTTCTATTCGTTTATATTAACACTCAAAACATAGTACAGTGTGTAAAGCGATGGGGTACACAAGAGGGAATTTTTTTAAAATATTGATTTATGAAAAAAATGTATTCTTCATGATATTTTTGCTTGCTTTGAAAGTACCAATAACGTTTCGATTGTTTGTGATTATAATGTGATTATAATGTAGAATGATAACTTTCAATAAAAAAAATTAATTTTATTATTTTTCCAGATTTCTATAAATAAATTTTTATTATACCTGAATCACAATCTCCGTTTTAAACACTCAAATGCGTGCGAAAAAGGGCCTTTAAAACACACGTGCTAAGTTGCTAAGTAACGATACTTCAAGTATGACTTTTGAAACTGTCATCTGGATGAAATAAAAAATCCTCTTAGGTCGCTTTCTGTAAATGCAGAACATTTCTTTGGCTTTTGTACCTATCCTTTCGTTGAAGCTTTCACAAACGCGCGTAATTTAAGGTATGCTTCCAAATCTGTTCCACTTTTTAATAGCAGCATTGCTTTAAAGTTTTGAATGAATGCACCAAAATATAGATTTAAATACCTTTGACATTTCCTTCATATATGCCAGCATTATGGATGTATTTAAGACTGTATTCGTAAGTAACTTCCTATTCATCCATGGAAACAACTTTTCATATTCTTTATAATAGGCTTTAGGTTTTACTGGAGTTGGATTTTCCACCTACCAACGTTTGTTTAGATTTTACAACAATCGATTTAATGGGCGGTGTATTATCTTTTTCAACGGAAATCGTTTAATTCAGAAAGACGATGATAAGCAAACGTCAAGTGACATTTCCATGGCAATCGTGAAATTACGAACACCCAGCCCACTTAATTAGACATGTATTCGAGTATAACGTCAATATGACTTCATTGTATTTCCTATTTTTAGATTATACTGCAGGTATAATAAAAAATACTATAAGATATACGTGTATAATTGGTCTTTAAAGCACTTGCAACGTTAAAGGCACTCCGCTTTGCGTCGTGCCCTTAAACTCGTTGCGCGTGCTTTAAAGACTTGATTATACACTTGTATCTTAATATACTATTTTTTATTATCGAAACGTTATTGGTACTTTCAAAGCAAGCAAAAAATATCATGAAGAATAAATTTTTTTCATAAATCATTATTCAAAAAAAATTCCCTCTTGTATACTCCATCGCTTTACACACTGTATAATGGAGCTCTTCGTCAACAAAGTTATAAAAACGGATCTCTCCGGAAAACTCCACCAGCTGAAATTTACATTAATAAAACGTCACCAAATATAAAAATTTTGAGTCTCGTTTTCTTCTATCAACCACAGTCCTCCTCCTCGAACTCTTATTGTGATTGGTCATAATTCCTTATACTTCAAGAGCGGATTGTCGGAGGAGGTGCTCACAAAGGGCGATTGGGACGTCATTCATTGGTGATGGCAAAACCTTAAAATCGAATATCTCGAAAACGGTTTGCCGGAGGGGAGTACTCACAAAGGAAAAATGAGGTATCTGGACGAGACATAGCTACTAATAAAGTCGAAGCGAATATCTTACAATCGAAGTGTCGGAAGAGGGTACGTAGAACGTCTGAAGAAGACACATCTACTGGCGATGTCAAACCTTTCAGTGAATACATCTGCAGAACGTCAGTGTCAGAGGAGGGTAGTCGCAAAGGGTGGAATCTTCTTCGATGTGAAAACACTAATAGATAGCTATTACCACGTTCACTTAATAAACGGTTCCAAATGGCCTACCTGTACCCGTGAGTATGGTCTGCTGGGTGGTTTTATGGGGTTCAATTTGCATTTACATCACGACCTCATAATTTGCACAACGATGCTTTTCGCAAAGCACGCGGTATAAGGTCTAGCAACTTATCTCTTGCACTCACGGTATACCTTACACTTTTCGAAGATGTAACTCCGGATATCCTCCATCTCTTGCTTACTCAATAATTCAACTTGGTATTGCTGTGTAACATCTCATTGCGTAATAATTCCTTATCGCTGTGTTGTATCATGATGACATGATCACTCTCGTTCATGGCTTCTAACATACATTTTATTATCAACTTTTTCGTCCAAATGCCAACATTGTATCCGACGGTTCTCCTACTGGTACTCTTGACAAAGCGTCGGCATGTGCCATATGTGGTACCAGGTTGGAAGTCAAATTCATTTAAGAAGTAGTACTTACATCAGCCATCGTCCTGACCTTTGTTCAATTAATTCTCGATGCTCGCAGGAACTTTTCTACAGTATTTCCAACCTGGGAGTTACTGACATTCATCGCGCTTTGTCTGCTGGAAGTGCTCGCCCTAGCCATTGCATTTTCATCAGAACATTCATTTCTGGGTGTGATGGTTACCAATCGGTTCGGTTTTGTACAGTTGTTCTTTGTATGACCTGGTTGTTTACCTTTCAAACATGCATTATAATCTCTCGGACGTGCACATTCATTGCAATAATGTCCTTGGGACGCACAATTGAAGCATCTATTTGTATTTATTTATTGTCCCGCTTGTCCTGGGACTTCAACAAGTTTGCGCCCAATTACATAATGACCTGCATAATTCGCAATTTCT
This sequence comes from Photinus pyralis, assembly GCF_008802855.1. NCBI lineage: Eukaryota > Metazoa > Arthropoda > Insecta > Coleoptera > Lampyridae > Photinus > Photinus pyralis. Next base: position 69,227,042 of record NW_022170249.1, read on the forward strand.
GTAGCATTTCGCCTAAATCATGTGCGGGGATCATAATTATGTCGAGGTAAAACATATCGTAATGAAGGAGGTCCTCGGCTTTGAATCTTCACCCAAAGGCACCTGGAAGTATCCATGCGCCAGGTCCAGCGTTGAGAATAGTCCACCCCCATTTAGTGTTTCTATTCAACGCATGATAATCGATCACTAATCGCGGCTCCCCACATTTGTTTGAAATCAAAAATGACGAAAAAAAATATTTTGTTTCATTCAACGTGGCACCTTTCAACCTCTGCACACTGTCCATACCATCTTTTTATGAACATTGTAGATCATACATTCGAGAGTGTCATTTAGTGTCTGTTCCCCGCACCTGGGTGACTATATACCAGAATGATAATTTTTACAATCGTTATTGAAGCACTAAACTTGCTTTAGAAAACATCCAAACGCTTTAACTTAATTTCTTATAAGATTATATTCTGCAAATTTTATGAAATTCCAGTATTATGATGTGAAATCAAAATAAAACTATTTGTAAAAGACGATATCGAAGGAGAGTGTTTTTGTTCTTATGTTCTACCAATAAAACAGCGGGATGCAGGATATTCCAGAAGATCAGAAGCGATAGTAATTTCTATCATCCTTGCAGCAGGGCTTAACGGTAAGGTATTATGGTTTCCAACACAGAATTAGATTCCTTTCAATTATTATTTAAACAAGTTACGACAAAAGCATGTGTATAACTTTCACTTCCATTCATTGTAAGACAATACATTGTAACTGAATCACAAACATTTGTCACGATTCCCTGTTTCTCCTAATAGTAGAAGACCTATTTTCCCGCAAATTGTGTTTTATTGAATTTCTTTATAGTAGGTACACTTTATAGTTACTAGCACGTTGAAATGGATGTATCTTAAACAATCTTGAGTAACAGAAGGAGATCTCTAGAGTTAAGGTGGTGTAATAAAATAGTTGGGTTTACTACTTTATCCTATTATCTACCTTTGCTTTTAGCACTTCTCGCGTAGCCGTATTGTTTGCTTTTATCAAGTTAAAAGAGCCTTTTCCACGTTAAATAAGATTTAAAACTTTTCCCTACCCCGTTTCCCATTTCAATTTTACTCTTAGACTGTACTATTTTATTACCCCGGATGTTAATTAAGTTAACGAATTATTTTCATTCATCACGACTTAATTTGATAGATTCTGGTGGGTTGAGGCACTGTTTAAATTAAACAATGGTTGTACCGATATCGATCTTCAAGTCAGTGCAGATTATAACTTTTTCCGTACTATGGATCTATAAATCAACAAAACTGCTCATTACAATTTCAGAAGGTTGTGTCATTTTTAATGAAAGTGCGTTGAAAGAGAAAAGCTCTAAATCATCTGGGACCGGATGTCATCAAAATTCCTTGCAGATAAATTTCCTAGACATCTGATTTAGTCAATTTACTTTGTATAGATGCATGTAAAAGGCACTATTCGATTAACAATGGGAAATCGCTAACACATCGTCCACGAACTTAAATCTATCAGTTACTTAATTGAAATGATATAGTCGGCAGGACAAATCGTGTGGTTGTCCGTGCGTCCGTCTGTGCTATAACTCTTGAACAGTAGGTGTTCGGATCTTACACACAGTTTCCTCTTAGTCCAACTAAAATCCCAATTAAGTTATTATTCCCACAGTAAAGAGTTACCTGGCGGGTTCTTCGATAAAATCCGTTATATTGACTTGTTTTCTCGAAAGTTCTCGAACAAACACGTCACATTTCCCGGAAATAATGCATGGCGCCTCGATGTGTAACGGGATTTCTAGAATATTCCCTACAATATACCTAAGATCCACTGAGCCAGGGTAGAACAGTTATCCGCGTATCTATTCTTAGTAAACGGACGCAATTCAAATAGCGCCGCCTGAGAAGTGTATAAATAGACAAGACTATGCGTAGTTTCATTTATTTACATCGCTCCACAGACATCGTAATACGGTCTGGGAATTAACAGCACTCCATGACTTCATGGGTTGGTTGATATAGGATTTATTTTAGACACTATGTATATTTTGGCCGCTCTAAACGATTCCGTGGGCAGGTAATTGGCGCCACTGTCCGTGGGTGTTAAAATGACAATTATGTAACGTGTGGCATATTGCATGTGGCAGCTTGATCTACAATCGTATGCTTTAATATGAAATATAATACGATTATAGACAGGTAATAGATGTTCTGTGACCGGCATTTCCTCCTGGCGAGCACAATAGGTAATTAATTTACACCTTGCGTTGACTTGAGAGGGACTGAGACATTTTTTGTTTGGATCAATATGCTAGAAGATGAAATTTATTACATACTGATTAATACACTGTAAAGCACAATTTAATCTAAACCGAACGCAATGAGGTGGTCGCTAAAAATTTGAAGATAAATGTAGTACTTGTAGAAGAACGTAATGCCCTCGAAATTAAGAACTACATTCCAATACATCGAATACATTTTCGTCGTTGCAGTTTGGAACGCTTGAATACGTTGCATCGGGTCCGTAGTAGTTTGGTAAATTTGTGTTAAAGTCGCTGCTAGCTGGGTCTGAGCAAGAAGCGGTAGGTTTGACTTCAGAACTACTGCGCCTTGCACCTAGAATGGTTAAGTACAAACATAGAGAATTCATGGATGAGAACAACTCACATTACTGGTGGGAAGATTTTCGAAATAGCTGGGATGTATGGATTTCTGTTTAATCTGCACGTCTTCACGTTTGGCATGAAGAACGTAAACATTTGCAAGCAAAATAAACACAAACCACAATGAGATATTGACCGCCATTCTACCACTCAACTGTGCAACTGCACTTGATAACTTCAGTGAAATACTCCACCACTATCTCTTTGAACAGGGTCGTCGGTACATATCCCTTCTTTGGGTACCGTATATATAGATGGAACAAATTTAAACTTATAGTTATAGCAAAGAATAATTATGGTTACTCTTTGGTTATAGTATCCAAATGTTGCAATCGACTATAAATTGCGTCGTGGTATAACCTTTATCGGCCATTTTTTGCCGTTCTACGCCACTGCTATTGGGGAAATTCTCTGACAACGTTCTATTATCTATACACGTCCGGATGCTAAATTAGTCTTTAATAATCTACAGGATTTAAAATCATCTACGCCTATCACTGCAGCAAGTTCAATTTTGTATGGGATCACCAAATAAATGAAAACCGTGGCACCCATCAAAAGATAGCCCAGGAGGTATTGCACCTGCCTACACCGACTGAAACGATCGTTATTGTTAGATGTAGGTAACGCAATGACATGGGGGGTACAAACCTTATTCTTAGTGAAAAAGTCTCTTGCACAATATTAGGTTCCGTTATTTTTTTATAGCTTTAGTAGACTTTGCGAATGACCTACAAACTATGACGACTACGTGTCCCCGTTTTTGCTTTTCTCGTCGCTCCAGGTAAGAAAACCGAGACCCAACACGTAAGTTAGATCCGTACCTGGATCCGTATTAACACGCAAACTCAAGGTAATAGACCGGGAGGCAGCGTACATAGTAACTAAACCATAAGCGACAAAAAATTCCACAATACAGGCTGAAAGTACGTTGAAAACTAATAATAAAATCACTCGTCTGCCAGTCGTAAGTGGCAGCATTAACTTGGGGCGGCGCTGAATAGGTGACGTCTTTAGGTGATCAACTAAATTACTAAACTATAAGGGTCACGGAAAAGATTTGTATCAAGAAATCCCATTTTTTCCATAGTTTTCAAATATGCTATGGCAGACGATTTCAAGTGCAGCATTGGTAGCGAAAGACGCCCTTCAATGTATGGAAAAACACCCCTGAACTAAACAATGAGGACCGTATAAAAATTATACATAAAAAATTCCTCTTTTTGTCACTACTTTAAAATATATCCTGGCAGACGATACTAAGTGTAGCTTTAATAGTGGCAGACGGCTTAGAAGTTAAAAAATTTAGGTATAGTAAATCCCAGCGAGTGCGAGCGTGTGAGAGATAAGCGCGCGAGAGCATAACCAACAGAGATAGCGATAGGATACTGACTACTGAGATCTTTCAAACCATTTGATTCTAAACTTCTGATTCACATAGTTCCATCCACTTCAATCCAACGGATTGTAGAAACTCAGACATTTTTCGGTGGCATTCGCCCAAATTGCGATGAACTAAACCATGAGGACCATACACAAGTCATACATCCGGTAAATGCGTGGGAACCAGATAACACGTTACCCTGCGCGTTACACAACACATCAACACCTAAATTCACGAACATCTCTCGAAGATTTATGAATTTCCGCGTGTTATTGGAAAAGAGACCTTGTTTATATTTTAGTTAATTCTTTTGCAAGACGTGGACTGAAGGACCATAGCTATATGTTTTGTTGTTTAAATGCTAATTACCGCCGAACCATACAAATACTTCAACTAAAATTGGGCACGTACCTGGCGTGTCTGAGTTGCTGATTTCGGTGAGCTGCTGTCCCGGCTGAATGGGGGCCCCCAAAGATTCTTTTGGTTTTTCACTTTTTCAATGAATAAAATGCACGTGAAAACTCGTTCATGCTGCTTTACTGGTTCGCACATAGAACTTCTATCTCCCCTTCTCTCTTCATTTTTAAAGTGTTTTCGCGACTCCGCCCGAGTGCCCGATTGTACTTGTATGATTTTAAAATTACGCGCCGAAACAACTGAGGTTTAAACATTTTTCCGCCCACTAAAACGGATGTTTTACAAATAGAAATGCATAATTATAACACAATTACCCACAAGGAAAAAAAAAATCAACTAATAGAATTTTTAAACTAAATTCCCAAGATTTGCTCTTGTAAATATTTCCCCTTACCAAAAAAAAAAAAAATTTTTCATTTGAATTTAGGACATTGCACAACAAACAACATATCTATGGTTGGTACTTATTTATTGATCTTGAGTAGGTAAGGGACATAATTTAATAACAGGACGCTTAAACAGTCCGTTTTGTGTCCTTACCGTGACAACTCGTGTTTGGCCGTCTGGGCCAGAATGTAATTCAACTATGCGGCCTAATGCCCAATGCAAAGGTGGCTTGGTGTCATCCTTTATTAAAACCAAAGTATTTAATTGAATTTTTACAGAAGGATCTGTCCACTTAGTGCGCTGTTGTAGGGTGTTCAAATACTCAAGTTTCCAACGTCTCCAGAAATCAGATTGTAGTCTTTGTATCAATTGCCATCGAGATAAAGTGTTTAATTTTAAATTTTCAAGATTCTCATCTGGACAAGAATTTAAGGGTTCAAGAGTTAGAAAATGTCCTGGAGTTAATGGAACTAAGTCGTTAGGGTCGGAGCTTTGCGCACAAAGAGGACGCGAATTTAAAAGGCTTTCGATTTGTGTCAAAAGTGTCGACATTTCTTCAAATGTCAAAAGTTGCTGACCTATTACACGTACTAAATGAGATTTCACTGATTTAACGCCGGCTTCAGCCAGACCATTAAAATGTGGGGCGCCTGGTGGGTTGAAGTGCCATCTAATTTGCAAAGATTCTGAGGCGAATTGAGATAATTTTTCTAATTGGTTTCTAGCTCCTACAAAATTTGTACCACAGTCGCTGAAAATGTTGGTGCATTTCCCGCGCCGTGCAACGAAACGACGAAACGCAGCTATGAAGGCATCCGATGTTAAGTCCGAAACCAGTTCAATATGGATGGCTTTAGTAGTACAACAAACAAAAATGCACACGTAAGCCTTCATGACCTTCGCACCTCGGTGCCTGCCCATAGTTATTTTTAATGGACCTGCGTAATCTAAGGCAACTTGAGAGAAACATTTTAATTGGCAAATTCGAAAGGAAGGTAAATCCCCCATCAATGGGGTAAAGGTTTTAGGTTTTACCCTAAAACATTTTACACATTGTGATAACACCTTTTGGATTGCTCGACGAGCTGATAATATCCAAAATTGTTGTCTAAGAAGATAATGCACGGTATTTAACCCCACATGTAAATGTTTCCGGTGCATATTTTCAATAAGTAAATGCGTTAATCTGTGGTTTCGAGGAAGAAGGTAAGGATGTTTTGCATCAAAAGAAAGATCGGAGTGCTTTAGACGACCGCCCACTCTGAGGCATCCGTCTGCATCGAGAAAAACAGCTAACTTGCGAAAAGGTTTCGGTATTAAGGCCTGAGTCCTAAGTTGTGAAATGACATCCGAAAAAGAACAACTCTGGACATGCCTGATTAAAATTCGAAGAGCATTTTGATTTTCTATTTCCGTAAGTACACCCCAATGATCTCTTGACTTGGCCTTAGTGTTGCTAGTAAATCGAAGTACGTAACCAATTATATGTTGAATTTTAAGTATAGACGAAAATTTGGTTACTAAACAATCTAATGGGTTAGGATCCAGCGTAACAGCGAATGTGCAGGTTTTTTGTTCGGATAGAGCCACCGATTTTCCCAGATTGGATCCATCCATTGGCACAAGATCCCATTCAGCTCGAGGAAGTAAAATCCAAGGAGGACCTTGAAACCATAAGGGATGATTTATTAGGTTGCTGGGTGTTAAACCCCTACTAGCGCAATCTACTGGGTTTTCCCCAGAACTAATATGATACCAGGGTACCGTGGGTATGGTTTCCTGAACTTGGCTAACCCGATTTGCAACAAAGGTTTTCCATTTGTGCGGCGAGCTGGATAACCACGCTAAAACTACTTGAGAATCCGTGAAAGCCAACACTTCATTGATAGAAATTAGCTTGCTAAGAAGGTCAATAATAAATTTAAGCAACTCTGCCAACAAGGCAGCACCCAATAATTCTAAGCGTGGAAGGCTGACCGTCTTAAGAGGCGCGACTCTACTTTTTGCTATAATTAAAGAAGATTTTACGGTGTCATTCGGTAATTCAATTCGAAGATAAACTGCACAAGCATAGCCTTTTTCTGAAGCATCGCAGAATCCCAAAAGTTGACACCTTTGTAGTTTTTCGGCAAAGATAAAACGCGGTAATGAAATTTGTGATAACCTCGGAAGTTCCAGTGGAAACTGCACCCAAATGTCACAAATTGGTTTGGCCGGAATCTCGTCCCAACCTATGCCAGAAATCCAAAGTCGCTGCATAATGTGTTTTGCCAAAAATGTTACCGGGGAAAGGAAGCCTAAAGGGTCGAAGATTCGGGCAATTTCTGACAAAATATTCCTTTTCGTAGGGGGTTTATTTGATATGGGAAAACGAAAACTTGTCGACAGAGGGGTTGTAAAGAAGACCAAGAACCTTTATATTACTAGAAACCTCTCTATCAAACGAAACGGGAACTTGACAATCGGCAAGCTAAAGACGACAATAATTTAAAATGGTTGCTAGCCCATTTCCTCAGCTCAAACCCACCGGCTTTAAGCAGAGCAATTATCTCTTTCTGTAAGGCCAAAGCAGATTCCAGAGAGTCGCTGCCAGCACAGATATCATCCATAAAAGTATTATTCAAAAGAATATCAGCAGCGTTCGGATACTTCGATCTCTCCTGTTTTGCCAGCTCTTTCAATGTTCTAATTGCCAAATAAGGGCTGGAGGTGACGCCAAAAGTAACCGTGTTGAGACGATATTGCTTTATGGGATCATTCGGATTAAACCGCCAAATCAGCCTCTGATAATCTCGATGTTCAGGCGTAAGTTGTATTTGCAGATACATTTGTTTAATGTCGGCCAGAAAAATTATAGGAAACACACGAAATTTAACTAAGATTCCAGAAAGATCAGCTTGCAATTTTGGACCGGGAAGCAACGTATCATTCAGACTGATTCCCTTGGAACCTTTTGCTGAGGCATTAAAAACGACACGGACCTTACTAGTGGTTTTTTCTACCTTAATCACTCCGTGATGAGGCAGATAACAAGAGTGTATTGGCTTGGGTTCGTCAGAAGCAATTAGAGTCATGTGCCCATTTTCCAAATAATTTCTCATGAATTCCGAATACAAGTTATACAACTCAGGGTTTTTAATTAAACGAGTTTCTAAAGATTTAAAACTACGGTATTCTATGGTGAATGTGTCTCCCAGATCGGGCTCACTATGGCGAAAGGGTAAAGATACGATAAAACGACCCGAGGGGTCTCTGGACACAGTTTTTCTATAGATCTCTTCACACTTTTCTTCCTCCGGAGCTATCTGTGGTTTCGCTGCGATTGCTTCCAATTCCCAAAATTTTCGAATATCACTATCAAGGGAGGAATCAAATGAAGAAAAATAAGTTTGCACATGAACGGAAGGCGTTAAAACCTCCTGAGTTTTTCCTAGAAGAACCCAACCAAATACAGTTTCTAACGCAGTGGGTTGCCCTGGTTGTCCTAAAACGCGACCTTCCCTTAGGATACGAGCAAAAGCTTCTGCACCTAGTAAAAGATCTACTGGTGCTGGGATGTGGAATCGATCGTCACCCAACTTTAAATTGGATATATGCGACCAACTGTTGGTATTTATAATGTGAGAGGGCATTTCTGTACAAAGATTAGGAAGAACCAAGACATCAAAGCAAAATGTAGGTTGGGTTTGACCTACGGGCCGGATACTGCAACTGGCTACTCCGTTGGTACAAGCTCTAGCACCATTAAGACCTTGAACTGGTATTGAGAATCTTTTCTTTGTCAGACCAAGCTGACTTAGGCACTTTTGGCTAATGAAATTTGCTTGGCTACCAGAATCTAGGACTACTCTAACGATTTGATAGTTTCCTTTAGAATCCAAAATTTCCACTCTTGTAGTAGACAACAAAACTGTGCTTTGAGTAAATGCATTTGCTAATGACGTGCAGTAGTTTTGAACCTGATTTTCGGGTTGGGATGTACTTGCCTGTACCGACGATAAATTAATTTGGTTGTGTAAGGATTGTGCAGAAATATTTGCATTAGTTTTAGACGGCTGAGGAGAGTTTTGAGCATTAATCGAGTGCGACGAAGAGTTTATGAATGCGTCGGATTGTGCATTTGTTCTATTTGTCTCAACGGTTTGAGGTAGATGCATCATAGTGTGATGCCTGTATCTACAAACACGACAATTAAACGAAGAAGTGCAATCTTTCAACAAATGATTGTATCTAAGGCAGTTTATACAAACACGATTCTGTTTTACAAAGGAAAATCTTTCAGACGGGGTTTTGGAAATAAACTCCGGACACTGAGCTAACGGGTGTGCCATTTGGTTGCATAATTTGCAATTTTGGCTATTATTTTGCGCAGCCTGATTTTGGTTACTATTATTTTTCAACGATAGATTTTTTGGAGGTGCATTCTGGTTTACAAGCAATGCGGATGTTACTGGAGTTTTAGAAAAACTAGGTTTTACGGAATTCGAAGGTTTTGAAAATTTACCAGGGGAACTAGAGTTTGATTGTGAAGTAACAAACTGAACTGATTCTAAGGCTTTACACTGTTTTTCCAGAAACTCTTTAAGGTCTTTGTAGGTAGGTATATCTTTTTCAGTATATTTCACTTCAAAGGCTGTTCGTGTGGCACTATCGAGTTTTTGCAATAATAAATTAAATAGAATAAAACACCAATGTTGGACGGGAAACTCTAATACCTGCAAGGCAGACAAATTTTCAGTAAATACATCTAAAAGATTCCGAAGGTCCTTATAAGAACTTGTTTTCATGGAAGGAACGTTATATATCTCATGCCAATATGACGCAGCTAAAATTCTTTTATTTTGATATCGATTCACTAACGTGTTAAATGCAATTAAATAATTGGCATCTGTGGTTTGAATTGACTTAATAAGGTTTAAGGGTTCCCCCTGTACAAATGAAATTAGGTATTGAAATTTGTGTATGTTTGCTAAAGAGGAATTGTTATGCACCAAAGCAGAAAACAGATCATAAAAAGTAGGCCATTTTAACATGGTGCCATCAAAAACTGGAATGGTTATTTTTGGTAATTTTATTTTTTCATCCTGGCTGTTTATTGACACAAGGCTGTGGTTCTCCTTACTGGGGAATAATTTATTAAATATTTCTTTTGTTTTGAAATAAAATTCATCGATACTTTTCCTTATTACATCTTGTGCTTCAAATTCTTTTTCATCAATTAGACCGATAACTTCGTTATGAAGTTCATTAAATGATGTATAGACTTCTTCTAAACTGTCATACTTAATTTTGAATAAGTTATGCTGAGGAATCGGTTTGAGATTTGATAGCTAATGTGTAAGTCTCACTTATTCTCGTAACAGCAACCTTACGTCCCTGCTCCATTCTATTTAAACTCATAATCGGATAATTATAATGAATTTTTATTTGCTTGTAACTGATTAACGAAAATTTTCAACATTCGAAAGATATTTATGGAATAAGCAATTTCCAAAGTTATTTGCGATGAGCAAAGAATAAACAAAGCTCACAATCTAAATTGACTAAATTTGGGACTCCCAGAACAACAGAACATTAAATGGCTCAGTACAAAATACTCTACTAATTTACTCCCAAATCCACTATATTAACAACAACCCACCTTCATCTTTTGTATTATTTATAATTGATCCAATGACAAAATCCAGTTCGTACCTAAACTCTCTGACTTTACTTAAATATTACTTAAAAATCATATGGCAAGATATCTAACTGTAACAAAAAATAGAGTTTATTCGTTGTGCAATTTTTCAATCAAAGGTGGAAACTTTACAAGAACGTAATTACTATGATTTCCAAGTTTTGGCTTGTTGTTTTGAACAATATCGGCCCCTTGACTGGCACCTGCGATAACAGCGTTGAAAGTCAAAGTTATGTGATAAATTTTTATCGCAGTGCCGCACAAAGGAACACGAACTATTTTAATAATTAATGCAAAATGGTACCTGACTACGGCGAAAATTAATTTAAACCTTGATAAATTTTAAGATTCACATCCGTCGAAGAAGGATCAAAAAATGTTTATATTTTAGTTAATTCTTTTGCAAGACGTGGACTGAAGGACCATAGCTATATGTTTTGTTGTTTAAATGCTAATTACCGCCGAACCATACAAATACTTCAACTAAAATTGGGCACGTACCTGGCGTGTCTGAGTTGCTGATTTCGGTGAGCTGCTGTCCCGGCTGAATGGGGGCCCCCAAAGATTCTTTTGGTTTTTCACTTTTTCAATGAATAAAATGCACGTGAAAACTCGTTCATGCTTTGCTGGTTCGCACATAGGACTTGTCTGTTCCCTTCTCTCTTCATATTGAAAGTGTTTTCGCGAATCCGCCCGAGCCCGATTGTACTTGTATGATTTTAAAATTACGCGCCGAAACAACTGAGGTTTAAACAGACCTACTTCCGTCTATACCTTGATGGTAGTGTCAATTTTACATTTCCCAAAGCAATAACAGCAATATCCATACCGGAAGCGCTAATAATGACTTCGCTACTTCTTGGTAGTTTACCAAGATGGTAAATTATTCGAGAATCTGCCTCTTAGTGGCTGCAGCACAATTCAGTTTTTACCACATCATCTTCCCTTGTCACAAATTTATAGCACTTATCTTCATATGTGGCAAACACAACTTTCCTTCCAAGTAAAGCACAACAGGTCTTTTTTGCCTATGAACGGTATAAGTAATCTATAAGAGAGGCTTTGAGCTATCATTGCGAAGTGGTTTTATGAAATTTGCAGGCTGCTTCTGAGTGGAAACAGAAATTGAGTAGGATTGTAATCTTTCCTTATTTTGATCCAACGATCATGTTCTGCGTCCTTCATGGAAGGAGTAACTGTCTGTCAAAAGTAAGATGTACTTCTCTCGCTGACACAGCACAAATCTTGCCGAGGATGTGTTCAGAATATCGCTCAAAGGTTTACCGGAGATCTTTTAAAAGATGCAAAAAAAATAATCCATCGATTAAAACAACATCTACAACTGGCGATGGACTAGGAGCACTTGAAATCATACTTCCGAAAAAGTTTCAGCGAAACAAACGTCGATTTTAATCATCGATCCATCAATGTTGCATAGAGACAACGGAACTGGAGTCAGAGGATAGTTTAGAACGAGCTGAAGATCTATCTTCTTTTCTCTTCAAGTTTTCTGTTTCTCAGTCTGAGAAGAATTCAAGAAATACCGACAATCTTATCGCGAAATAAACAATTTATTATTTTCCCTAATTTAATTCGTTTGGTAACTCCAAGCGGTGCGTAAATCTATAGCTATCTCTGTTCGTTGTGCTCTCGCGCGGTTATCTCTCACACGCTCGCACTCGCTGGGATTTACTATACCTAAATTTTTTAACTTCTAAGACGTCTTCCACTATTAAAGCTACACTTAATATCGTCTGCCAGGATATATTTTAAAGTAGTGACAAAAAGAGGAATTTTTTATGTATAATTTTTATACGGTCCTCATGGTATAGTTCAGGGGTGTTTTTCCCTACATTGGAGGGCGTCTTTCGCTACCAACGCTGCACTTGAAATCGTCTGCCATAGCATATTTGAAAACTATGGAAAAAATGGGATTTCTTGATTCAAATCTTTAATAATAATAATAATAACAGTCTTTATTTAAATCAACTAGAATCTGTAAATACATTAAAGAAACATAAACCTGATAGACATAATCATGGTCATAATGACCGTCTGAAGGACTTGCTGATTTTGAAGCTTATAAAATGACTATGAAAGAAAACAATACTTGATTTTAATTATTAAACTTAAATATATCTAGTGCTATAACCAATAAAAAAGTTAAACTAGAATCTGTAAATACATTAAAGAAACATAAACCTGATAGACATAATCATGGTCATAATGACCGTCTGAAGGACTTGCTGATTTTGAAGCTTATAAAATGACTATGAAAGAAAACAATACTTGATTTTAATTATTAAACTTAAATATATCTAGTGCTATAACCAATAAAAAAGTTAATTAAACACTAACAAAAATACCGATCAAGGAAGGAAAAACAAAACTTTTAATAATTAAATTCATAAACCAATGAATATATCTATACTTCCAAGCTGACCTACAAAAATTCACTAACCCTATGTAATCTTTCCCATTCAAATATACTATAACTTCGGTTAGTGTCAGCACTTCTTTATTTAAATACCTCTTACGAAATTCTTTTAACATGGGGCACACCCCTACAAAATGAAGTACATCTTCCTCTTGATTGCCATTGCATAATGAACAAAACTTTATTTCCTTATAATTATATTTATTTAAATATAGTAACTCCCCCCTAACTTTCAATAACCAACTAATATAATTCCCATCAAACTTAGAATATAAAATTTTATTTATTTGGTCTAGTTCTTTATATAGTGGATGCCTTGTACTGTTAACTGCTTTCACCCTGTATTGTTCCCTGATATCAACTTTAAGTGCATTTAATATGGTATTTAGTTCTACCTCCCCATTTAACAAATCATCCACGTTGAGCCCGTACTTAAGGCATAAATTGCTCCATTCGCCGTACCAAAACAATTTCCTTTTAATGATCTCTTGTCCTAATATCTTGGGGTACCGTGTGGCTGGCAATTTTTTGTGACACCGTTTGATATAATTGAAATGTAAGTAGAGTGTGTATAGGTAGGTTGGGTAAAGATCAGTTTCCAAGTATATAAGGTAATCCGGGGTATTCCTTGGTAGATTGAAACACTTTTTAAAAAAGAATTTAAATGGCATCTCTACTGAGTCGTAGCTTAAGAAGCCCCAGACCTGTGCTGCATAACAGATAATCGAACGACATGTCGCATTGAATATATTTAGCTTTGATTGGAAAGGTATTCTTTTATTGAGAATCAATTGACTGAACGAATTTAATGCAAACTTTGCACATTCCATTTTCTCTTTTAGGTGGACATTCATCGACAGTTTCGAAGTAAGTGTAACTCCTAGATACTTATATTTATTAACAACCTCTATCTCTTCGTTTTTATAAACCCATCTCTCTCCTTTGCTTCTCCGTCCGCCGTTACTAAATACTACAATTTTTGATTTCGCCAGGTTTACCTCTAGATTCCAAGTATCACAATATCTCTCAAATTCATTTATCCTTTTTTGTAAGCTATGTGGATCCGTAGCCAAAATAACCAAATCGTCCGCATACGCCAACAGTTTAATAACAGTGGCGTTTATTTTAATACCTCCTTTCAGATAATCTTCTATATCATTCATGAACAGAGAAAATAATACAGGACTTAATATGCATCCTTGTTTCACACCCATAGTGGTTTCAAATTGCTCTGTTAAACCATTATGACACCAAATTGCTGCCGAGGTACTTTTATATATACTTCTAACAGCGTTGACCATTTTGCTAGACATACCTATATTGCTAAGTTTGTAAAATAGTGCGAACCGGTCTATTCTATCAAAGGCAGCGGATAAGTCCACGAAGAATGCAAACACCTTGTGTCTTTTCCTACTCAACTGGATCTTAATTAGGCTCATCAAATTGTTTATATTATCAATTGTGGAATAAGATTTTCTAAAGCCGGCTTGAAACTCTTGAAGTATATTTTCTTCATTCGTCCACGTCGTGATTCTATCCAAGAGTAAGCCCGTAAATATTTTACCAACAGTATTTCCAAATGAAATCCCTCTATAATTTTTTGGGTCAGTCAGCTCTCCTTTCTTGTGGATTGGGAATATTATCGATTTTTGAAATATATTTTGGTATCATACCAGATGAGTAACTCTTATTAAAGGACACTAGCAAAGCTTCTAAAAATTTATCCGAACAATTTTTAAAAAACTCGTATGGGATTCTGTCTTGTCCCGGTGCTTTATTGTCTTTCGCTCGCTTTAAGACCTCTTGTAACTCATTTATTTGGAAAGGCGCATCAAGGAAGTCGTTTTTAATGCAGGGTTCGGCGTGAGCTATTCGGCATGCATTGAGCTTTGGGTTTAACAAGTTCTGAAAGTGATTTCTCCATTCTATTGGATCAATAGATTTGTCAAAATTAAACATTGTATTTTTGAAGTCGAATCTACTTGGGCTCACTCTTCTTATGAAGCAGTACATATACACTGAGCGGCTAAAATATGGAACAAATTCATTTATAAATCTGGTGTTGGGTTTTAAAAAATGCTTGCACACGTCTATCAATTATTGCTTACGAATTTGTTGCACTAAAGATAAAATATACAGGGTGCGTCAAATAGTAAATTTTGAACCAAAGTTAATTTTTTTAAATGGAACAGTATTTTTTTAATCCATTCTAAATGTCTCAATTTGAAATCACAACGTCCAGCATTCAATTTGCTCTCGCCCCATGGAATATCCATGACATTCATTAACACACCGTAGGTATATTATAATAGTTTTTTCCTCGTATTTTTCAGTTCTAAGTAAGAATTAAAATAAATATCGCAACTCGAAAATAGTCTTACATTATGAATTTTCAACCTAAATTGTAACACATACATACAACTAGTTTTGGTATAAGTCTAAATTTCTTTTGGCAGCTACTGAACTAAAACTTAAGCTAACCCGTTAATTTTAGCACAAAATGTAGTTCTCGTTTTGTAATAGACTTTTATCCCCATGTATGAATGCAGTATGTTGTGCTGTTTCCCTGCGAAATTTGTACATAAATAAATTTTCAAATATAGATAATGTAGAAGAAAGAAAATATTACAGATTCTTAAACGGATGTGCAACCAAAATATCAATTTGCACGAAATTTGGTATCTGGGTGTTTATAGATATGAAAATATCGGGTTCAAAATAAATTAAAGGAAATTCGTAAAAAGAAAATTTATAACTGCATCGTCACTTGTAATTCTTGGGGACATAAGAAAAGTGTAGCCGTGCATGAGACCGCATTGCTAAAAAGTGTCTGTGGATTTGAATTTTTGAAAACAAATTTCAGGTCATTTTGTATGGTCATGATTGTGTTCGGTAACTCGCGTCAAGTTCCAATACGGGCAAAATTCACGGAGATAAAAAAAAATTGAAAATCTCGTCGTCCCTAAGGGCCCCAGTGAAAACCAGGTGGGGTTCTCACGGAAACAGCATTCAGGATATGATCTGGCGTAAATCGGCCCTACAAGGAGTGAATTGCTCAAACCAGTCACAGATGGTGCCACGTACTTTTTAGATCATTATCCGGATATTCATTTGGAAGTTTTCGTTAAAATGTCAATGTGAACCCGTCAATAATATCTTCAGAATGGGGAAATTACTTATCGAAAACGGTTTTGTTCAATCAGTCATTCCTGTCGAAGCTACTGGGTGATGCAACTGTGGTTTTGCGTCCAACCAAGCTTATCTGCAGTTGCAGGATTCTAACACCATGCACTTCCGCATTTTGTTTTTTTTTTTCTATTTTTATACATTTTTGTTTACAATGTAATCAATATATCTTTCCCCCGAACAGATTTAATTCAGATATTTCAAAATTACATAAATTACGCCCAGGTAGGTAATTTATGTGTAATTTTACCATGATAATTAATTACAAAATTACTTATGTGTAAGTAAACACTATACCTCCCCCATAATATCCACATTATGTGGGAGGGAGTTTTCTTACACCAAAACCTTAAAAAGAGTTAGTGTTTCTCTTCTTCGCTTTCTGCTCCATTACACCCCGTATAATAAATCAACCATGCTAATTGCTTTAAATATGCTTCAGCGTATCATGCAAAACGCTTTCAAAATGTAAATTTGAAATATAACAGGGAAATAAGTATAACCGTTTCCTACTAAATTTAATTGTATCTACAAATAGGGAAAATTTCATCACCTCGGCAATCAATTATACGAAAATGCCTAACCTGAAACGTTAATTAAACATTCGTGATTTGCGAGTAAATTTATATTTTGCACAATTTGAAGTACGTACATTCGCCAAAGTGTAAATATTGTTAAATTGTGAGCAGCTTTTAATCCGCATAATTCATGCAATTATTACTATACATTATCAGGGACCTGCCTCCGAGCTTTACCCATTTGAATTCGCGAGGGTTCACAATAGAAGCAGTTTCTTAGAATTTTGGTGCAGAAATTCGAAACTTATAAACGGTTTCGAGGAAAGTTTATTAGCAAGGTACAATGAGAATATTATTAATTGCTAGTATAGTTTAAAACTTCGTTCGCTTTGCGCAGTTTTCCGCAACGCAGTGATAAGGGTTGATATACTTTCTGTATATAAAGAAGGATCGCCTTTATTTAAACCACAAAAAGAGGGGTGTGGAGGCATTGCAATATTGGTATTATTTTGAATACTCGATCATTTTTTCGTCTGATTTGTGTATATATATCTAGAGACATATAGGTAGGGTGTACCGTATACAGTTTCACATTATGTATTAATTAAATGGCTAAAACAAACAAATATAGGAAACGCCTACAACAAACCCTTAATATAATTGAATATAACAGGTGGAAGTAATTCTACTTGCTATCTTCCCATGTGCCCACGGCGTTTTATCCCTAACGTATAGGAAACGAAATACATCGGTTGTGATTACAACCCAAAAATCCTCTCAGCAAATTATGTTAAAGTAAAAATTCGTGTTTACAATATAAATTTGTTATTCAATCCGAAAGGAAAATTCATGTAAAAACGTTTTTATTACAATATCCTTTTATATTTAAAGCTTTCGGTATCTCAATATCCTCATAAAGCTCATTTATCTGGAAATTTTAATTTGTATTTATTACCGGGGATGGCATATTCTAAGTATAAAAGTGTCATCGTCGGGGCTGTTTCCATAACTACCATTCGTCCATTTTTCTAGGCATATTTACATAATTATTGTGAAATTGGGGATAAGCAATTTTTGAGTAGCCAAATTTACTATTTTTTGCTATAAAAATGTGTGACTAATTATGTCCCAATCCCCAAGTTTTTTAAATTGAGAGAAAAAGTTTCATTAATTTTTTCAAGGATCAGATATCGCGAAATCCATTAAGACAGGGAAGTTTATTATTTTCCTCACGTCTAAATTATTATTATCTTATCTCTCTGTTTTTAATAAAAATAAAATAAAACTGTTCCTATTTCATATTTAGGACACTCCTTTTGTGGTGTTCTTTACTTAACCCCCTTCTTATTCAATACGTGATTTTTTGTGATGCGAGGAAGTAGATAGATTCCGGCTAGCATGAAATGAAATTACCTTAATTATTGCCAGAAAACTAATGGCGAAACAGCTCGTCTCCAAACAGATGTGCAGTTTTGTTGAATTCGCCTGATGTTACAAGCTTTTATCGCAAACCCTTTTATATGATACGCAAAATTTGACCAAATGTTTCCGCATTTTAACACGCAATTTTGCGTTTTACAATTAAATAAACAAATCTAAATAAACAATACGCAATTACAAACAAAATAACACTACAGAAATACAAATCCAAATGGAATAAACTAATTATTCTGTTAATAATCACCTGATTTATACAGGTAGTACAAAAATTTAAATAATCTCATGCACTATAATAGGTGTTTCGTCATTATGTTACGTAATTAAACTGAATTAACGTCTACAAGACATTGTTTATACAACACTTCCTCCTTTAAATTGAACCCAAAATCAAAATTACGTTAAACTCCCCTAAACTGTTTCCCTTCTTACCTCAATCTTTCTCTTCCCTTATCTAACATTATCCAGGGTCTTTCCACTCGCAGTCAGTAACTAAAATGCATTTACTCTTTCCATCTTTAACTAAATCACTCAAATAATTAATCGCTACAATTTGTAAACGCTCATAAGTCCTAATAGATCTAATTTCATTCTGATCCTTATCCTTTCCTAGGCTACATAAATGACCTTTCCTGCAATAACACAAATAGGTAACTCAATCCCTTTATCTCCTTGCCTATAAATTTCTTAAATCTCGACTTCTTTCCTACTTTAACTTCAATTCTTTTTTCTGTATTCCAATCTCTTACTGCTTAACTTCAACTTCAACAACTTCTTCAGCTTGTACCTCAACTTAGTCTTCTTCCTCGATCATTAGTTAATCTTCATTACCAGTAAACAACATTTCGTTCTGTTTTTCTTGACTCGAATTTTCTACGCTATCGACCTTATTCGTATCATCTATTATTTCCCTCTTCTACACCATTCGATTCTATTACCTTTTTATTTTCTTCTTTTTTCTCATCGGGTATTTCTTACACTTCCTTCTGTTCTTCCATGTCGCTCTCCACTCAACCTCTGAACCACCCTATTCCTTTTTTCATGCATACGATCTAGTATCTCTCTTATTTCTCGTTTTAACCTTTTTCTTTTCGATCGTTTCTCCTCAATCTCGTTGAATAATTTTTTCATCTTTTTTCTCATTATGCATCTTTAATTCGGCAATATTCGCATCCGTCTTTCCCATTAATTCATTCTTCATTTTTCTTAATTCCTACAGGATTTCAAAGACCCATATTTCTCGATCTTCGCCCTCTTTGTAGATATCTCCTTTTTTCTAAACGACTTTCTATTAAAAACCCCAGCTCACTACACCTCTGTAATTAATCCTGTAAAAAATCCTGATTAAATAACTGTCTGGGTGCCAACGATAATTCACTCTATCCGGGTCGCACAATGGGTTCGAATAAACACACAATTAATTCATTGGTAATGACAAAATTTTATTCCGAATCACAAAAAAAGAAAATTAAGCAAAGTCCTGAAAGAAAGAGAAGCTTGTAAAGCTTGTTTGAACAAACATTTTTACAACTACCTACACAATTGTTCGTAAGACATCTGAGGCATATTGCTATTTTGTCGAAATGAAGTAGCATTCGTTTGGTATTGCAAGTTATTATCGCAAACACTTAAATCAACCTTGTATAAGATCCGCAAAATTTGACCAGATGGTCCCACATTTTAAAACGCAATTTTGCCTATTGCAATTAAATAAATAAATCTAAATAAACTATACGCAATTACAAACAATTCTAAAAGGAGAAATATCATTACAGAAATACAAACTCAAATGAAATAAACCAATTGTGTGCTTGTTCGTAAATGCAATAACGCGCCAAATTAATTCATTTTTTATCATTTCGTCAACCGCTCCGTTGTGTCTTGCGTTTATATGGAATTATTGTAGAAATCCTTACAAAATTCTAAACTGCGAGTAATTAATAAGTTCCTCATTCATTACATTTTGCCTTCCGTTTAATATGTAAAACGTTTTACCTAATCGCAGTAGAACTTACTTTCTTTCTGGAAAAAAAATGTTCTTAGAAGCTGAAACCACAATGACTTTGTCGCAAATCGGGCTAACTTTAAGAAGGAGACAGTGTAAAAGTACCTCGGCCGAAGCATAGCTAGGATATATTTTATATCGCAGCTTTGTTGTTATCGTACGTAATAAACCCAATTTGCTAATCAATTAATCACCCAAGCTTGAACGAAGGAATATTAACTGACAGCTGGCATGATGAGAAGGTTCGTTGGTCTAAATGGGGTAAACTCAATGGGAGATCGTGGATTTATTGCATCTTGACAGCTGACCTTTTAAATGTTATAAGTCAGTAGCGTTTTTTCCTTAATATAGTTGAAATTAATTATGCATACAGTTTATAGTTCGACTAAGCGATTAGGATTTAACACAAGACGCATTTTTTTGTGCTAATTTTAAATTAGTAGCACACGCTAACAAAAAATGAGCACAAAATTATAGTGAAGGGAAAAAAGTATCTTAAAGATTTAAATTACTCATTAACGTGATGTCGTGATAAACACAAAATTTAAAATTAGCAGCACAAATTAGCATAAATTGTGCACAAATTATGACATACTTAGAACTTAATTCATTTCAAGTCGACACTAGAATTTCACGGACCCATGATTTCATCTGTTTCATTGGTGGTCTGAATATCAGTTTCTATAGGCACTAAGACTAGATCGCTGCTTGTTTATCCGCCATTCCTGCAATTTTCCTCACGCTCTTTCGAAGTTTCTTTTTAGCGCCTCTCAAATTACTCTCAAATATTTCTGAACTCCCCCTCCACCCAAGTTCTAAGGTTCCCTTCATGTTTCGAAGAAATGCCCCTTAATTCCAATCAAAGATCGTCTCAAAACTTTTCTCAAGTTTCAGTCTAATTTCTTTACAATTTACATTCACATCTCAGTTTCTTCTTCAATCTTAAACCAAGACGATTACCATCGTCTCAAAACTGTCTTCAAGCTTATCTCAATTTTCCAGGCAATTTTCTAATAAAATTTGTTGAAGTTATTCTCAAGTGCTTTTTATGTTCCCTTTAAGTTCGACTCAGGTTCTCCTAAAATTCTCCTCAAGTGCCTCGCGGCTCCGAAGTTCTCCTGAAGTTCTGTTTTCAAGTTCTCCTCAGGTTCTCAAATTTTCCCCTCCACTTCGTTTCATGTTCCACTCCAGTTCCTTTCAAGTTCGTATCAAATTCATTAATGATGAAAAAGCTCGAAAAGGCAAAATTCGTACGGAAATGGATCAAACTTATCGTAAAAAACTTCAATGGCACATGGGATCGCGTGTTACTTCATTTGAAGGTTTATTTAATTTTCTAAGTAAACCGAACTACAGCGTGGGGCATAGAGAACTCCCTTTTAATAATTGCAGCTAATAAAAACGAAACTAAGTACAATAGGAAATTTTTCTTTTCATTAACTAAGGACACACCTAACGGCTCGGCCGTAAACTACTTCTGTCACCACTCAAAATCCCTGTTGGGCAATATACGCTATTATTATTATGCTAATAATGTAAAAACTAACGAATTCAGGTGACTAAATGCTCCATAATCCAACCGATCCCAACGAAGTTGCATGCAGAACGTGATTTAGCGTAGCAAAATCTGATGGTAACTAAAACTGAGTGTTCGAAAAAAAGATATTAGCTAATAATCTAGAAAACATTTACGAATTAAATTTCTCCTTCACTTGTAAATCAATCTCAATCTTGGGAACTGCGTTGAATAGTCACCGTCTACCGTCTAATAATAATAATTATGAAGTTTTCCTGCATTCTAATTTCTAATCTGAAACAATGAAAGAAATTTTAATTAGGCAACTTCTTTTCAGGATACGCTTACAGAAAATGCGAGGAAAATGGGGAATGGTTTTTTCATACCGTCTACAACAAAACGTGGTCAAATTACACAACCTGCGTCAACTTAGAAGAACTTTCCGTAAGTTACTTTTTATTGCGTTGTATATCTAACGTGCCCATATTACTTCGCCTATGAAACTTTTTATATTTGGCGTATATTTTTTTTCCAGTTTCGACAAACAATAATCACCGTTCATCTCGTGGGGTACAGCATATCCCTCGTAGCCCTTATCGTTTCGTTAGGAATCCTTACCTATTTCAAGTAAGTATTGAATTTTGCAACTTATAGGATTTACAGGAGTCCCGAACGTAACAAATAGAAGTAATTTGATTTGGTTTCAAACATACTTATTCAAGTTTAGTATTCGTTTTTCAATTAAGGGCGATTTTTCGAGGATTTAACAAATAATTCTTGTCAAAGTACATACAAGGGGTGTCATTAATTAAGTAGATTAGATAAGGTGGGGGAATAAAATATTGGTTCGACGATCCCTTAGACAGTAACGCGCCCTTCCTTCGATATAATTTAATTGAACTACCTTTAGGTCCAATTACCAAACCTGCCAGTTTGGGTTTGGAGAGTAATCCACGGCCTGTTTTACATAAAGCCCGTGTAGTTTTAAATCCTTCAATTTTGTACCCTGTCACTTGGATATAAATAAACTTTATTAATGATACTTTTTGTTTTATATACCTATACGCGATTTGTTCAACAGAAACTCATTTGGTGATGAAAGCAACGATAACATAAACGTATTACATTTTGATCCTTGTCTAACCATTACTACAAAGCATTGAATACGTAATTATTGTAAAAAGTAGGTACTATTCTGTAGTAAAAATCGTGTGCAGATATTCGAGTCCGCTGCTAAGTCTGATCATCTGGCATTCGACAACTAAATAGTGAAGGAAAATCTCAACAAGTTAAAAAGTAATCGTAAACGATTTACATAAAGCGCATTTCCACTTGCATTCATTTCCCATTTGTAAGATGCAACTTCTGTTAAAATCGTAAAAATCCGGCCACAAATATGAAAGATAGCGTTGCACATGGGCAATCCATTTTTGACGTGCTACTTCAATTTCAGTTTATGAGAAGAATTTCATTTCAATGCTTTTCTAAATAAGAAAGTTGGAACTGCGCATGCGCAAACCTAAATTTTAAACTAATGTTAGATTTTCCTTTGTTCCAAGCGCCTAAGTATCAAATTTCACTTAAATGGTGCCATAGATAAAAAAGTTGGCACTGCGCATGCGCAAAAGAAAATTTTGAGACTGGCGCTCGATGATCCTTTATTCCAAGCACCTATGTATCAAATTTCATTTAAATGCTTCCATAAATAAAAAAATTGACACTGCGCATGCGCGAAACCAAATTTTGAAACTGGCGTTAGATTTTCCTTTATTCCAAGTGCCTATGTATCAAATTTCATTTAAATTCTTCCATAAATAAAAAAGTTGGCACTGCGCATGCGCAAAACCAAATTTTGAAACTGGCGTTTGATTTTCCTTTATTCCAAGTGCCTATGTATCAAATTTCATTTAAATACTTTTATAATTAAAAAAGTTTGCAATTCGGTTTATAAATGGTCGAGATGCGAAAAGGGCACTGTGAATTTTGAATCGATTCGATTCAACTTTTGGCATTGCGTATTATATGGCTAAAGCTATGCCCATATTGAATTTCATGCAATTCAGTTCATAACTAACGGAGATGTAAAAGCGATCGAACATTTCTAAACAAAGTTATCGTTCACACGGACAGATAGATGGACAGACAGACAAAGGAACAGACGGAGAGACCAACCGGCAGGCGACAGATAGCAATGCAAAATTATAAACGATCTCTAGGATCGTTAATAAACGGCAAAAGTGTAAAATTATGGAACATGTAAAAAACGGTTTTTTGTTTTTTTTACAATAACTTTTTTTGTAAGCGGTACAGAAAAAATTCCTTCCTTGGTACAAGACTCGACACCATAACGAACCAAATAGCGAAAAAAGTAGAACAATAGCTCTTAAGATAAAAAACTAGTAGCGTCGCAAAGTTAGCGGACGGACGGACAAAGTGGCCACAATAGCGCATTTTTTTTTTATTTTTGTGGAAATGCGCTAAAAAGGACTGGCGTCGAGTCGCCTTTGGAAGTTCAAGTTAAATATGATTTCCCATGTATAAAAAACAAAAATTCCAAAGGTGTCTCGACAGCCAGAATAGTATATTTTGCTCGCATAGTATTATTCAGTACTAGTTCTGACAAAACTGCAATCAATTGCAGTCGGTGGTGGAGTAATTTTTACCACCATTTTCTCCTAGAGTAAGTTAAGTATAAATTTTTTATAAGCTTTTTTACAATGGAGAATAAAATTGATTTGATTTGATTTGAATTAGTTGCAATAAATTTTGTTTCAGAAATATAAAGGAAATTAGAATTATTCAAAATGTAGTACAGATACCGCAAGGTTAATTACCTACCTATGTCAAATGATGAGTACATACTAGTAGACTTGCAGAATTTGTTATCTCAATTGGCTTAACTTGTTCAATTCGAAATGTTATTAAATTTTTGAAATAATTTGGTACGATAGACGATTTGGTCGAGTTGAAAATACTATTATTCTATGATAGCTAACCGAACACGTTACCTTAATAATAAAATCCAACTAGAATAGCAATCGTGATTTGCATAACAAAATCGAGTTTTGAAACAATCTTGATTGAAAGCAATAATTGTATGAATTGAATTTGCATATGAACTGTCTACAGTGACATAACGTTTAGCTTTTATGTGCATTCGATTGAGAAGTTTCGCGACATACCATCGTACAGTAATTTTTGCTTCAATTAACTATTTCCCAAAAAAGATACTTTTACATCCCAGCAGGGTTTCGAATAAAACATACAATAATGTATTTAAAAATTAGCAGTTACTCGAAAACGCACCAGGCGTATCGTGTTTTTAAGAGTTCATTAATTATATTTCCATTAGTTTAAATTGGTATCGCACATGCAGTACCGCCACTAAAAGCTTTCGGTGTCTGCCCGAAAAACATTCATTATATGTATTATATTACTGCCTTTCCCAGAGGAATTTCTTTAAATCTTTTATAAGTTTTATTTATAGAGTGAGTCAATATGAAAAGTAGCCATTTCATAAACAGACAGTAATAATGCTTTTAGGATCTTTACACCGATATTCATCCCCAACTTAGTTAATTATTCAAAACGCCTGTCAGTCCTGATTGCGAAATAATCCACTGGTAGAGCGTTGGGCTACAAAACTGGAGGTCGGGTGTTCGAACCTGGGCTGAGGTACGAATTTTACATCTGGGGCGGAGATAGGAATTAGATCAGTTTCGGGCATTCTCCTGGCTACTCCAAATTAGGTTTTCTTGCAGTTTTCCTAATTCGTAAGGTAAATACCGGAGTAGTATAGAGCAACTTATGACCTTCTGCAGGGGCACCTCTAATTATGCGTCACTCTGTGATTGGGCGAAAACCTGTTGAGGGCCTAGAACAAGAGGGACAAATAAAATTTAAAAAAATAAAATGTTCAATATTATAAAAGGAATTGATAAATTTACGATGCCATTTTTTAAATTTTTTAAAACAATTTCCAATGTCTCAAAACGCATAGACAGTAAAATCAACTTATGGATTAGATATTTATTTGAATCCCCTCATCATTGTAAGAAGATCTCTGAATGATCAAAAATTGTAATTTTGTAATTCCCAACAATAGGAAAAAATTAAAGGTATTTTGTTGGTTTCTGGTGGTGTTAAACTAGCCTTCACTTCTGTTCTGTGTAGATGTCAAACCATCATTACTTCTTCTTTTTAACTAGTACCTTCATGCGGGTTCTATATACTTCTATTTGTTTTTTCCTTCTACATATTTCAGAAATGTGAAATACTTTTTTCACTGTTTTCACGTTTTCGAGCAGATTAATTAATTAGTTATTAATTAACCGTTAAAAAGTCTAGTACTTGTGCTTCAAAATTCGTCAGAAAATGACAGATTTTTTGACAGTTGTAGAAAAAAGTCTTTATAATTAAAAAGGGGATTATTCAGTTTTAAAAAATTGTATAGATGAGATCTCTCAGAGAGCGAGGAGAGATCGCAAATATTTCGTTGGAAAGACGAATTTAAATTTAAATTTTCGGTGTTTCGGATTTAGTTGCGAGCGCGAATTCTATTTTTCGAACAAGTGCCAAACCGTACGAGTAATTTAAAATCCTTCACGTGCAAAGCGGCAAACCTAAATAAATAAAGATTTCCTTCGAAGACAATAAACGTACTGACTGAACCCATTCTTCACAGCGTAAAAAAACAAAGTAAGCAAGTAAACCGCGCAAGATTTAATAAAACCCTGTCAAGTGGTGAAATTGTAACTAAAAAACTGTTAACATTTTTTCAATAATAATTTCGTTTTAATCAACCCTATTTCTTAGAGACGTAATTATAACCGCAAATTAGGGTAAGTGCTTACTGAGGATTTTTTCCCTATTATACTGAACAGTAATAAACATCGTTAAACTGAGTGTATGAAAATCACGGTCTCAAATTATTTTCACTCACAAGTAAAAGACAAACACCGAAATCGAGCCCATTGTAATCAAAGAAATAATACCCATTGCCAAAAGAATCTTCCACTCACTCACCCTGTATATAGAAGTTAAGAAAATTAACCCCTCACATGCACCCGAAGACATTAATTCAAGATTAGTTCCATTTATTTCTGTTAAAATATAAAAAAATAAACATTAAATCAAACTAATGTAAAGAAATTGTATAAAATTTAACCTAAAGTTTTGATTATCCAGTCTTAAAGTATTCAACCGTTTAAAATTTCTGATATAAATCATAATGTGTAATGTGTTTGTTCAAAAATTTAAAATGTTCGGAATTATTTCAATAATGAATCAGCCAAATTCAAGGATTTATTTATTGTTGTTATTTTTTTAATACAAAATTTCTCTCGACTGGGTTCTGACATTAGCAAAAAAATCCTAACATTGACTTCAAATTTTTATAAATTGAAAAAAGGCAAAAGTTTCACTCAAATTGCATAAAATCCAATGAAATCACTACTCAAATCTTGAATTGAAATTAACACTCGGATTAAAGGAGTTAGAAAAATCTGACAGGGAAAACTAATACTTTACTTGAATAAATTGACACATAATGGCATGGATAAAAAAATTAAAAGAATTTATTCTAGCACATTTTAAGAAAAAAAACTAGTACAATAACAAAACCTGTAAGAAAAATGGTAAGGCTAACAATGCTCTTTGAATAGTACGCCCCGTTTGCAAGACACAAAAGTCGGCAAAACAATTCAAGAGATCTCAAGAAAAATAATTACTCACAGTTCAGGTAAATAATATTCAAATTCACTGGTCTGGAGCTGGACAATGAGAAGAACGATGAACCAAACACTTTACAGAGAGCTAAACAGCTTTTTAAACTCACATTTGTTTCTGACATAACTTTAATTGTCCAATAACTTGTTTGATGAGGTTAACCAATAATTATAATGGGTGATCGGGTGATTTTAATTAAACAACTCTTTAATAACTGTAATAGCAACTTTAGGCGCAAGACCTACAACTTCTTTATTTAGCGAAACTGTCCATCAAATTTAGCGCAAAAATTACATGCGCTTTTACAATCGACCCATAAAACAGCCTCGTTTATTTCCAATTTTTTGTACTTAAAGTAGAGACCACCTCCATTCATCAATTCAATATCGGAGCTTCCCGGCAATACACGAAACACTGCTCTGTCGCCCGTATTGATAAACACATGCGTTCCTTATCTCGCACATGGTATTGTTATCACAGAAGCAATTAGCTTTCTCGATAAAAACTTCTATTTTTAACTAACACCGGGTCAGATTAAACTATTACGATTAAATTTCATTTACCTGTTCACTTATTTATGCGTTTTAGACAAGAGATAGCATTAAACTAATTAAACAATTACTATCTAAATGTACAATAAATAATTAAAATTAAAGGGACAATTCACAAATTTTTTCATTTCTGTGTCTATTTGAAACAAAATTTCCCAAATCCTACGACAGAAACTTGAGTATAATTTTACGGACAGTATGTCTCGACTGCTATTTTCAATACTTAAACCGAAATTACGTTTACAACACGTACATTTTTCACTACGGCGTGGCTCGCTCTCATCTTCGGCATTGTTTCAACCTCGAGAAACGACACCCGCCTTTAGTTAGTTAGCAGTTGGAAATTACTTTCTAAGAACGTAGTACAAATACAACGCAAAGTTTGTCATCACGTATTGATGGACGTGGTCGGTCAGCACATTTTCTTTCCTGCTTGAAGAAGTCTATTTATTTAGGTTTCAACACTTATATAATTTTAAGTTTCTTGTACGGGTTATCACATAGGTAATAATAATCCTTTAATTAAAACACAACTTTACTAAACACTTCTCCGTAAAATTCTACACGGCAACTTTACATTCCCCGAACTGGCCTTAATATTCGAAAAACTTTCGTTCAAGAACATAAACAAAAGAATTTCACACTGAAAATCTAAATTCCCTTTTTAATAAAGAGACTTTCCATCTCTCGTGGAGTGTCGTGAGACCATCTGTAATTTTTTCAAAACCCTATTTAATTACTGAGTAGTTTTTTCACGCCCACATCGGGAGGGGAGGGGGGGTTACTTCCAAAATGGAGATGCCTAATTGTTTATTGGTTAATGTCTTTTATGACTACCAATCTACAATGCTTTCACAGTTGCAATTCAAAAAATGCGCCTTCAGCAATTTCAAGTTTTATCACACGCTTTACTCAGACATGAAATATACCTCCATTAAAAAGGATGGAAATGGAAATTCATTATACAAACTTTTCCACTTCATTTCCCTGCATTATTAAAGTGGATGAAAATCTAAGGAATGCGAATCGCCTTTTTTGGTATATGCATTTAGTTA
This sequence comes from Photinus pyralis, assembly GCF_008802855.1. Lineage (NCBI taxonomy): Eukaryota > Metazoa > Arthropoda > Insecta > Coleoptera > Lampyridae > Photinus > Photinus pyralis. The sequence goes on from NW_022170249.1 coordinate 69,256,010, forward strand.
CAGAGTATGTTTGAAAGAGTGGAAGTCCCTGTAGCATTTCATTACCGTTGTAATATGTGGTAATGGTCTGAAATCGGACTTTAACAACCGCAAATGAAAAATGTAAGTTATATACTGTCTTTAGACTGTCATTAGAGGTTATAGTAGAGCATTAATCCTACTCCTCCATTACCACATTAGCAAGATGTAACTTCATAGTGACCGAATGGAATGTTCTTAAAAAGCTCTTTCCGGTGTTATAACCCTATTAAATCTATAGGTATACCCTATGGTTTTTGTATTATACTTAACGTCAGGTCTAATTTTGTACGTAGGGCTAAGTACTTCTTGACACATCTCATAAAAAAGCTAATACCTCTCAAATGGAACTGTAAAAATTTAATATTTATGAGCTCTGTGGGTAGCAAGATAATTTGGTAGGAGTACACTAAATATCCCGGTCAGATATTACGTATTCCATTAACTTCTGCGCTGAAAAGGGTAAATGCAAACGAAAACATCACAAAATCCTACCTTATTACCCGAATCCCATATAACGAAGTGTGTCGTCCCTTGTGTTGACCGTAGCACTAATTTCCATTTATTTCTTTTTTATTTGCAGGTCATTACGTTGTGCCAGAATTACTGTACATATGAATCTATTCGCTTCCTTTGCTGCCAATAACTTACTATGGCTGTTATGGTATAACCTTGTCGTTGGAGATCCTGATCTGGTGTCTGCGAACAAGGTATGTAATTTCAAATTGTGTAAAAGTCTCTAAAACAGACGTTATTAGCGGTAATGAGATCATTAAGGGAGTACGCTGTAAAATAATTTAATTTCTTTGAGAGGAATTTCATTACCTAATTTATTGAATTGGATTGCGTCTCAACGGGAGATGCGAGCTGAATACTTTTTGATCAATTTTATATTGTGTAGTAAAAGAAATCAAAACCGGATAATTAAATCAGGGGGATAGATTCAGCGCGGTTAGTGTGTCGGGCATTTATCGAAAAATCGTTAAGTTACGAGTTAGGCTATTCAAACCCAAACAAAAATTGCTTACATTTTGTTAATGGAATAACCATTTTATAAAACAAATTTAGAGTAAACTCTTGTTTACTTGAAAAATTTAAAACGCGATGTTCGCGCAACAACAGACCTAAACTTTATTTCGTTTGATACTTTTGTTTGTTTACATAAATTTTCGGGAATATTTTGTTTACTCTCGCTTTTCTATTTGTCCGTTTAAGAATTGCATACGATCAATTCAAAATGCGACTCAAAAAAAAAATTTTTGTTGCGATGTAAGAAACAAAAATTATATTCTACATTACAGTTGCGAATATTGAAACCGTAAACCAAATTAAACGTAAAAGGGCGAACATACAGAAATATCAGAGATAATACTTATGTTTGGAGATATTCATGTCTACTTTCCTTACGTACTGGCAAATATTTCGTATTTTGAGGAATTCTAGACCAATTGGAACATTTGAAGCAAAACATTTGCACTTGCATGAAATAAAATTAAATCTCTACGGCACTGGCAGAAATCCCAATATAGCTATCAATTTTTGTATAGCTACGGCTAGCTCAGTAATAAAAATGTTTTTACCCCCTTACCTTGCGGAAATTTGGCTTCCCCTCTCCCTCTAACTGGACTTCAAAGTCTAATGTTCTGGTTCGATTGAACTCTTCTGAATACGCATAAGACATTAGTTGATTGAATATATTAATAAACACACAAACGATCGAGTTCAATTTTTCTTTACACATTCCTGTATACCAAATATTGTTTTGGCTCATAAAAAGAAAAAAAAATGCACTGCATATTGCAGCGGTCCTCGAGAAGGAAAACGGAATTGGCACAATTAATTAATTTCAATAATTTTAGCGTGATGACTTTAGAATTTTCCAATAACTCAACATCTTGCGCAAAATTAGAACTTGCCATTTCAACGACAAAAGCAAAAGTGATCTTTTTCTCAATACCACACAAACCAAGAGTACATTCATCGGAAAGTTACACTAGTTAGTGATCACCGATCCCTGCTAAATTTGATTCCTATCTAGAGATTCTTTACTCCTTCTCAATGCTAAACAAAATCTCAAGCCAACCAAAGCAATGGTAAAACTGAAATTAGATGCAAATAAAATTCACAATCACTGAACCAAAATAACCAAAATCCTTTCGCTGCATCTGATTCTTATCAATGAATGAAATGCAAGACAGAATATTTTATACAAATGGTTCTGATGGGTCGATTACTTCAGGAATATCAAAGTTATTTCATCAAAATCTATAAACAAATTCTTAAAAAGAAGCGAGTGCTAATTTACGCAACACAAAAAAAGTTACAGTAACTGGTGTGGATGAGATTCCTTTCAGGTTACAATTGATTCTCTCTCTCCCTCTCTCTTCGGAAAAGTGCCGCTGCCTTTAAATATATGCAAATAAACCGCTGCAATGGTGCAGAACCCTTTTGTACCACCCTGGTAACGTTAATTTCGTGGTGAATGCCAAGCGAAATGCCTATACGTATTATAAACTCGAAAAAACTGAAATAGAACGCCACTGCTCCTATTTTTCCTATGAGCGAAATTAACCACCTTTTGCAAGGCGCGCGTCTTCGAGAGGTGGTCGACGTCGGGCGGTCAGAACTTACTTTCCGCTTGCGAATTTTCACAAAGTCTAAAGTTTCCGAAAGCTCGAAAGGCTCTCTTTCTCGTGTCGCCAATAGAAGCTCGAGCTATGAGAAATGTCCCAAAAATTGAGTAATATCTTGTGGACGAGTTTTAGCGAAATGTACGAAGATGGCCCATTTATATGACTGTGGGGGCGTCAGAGTACCGACAAAGGGAATGGGGTAACCCCGGGCAGGATATGACTGATGGTGGAGTCAAAACTTCAAATGCGACTTACGACCGAACGAGATGTCAAAAGAGGGTACCGACAAAGGAAATGTGGTAACCCAGGGCCAGATCTTATTGATGGGTTTCAAAACCTGGCGTACGAGGACTTTGATAATTTTTTTTTTATTTTTAGTCAGTAAAACTGTCTATGTAAATGGGCTCGAAGGTATTAATTTAAAATCTATTTCTTTTTATTAACTAAAAAATCGAAATCAAACCCCAAAAAATGTAATTTTCAAGTAAAAATGGGGGAAAGAGCAATTTTTTCATTCGGAGTGTTACCAGTTATATAAAACAATCATTTCATATACCTAGGGTTAACCGAAAGCCATTTTTAAACTCTTGTTAACAACGTTCATATTCACTTAATACCAATAATTTAATTTAAAAAAAGGCGGTTCAATCCCTTTTTATGCAAAAATATGTATGAAGTTTAGTATCTACATATTGTACATATTTATTTACGTAAGCATCATGTGAGAAGGGGTACCTAATACTATCACATTTTACATAAAATTAGGCGTGAATCTGGAATTCTGCAAACAGAGGCCAAGGAAGATGTAAGGCGGCAAAAGTTTGAAGATGCACTATATGTTTATTTTCTTGGAAATTATACAAGACATGATTTTGCATATGTATACCAAAACAGTTTCCATATTTCGCACTAATTTACTGCATGTATATGTACATCCGCATATCTTACCATCTTTTGGTGCATATAATTCATCCTACAGCGAAAGTCTAGTATAGTCTATTTGGTAAAGAGAAGAAATTTGATTAATTTTTTCGTTTATATTGTTCTACGAGCTCTGCTAAATCAATTTGATTTAGGAAATTTTCATCTTGCAACAAAACCATGTTTTCAATTCCCTCATGCTTAAATTACATATTTGACGTCAGTGTAGGTAATACTCACACCTAAAACATATGTAGGTATATAAATCCACCGTGAAAGTTTCAAACGTTGTTATTATTGTCAACCTCGAATTTTCAATCAGTGTCAATTTAGAAAACACGGCGCTTCAAATATTCCTCCCTATAATCCAAATGGTGGGTGACTGTATAAATTCCGTTCTTTTTATTATGAAACGTTACATAACGTTATGCAAAGCAGGTTTACATTCTGCGAACATCCTTCCATGCATGTGAAATGGGGATTTTCTTAAGTCTTGACAATTTTTCATACACTAACAACACAAAGCGTGTATACTGAAGCTTAATGTCTATGTGGCAAAGGTGCGAAACGTGAATTGTATTTGTAAGCTGTGAGCTTCGAAAATCCATTACACCTACCTTCTGACATGTCAAGCTGCAATCTGATAGTTAAATTATACGCCCGCTAAGTGGTTTTGAAATGTTTGTCTTTTGCGGTGTTACTAGAATCAATGCGTCACGGAGCTTTTTGATCTCTTGCATACTTCATAAGGTTCCGCTTTTAGTGTTAACGCTAAAATCAAAGCAAACAATTACTGTATGTAGGTGTACTCGAGTGTCCTACGCTAATTGGCCTGTCGATTTACTGCCACACCGGTCGTTCGCATTTTGTGCAAAATTTATTAGCTTTTTTCACAGAGCCCATTAGAACGAAATTACGTTTCGAAACTGTTTCTACAATTGTATCATGGTATCCGTAATTGGACTCATTGTTCACACGTAATGAGTCTACTGCTATTAATTTAAAAGCCTATTTGAGTAGAGTGCGTCACGGGAAATTAAGAGCCCTTTATCTTAAGGATTCATAGCAACAGTTCACGAGCAGTAAAACAACAGAAACAGTATGGGATGAATTCCAGCAGTCATATTGTCCCTGGTTGCGTCAGAAGGTATTTAGAAATTGGACACAACGAGATTTTCTTAACTCTTTTCCAGTAGGCAGATCATCACAACTGATATTCTTGTAACCCAGGTACATTTAAATCAATTAATTGCTTCTTACTATATTCCTACTATTTACTCACTTGACTCTTGACTAGCATATGTGTGGCAATGCTTTATCGCAGAAAACCATGTGCTCTTTGAAACTAATTTTGAAGAATCTTTTCGTTTACCCAGTATAAGTTAATTACAATTTTTACAAGTTACTTTATATCTTATATTCCCTTTCTTTGCAGCGATTAGCTCAATTGAACAAAAATATTTTAACTTTCCTTATTATTCTCTCTGGGATAAGATTGATTTTTAAATGCTCTTTGGCCCAGAAAAGCTTATTCCATTGGACTGAATTCAAAATTGTTATTCTTTACCCTCCACACACCAAGATACTAACCCCCTGTTATGCTCCTGTTCATAATTTGGGGTCATGCAAAATTCAAAATAAAATTATTACACTATGGACTCGGTTGCGCAATAAAGATAAACTAGCAAAATGCACTTAAGTACCTATAATGATCCTGAATTAACTATCTGGAAAATGTATTTAATCCTACTTCTAAGGCGCTACAAATACTTTTGTACACTTTAATGGGAGGAGGTTCGTAAAATGAGTCTAATATGATAAGCGGTAAATAATCCAACTAATTCAAAATTAACCCTCCCCAGTTAAGTGCCATTAAAATACACATAATATCGAAACCTTGTTTGCTAATTGAAAATGTACACGTGACCGTAATACCTTCATGGATCTTTCTTTCAAAAATGTGGACAGATTAAACCAATAAGGTAGTCGTGATTCAGGATTTCCCTAGGTCATGCCTCGCATTCGTGGTATATGAAGTTTATAGAATATGACAATGGCCCGGAATCTGTAAATACATTTGCCTTACTGTCCTCCCCAGATGGAATAAATTCCCGTACTGACTTTCTACGACTGCAACTTTCCCTAGGTCAAGGTTCGTCTCTGTTGATAATAGATTAAAATACTGCGGAGTTTACGGTTTATCCAGTTATGCGCGGCTTGGACCACATAGCGCGTTTCTAAAGTATTTACTTTGTGCGAATATACCTCTACTATTTCATATTTTGTGTGATAGTAAAACGCCCTACAGATGCTACAATTTATCGTACAACTTATCGTAGGACTTGGATCGATACTACAATCTGAACGATAATCGTACCGTGTGTGGCGTTGTCATACGACAGATCGTGGGTCGAAATCGTATCGGATGGTAATATGAATCAGTCATAAAACTTCGCGTATGTATGTTCATTTTGCGATATCTGACAAACTTTAGTACGACCATTGTTTACAGTACCTATTCAAACAATAGTATGACTGTAGGAAATGCGAGTCCATTATTTTTAGTAGTTCTACTCACCTTTATTAATGGTTTCTAAATGTAAAGATTTTTAAATTAAACATAACTCCGGTTATGAAGAGTTTCTGAGAAAGTACAAGGAATTGTACCCAACGCCACATTCGATATTTTCAAAAATGATTGTTTTTATAAATTGCGACATTTGTCGTTCTGCTTGTCGTTTACGTTTGTAGGGAATTGCGTCGTACGACAAGTTAAAAGAATTTCTGATACGACTTTTCGTACTATAAGTTGTGCGACAAATCATACTGTCTGTAGGGCGTTACAAATGAAATTAATTTGTCGTCGCTAGTCTGGAAAAAAAAACAACGCACACTCGCCAGAAAATTCAACGTCACGAGTACCATGTTACGGATTTCCCAATGCGAATTGGAAATGCCCTCAAAGCAATGAAATTCGTTCACTTTTCCTTTCCGTTGCTCACTCGAATTCTATTTAAAAACTCAAACAATAAAATACTGGCCCGATTGCAATCTTTTAATGCAACACAACCCTAACTTTGTTTAGGTTATAAATAATTTTAATTATTGTAATTTTCGTCGTTGTTTTAATTAAATGTTATTAAAACTTAACATATTATTTCAAGAACCTCAACATATTTACGTGAAAGTTACTATATTATGTTATGTAGTATGTATGATTTGTTATACAGGGTGACAATTTGAAAACTTACCACCCCCCATATCTTAGTAAATAAACGAGATATTTAAAAAAATCAAAATCCGTTTCGGTAATTCGGAGAGGGAATCACAATGACATAGTTGGCGACGCACCCCCTCACACCCCCTGCGCCCCAGCCACCCCAACTTTTAAATCTTAAATAGTGACCCCCCATGTGAGATACGTCGTTGGAAAGCTCTGAAAAAATGCTTTCCAACCATACCAAATAGCATTACATTTAGGTTAGTAATTATCGTGCAAATCTAAAAATAAACTAATATGATACATTTGAAATCTGTCGTATTTAAAACGCAACCGGCGAACATAGACGAACTAAGACAGAGAATAATTCAAGAATGTCGAAATATTGCAAAACCAACATTGGAAAGGTTCGACAAGAGTTTGGGAATAGATTATAACTGGCGATCAAAAATGAGTTGCTGTCGAGTCGGCTTTGGAAGTTCAAGTTAAGTACGATTTCCCATGTTTATTTTTTGATTTGCACGATAATTACTAACCTAATGCTATTTGGTATGGTTGGAAAGCATTTTTTCAGAGCTTTCCAATGACGTATCACACATGGGGAGTCACTATTTAAGATTTAAAAGTTGGGGTGGCTAGGGCGCAGGGGGTGTGAGGGGGTGCGTCGCCAACTATGTCATTGTGATTCCCCCTCCGAATTACCGAAACGGATTTTGATTTTTTTAAATATCTCGTTTATTTACTAAGATATGGGGGGTGGTAAGTTTTCAAATTGTCACCCTGTATAACTACAATGTAACAAGTGATATAACTGCTAACAATGTTTCTTTGAGTGAGATGCTAAAAATTGTCTTGTAAGTTACATGTATCACTCTAGTTATATGACTTAAGATTTCCAAAGTAACAGCGTTATATAACATTGACATATAAGTAATATACTTGTGTTTGCTGTAAAGCAATTTGTGGAGGCACCGATTCGTTAATTGTAGGAAGAAATAACTGTTGAAAATTGACACAGAGTACTAAAAAACAGAATCTATTTCACAAAATTTAAAGTACCCTTAGCACAGATTTAAAATCTGTGCCCTTAGTTTCACCCGGTCAATGTTCAGTTTTACGTAAATATCTGATTATAGTAGGCTCTGTTGGTGTGATAATAAGGTACAAAACCACAGGAACTTCGTTAACTTCAAAAATGGCTTTTTAACCTAGTTACATTGGCTTTTAGTCTCTACAACGTACGAGTAGGTACATGTCTTTGGGAGAGTCCTGGGAAGTTTGGTAAATACTCTAAACATATCTGGATCGAAAACAGGATCCTTTGAAAGGTAGTAATTCTACACCCTGGAAAGGCGACTGGAGAATTGCAATAATGCTCCGACATAGACACATCTCGATAACTTTTGAATACTCTGAAAAACCGTCAGATGCTTAGTAAAGCACATTTGGGTCCTCTCAGTGCGAACAGAGGCTCTTTGAACACCTTTACGGGTTTCGGAATAGTTGAAAGAAACCACCGGGGACTCCAAATGCGAGTCTTATAGCTTTATTTATAGCCTTCTAGGCTCGCTTCTAGGTTCATTTCCAGCGTTACGGTGTATAGAATGCTCTCACAAAAGCATAGACATCTAGGGCCTAGAATGATCTAGAAGTAGATCTCAATGTTGGAGCCAAATGCGCAAGAAAGGTCTATAGATAGGTAATAAATGCCCTGGAAAGAACATGAGAAGCCCTGTTCGAACCTAGAAAGTTCCAAAAAAGTGGCTTATAGGGCTGAGGTACTATAAAGCTTGGGAAAGATCGAGAAATCTTCCGATTGCTATTTTTTTATTTTTTAATACGCGATCAATACCATACTGGCAAAAATATAATCAAAAATAACCATATCAAAATACCTTCAAATTTACCGTGCATTTTTAAGTAACGATAAAATTTTTTTGGTTTGGTGGTTAGAGAAAGAACCAAAATTATCCGCTTTATTCATTTAAATAAATTCTAATGGGTGAGTTTCTGATTCCCCTAAATTTTGATCAACAATTAAAATTGGCTTTGGGCAAGATTCCAACAAAATTAATGGTGATTTGAACATGAGACTGCATTGGTCGTGAATAATGAAGGGAAATAACATAAACCTTTTCGTACTTTTCCAACGAAACGATGCTAGAGTTTAACTTATCCCAAAACGAAATCGGTAAAGCTTGGACTCCAAAACATGGACACGATAAAATAAAATTTTTAAACCGATGGATACCAGTTCAAAATCGATACTGGGCATAAAGCGTCTTTTTCTTCGAGTCCCTGGTATTTAAACGCAAAATTCCACTTGCTTGTTGAAAAATAAACATGCCCAATCAAACTATATGGCAACTAAAACTGACCAATAAACGACCCTTAGTTGCCTCACGTATCACATCAAAATATGAGATAAATTAAATTTAATCTAATCAATTCTAACAAAGAAATATAATTTTTTTATAACAAACAAATGGAACACCTTTTCTCCGAATCATAACTCTTATCGCGTATAAGTAAAAGGAAAAAGTTAATAAATTAAATCGATCTATCAATGAAGGTTAACAGTCAAACTTTATAAGAAGTTGAGCTACATAGCCGGGAGGTCAGTGTTCGAACCTGGGTTAAGGTGAATTTTTCATTTTTGGCAGAGATAGGAATTTCCTTAAATCAGTTTCGAGCAAACTGCCGGCTACTCCGAATTAGGTTTTTCTGCAGTTTTTCTAATTCATAAGGTAAATACCGGAGTAGTATAGAACAACTTAAGACCTTCTGCATGGGCACCTCTAAAAAGCATTATGCGAGTCACTCTGTAATTGTGCGAAAGCTTTATGCTATTCACTTTGGATACAACCTACTCCAGATGTTATTGTTAGCTGTGGGGCTTTCCATTTTTTTTCTATAATTTTGTTGAATGTACAGTAAGGGTTTATTACGCTAGGCTGCAGTAAAGGAAATCAGTAGAACTAGTGTAATTAGCGTAAAAAAGGGGTAGGTAAGTCTAAATGCAATTTTAAGGAAGTGGATTTGTTGTTTAAGAAAATCATGCTGAAATACTCAGATGGCAATCACTAGCTTCGTTAAGCGCAACATTTTTATAGAACATCGAGTTGGGCTTTCCTTACCCTTGAATTGATTGTATTAGGTAGAAACTCCACTCGGGTTTAAAGTAAATAACAAGAATGGGTACCAACTTGCAGACTATCAAAAAGTTTTAAACTGACTTATTATCCACCAACCGATTGTGAAAAGGACTTTTAACGATCTCTCTATACATTGTATTGTCACAAGCTTAGAAAATCAACAAACAGGATACAAAATCTGCAAAACCACGCGAAACAATGACACCAATCCTTTATCCTTATCCATTGTTAAAACCAATCGATATAATCCTGTCGCTCATAAGAACCCGTCTTATCAAATCTAACGAAACCTCTCCATTCACTTACGGCGGATCGTGCATGAAACGTCACTTAAATCCGAAACAGGTGACGTTAGTTTGTCTTATTTTTTACTACCCTCCCAAAAATATTGCAGCAAAATCTGGGGCCTTGTGTAAGTAAGTGGCGACGTTTTATGAATAATTTATAAAATATGCCCAGTTTCCGAGATAAATTACCTTCAAAGAGATAAATGGATTTCGAATGCAATGACTACGCCCAAACGACTTATTGCCCTCTGTCGGTAGCTCACAAATATGCAAAGGACATAATGAACGCAATTAAATTTCATGAGGTGGGACCGAGCTCATCCTTCCGGACCATGTTAATCTATATCTACTTAATAATTGACGCCCACGTTCGCTTTTAAATCTTTGTAGTTCGTGGAGATTCAAAACACCCCGAGCCATATGTGCGCTTATTTTCTACCTGTAATAATTTTTCTAGAAGAGTTTTAATGGAAATCCCTGATTGAATTTGTAATTAGTAAAGCGCTTTGTAAAAATTTCCAGGAAGACGAATTTTCCTTGCGTTTTCAGTGTGCCCCTGACGTATTGTTATATTCAAATTTATTCCGATTCGGTTATTCAGATTGGTTCCACATTTATCTCTGTAGTTATGTTAACTTTTCGTATCACGAGATTAGGGCTTAATTTGATTTGCAATTTCCAAATATTTGAAGAGGCGACGTTTATTCGATTAAGCTCCTATTGTGTATCCAGTCAATAATAAATAGCAGTTTGATCCTGAGTTTGATGGAGTGTATGATACCCTTGGCGTTAAATGGGAGTTAAACTCGCTGTTAGATAATATTGTCCCCAATCCTTAAGAAGTCCTTATTATTAAGTAATTAGGATTCGTACATAGATCACCACCTATCACCCATCCCTGCCCATATTAATTAGGCTTGTTAACATATTAGATGTGATCCGAGTTACTTTACAGTAGCTATATTTTTTATCACTATGACTTTTTCAGGTCATTCTATCTATCCGCTGTATAGGCTCTTTTGTGAGATTGTAGCCCCTAAACGAACTTTCTCGGCTTTACGACGTTTTTTATTTCTATTAGAAAGCTTTTCAGGCACCCGAAAGCTCTAGAGAAGGCGTGAGGAGTCTGGCGCCTGGAAGACCTTCCAGAGCTTTATACCTACTTGTTTCTCAAAGCTCGCGAAAGCGTTTCAGAGCAATAGAATCATGGTTCCTTAGGTATTTTTAAAGCATCTGCTGGGATTTATGGTCCTGTTAGGTCCTCTGAAATGCCTACAAGGACTTTCTCAGGTAATTAAATTGCGCACTTGGGGATTTCAGCTATTTATGCGTCCACTTCCATTACAGAGCCTATTCTTACACAACTGCATAATATACAAAGTGGTGCAAAATTAATTATTCAACTTTGTTTTTGAATAGCTAAATAAAAAAATGATTTTGACTGATGGAAACCTAGTGCCGACCAGTGTCGATACTCGATACACCTTTGTGCCTGATAACATTAGAGCCTAATGTGCACCCAGGAGAAACAAACAACAAAGTGAATTCGGTTGTAGGTACCGGTGGGAGCCGCCCATCTGTGATAATCGCAGACAGCGTATGCAATTTCTGACTTCGTCTCACTCATGCGATTGTGAGTTAGTTCTCTTCATGATGGGATCTGGAATGGGCAATTGGACAAATGGGCATCCTTTACGATTAATGTGGCCAAATGCCTTTTTGGGTGAATTATTTGGGGCTGTTTTTCTTGTGTCGATAAGGGGGTTGCGTTCGTTAATCTGCCTTCTACTCTTACTAGTCCCATTGCATCGAGGAGAGGAGCTAAGTGTATATTGAGATTGAGGGTTTGTTCGGTTCCTGCTAACAACTTTAAGGGGGCCACCCAAAATTTTGCCGTCAACCTGGATGTTTTTATTGACCCATTTCCACACATATTTTCTTGGAGTTTCTTGCTGACTTTTGGTTAAATGGAAGTGGCTGAAGCGTCGTAATGTTGTGGTGAAGCTTTCCTCTTTTAACACCGCATGGTTGGGAATGTAGTATTTTGCAGGTGCCTTCCTATCATTTCGAGGTACCATAATGTCTCGACTCGTCATACTCTCGCAGTAAAACCTTGTACCTGGATTCTATCTGTAGAAGGCGGGCGGTTGCCTTTTCCAATTCCTCAGCTTCTCCTTTCAGCGACAGGCTTACAGTATAAGTTGCGTCGAACTTTGGGCTCGCATACAATGGGTAAGCTTGAGGAATTAAAAAAAATCATGCAATTTAATTAAAGAAATAAATAAACAAATTATGGTAAGTAAATACAGCAGCGGAGGAGTCGGCGGCAATCAGTTGTCTGCGGGAAGCTGGCAAAACGACGGCAGGAATGGGCGAACGGACAAACCCGAGCGCCACCAAGCGAAAATCTCGCGCCTCGACGAGGTCGGCGGTAGCCACGGACGGATAGGTCGGTCTCGGTATCCTCTGGGGTAAACTGAATCGAAGAAACGGTAACTCCAAGAAGCGATAAAGCACAAATCGACGGATGCGGTGGAAAATCAAATTCAAAATGTCGGTACTTGAGGGTAAAAAATTGCAGAAGCAGAAAAGATCTAATTACTTACGGCACGCAAAATGGTAAAAGATCAAACTACGGTACGGTTATGCAAAAATTTACTCAATTAATTAAGTTACTTACGGCAAGAATCAAAAATGACAAAAGATTTAACTTACCGCAATTGAAAACTACAAAAGATGTCCACAAAATCCAGCGTTTACCTTATAAAGAAATCGGAATTTTGGGGAAGCGGAATAGGGAATTTCCAGCTCCTCGCTGTATTCAGTACTAAAGCGGTGCAAATTAATTCGGTTTTTAATTAACTCGGCCTGTAGTTATCGGAAAAATGTAAGATGGACAACGGACTTCCCGGCTTTTAAGCGCGCTGATTTTGATATAACTTTGTTTTTCTACAACTCATTGAAAAGTCATCCATTAACCATACCTACCCAATTAAGCGCATTCAACCTTCAATACTCATTAATCCAATCAATACCTAGTCTAATTGTAATTTTCTGACGCAATAACCGTTGTCGTTATCTACACCCCGGCATGTCTGCAAGACTGATAATGTGTAAACAACTCGATTTGGAACTCGTGGTTTTCGGTTATTATGGAAATCTAAAATGCTTAATAATTAATAACGGCGCTGAAATATCAAAATATTAATTTACTCTCTTCTGAACAGCTCGTTTTGTCGCATTTTCCGTTACTTTCCGCAAGATATCCAGCGATACCTCTTCGCAATCCTATCGAATATTCTCCTTAAGGGATGCGATTGTCTGGAGCTTGTTGGGATACCCAAATACCCCAAAGAAAGAAGTCCAGGACGGTAAAATCGAGCGATCATTCTGACCAATGCCCATGCCAAATCGCCAAAACGAGAAATTACACGTTTTGTTGAAACCACATACTCACCAAGGCTGCGAGTAATCTTTAAGTGCGGGGCCCACTCCTTTAATTGTGCATTGAAAGGTTGAGGCGTCTTAGAGTCGTGAGATACAACGTGATTGTCTAAGTTTTCAGGAAGGTTTCTCTTTACGCCGCAATAGCGGCCATCTAGTTTTTACGCTTAAGAGTGTGAGATGATTTTGAGCTGATTTGTGGGAAAATGATTTTTTGGCAACACTCGAATAGATACCCTTGCGGAGTAAAATACAGAACTCGCATTTAAAGAAATCTCGTAGTATTTTGTTTTTGAAACACTCGGATTCTCATGGAATCGAGTACCTAAATTTCTTGACCACAAAAAGTAAATCGAATAGAGCGTTTTAAGTCGAAACACCAGCAACGTATAAACAATTGGGAATTTTCGAGTGCAAAGGATTAAACAATTACGCACTTTGAAATTCAAAGGGTAAGTAATTGCGAATTTTCAAGTGCAAAAGTACAAAGCAACATTTTGGGGGATACTCAATAATCGAGAAAATTTTTGTAAGCTGCGCGGGGGGGGGGGGGTTCTACTGCTCAAAGTGATATTGATAACTCATACTACATTTAAACGCGCCAGTCAAAGCCAAGTATACCTCCGAACTATATTTATAAACCTACGTGCTAATGCTTTTGGCCTGTGCGGATACTAATTTAGAGGCAACACAATTTAACCTGGTGGGCGGAAAATATGTAGAAATAAAGGCATATTGCTTAATATAGTTCATCTATTTAATTGAATTTTTATTATTAGTAAACGGGTTGAGAAGTGGCTACCTGAGTAAGAACGTTCAGTGCTTTTCAGTTAAAAAATAATCATAATCTATTCTTTTGGGAGCTGTGCCAAGGTTATTGATTCGATTCCATACTTACTTCTCGTCTCATGGGTCGCAGGTCTTACTTTACTTTTACGAATATAGCAACATTGAAACCTCTTTGACCTGGATACTTGGTATTGCCCCAATAGAAAACGTATTTGCCTCTATAAGAAATACATTGTCATGTGGACGTGCATTCGCTTCCGTTGGTTACGTTAATGGGTAGTATAAAGCTGCATGCAACAGCTGTCAAGAGAACTTGAAGTGAACTTTACAATAGATAGAAGAGAGCAATCTATGCAATTAGGATGGTATAAAGATTTTGTAACGCGAATATGCGACATACTTTCCAACGTATAAATAAAATAAATTAAGCTTTTTGAAATGGAATTCTTTCCGTGTAATAACTACTTTTCCGAAACTTTTCCAACTCGAAAATGACAAAAACTGATGCTCGAAGGTATAATCACCTAAAGTACCCTCGTTAAGTTAAAAGTTACTCGATTTGTCGAGAAAATGGTCTGTATACCGTAATACGTTGGAAACATTTGCGTAAGTAAGTGTTCTATCCAATTTAGTAATTTTACAACCTTGTCGTAGGTCACACAAATTATCTTTAATTTGTGGTAGTAGTTGGTATAACGAATTCTGTATTTGTTCGTGGCAGATGTAGACAATAGTAAACTAATTTAAAGTTTCTAACTATGGCACAATAATTACAGCACCGCGTTTGGTACACGCTAGCTTATTCACATTCTTGACCCAAAACGTACGGATTGTCTAAACACGAAGCATTGGTAGGCAACATGCTCTTTACTTAAATTAATATTCGTCGTCCGCGTCTATCATGTCATGTATCTGCAGGTTATCCTTGTTAATTGCGAATTCAGAATATAGACCATTATATTACATAACAAATAAAAACACATACGATGATTATGACAAAGCAAAATAAAACCTATTGAAAGACATGTAATCTCTGAACAGTTTTCATAAAAAATTCAACAAAAGTGACTACTTTTTTCTTCCCCGCGATGCTTCGTTCCCTTTATTTTGCCGCGATCTATTATTAAAAAAATGACGCGCTCGGGGGGTTCGAACTCGCGTCATCATAAACGAAAGTTGCGCCTCCTATTATAAAGCGACAAACTAATACCTACAATATAAGTAAAGTTATTAAATACGCTTTAAGTTTTTATTGCTCCATATGGAAATTATTTATGATATATAAGCAGGTAAGTGGGGTAAATAATTTAGATTTTATGTTTTCTTACAGATTCTTACGCTTTAAGTATGTATATTAGTCAATTTCAAAGACACATGGACTCATGTTTCTTTTCAAAATATGGCTAAATGCATTTTAAACAATTGTGAGCCAGGCAAGCGAGCCGAGCTCGCCTTCAGTTACCGAGCATGACGACCACAGAATGTAGAAGCGTAGGCTTCTGTTGCGTTACGCATGAGGTAATTTTGCTCCCGTCAAACACATATAGAATGCATGCCGAGCGACAAGAAGTAGTCACATTGATAACTGTGTTCCTACTAATAAGGTCATTTTGAGATTCAGCTTTGTCAAATTTTGGATTGCTAGGTATTTACTAACGATATATTCCATAATTTTAAAGTAATTTTTAACTAAATACGATACTATCCATATATAAATTAAAATTAATAACTTACAGTTATTTACGTGAGTAATGTTCTTTTCTGCTCACCAATAGACCTTATCTCCCCTTGGAAACTCGCTTCCTTTAGAAATATGGAAACCGATTGCTTCGATGACCTTGCATCACCCTGGTAACCTTATCTTGAAGAATGCAAAATTTGGCGGAAGAAAAGCTCATATGAATCACGAATCCAAACAAATTCGCGAAACTAATACTCGAGATCGTCTTTACGCATAGGAATAAAAGGCGCTGTCCAATGACGTCACTCAACTTTAAGGAACTTGGTTTTAACCAGCCGTTACTGTCAGCGGTCCAAAAAAGCATGCAAACTAAAGTATGCTGTCTCCGATTGAAGTAGTTTATTCTTCTTCTCCGTATCAGGATTTTTTTTAAGACCACTTGAAATCTATTATTCCTATCTGGAAGATGCGCTGGTGGCTAGAAAATACAAAACGGAACCAACGCAATGAGACGAATTATTCGAACTCGTAACGCAATGATTTGTTATCTAACCAATGTTATCAACACCGGCTGGCTGTGGCCATTAAACCTACTTAATCATCACGATTCCTATGAAGCGGCAGGTACATATGACAATTTTTGCCGCCATAATTTAACCCAAAATGTTTCCTGATTAGAATCATGCTACCCTTCAGATCTTACAAGAACTAATTTCGGAAAATTGCGCATAATTTGAATCAAATAAAAATCTTATAATGGGCTCCCAGTACATGTTAAGACCCTATTATACACATAAATCAACAAACCCCACATTTTTTTTCTTAGAAACCTTAAAGTCTAGAAAGGTGTCTATTCCGCAATGCGATGTTGAATCTAGATTTAGACCACACTAGGTTCGATATAATTGCAGATGGAATATTGACTCATCAAAATTAAATAAACTCATCGCACTCACCGGAAATAAACTTTAAAATAATGCAATTATTTATAGATGAACCTGAACAAGGAAATCAACCTCACAATAAAGCAAACAAAATAAATAAAGGGATTCTTTAAACAAACATTTTCCAGTCTTAAATAAATCTAGCAAAAAAATCAACATTGACCTCAAAATCGAGTAATATGAACAAAATTGTGGGCATTCTAAATTACCGACCACATTTTAAGGCAAAAATAAATTACATCACACTGTGAAATTCATACAGTGGTTCTCATAATATTCAACCACTATGAATTGTGACTATTAATAAAAAGAAACTTCTTCTTCCTAATTACCTGAACTGAAACCAATAGCGAAATATGCGTACAGTTGCGCTGACCGATCTCATCCCTTTTAAAGACCTTACACATAATTGCATGTCAATTGTCGTGATAAAAACTTTTATTTTGACAGCTTAGCACTTTATAAAAGATATGCACCATCGTTTTTTTAAATAAATTTCAAGTGAATGTCAAATTATCCCCGAATACGTTACATCTCGGAAACGCCGTCACTGATATTCTAAAATATATCGCTTCAAAGAGATATGAGCTTTCATAATCTCAAATCCCAAACAGATTTTTCTCAAATCGGTAAGGCCGTATAAATAAATTTACATTTTAACAAGTTAAGCACGAATGAAATTTTCATATTATTAGGTTTGCAATGTAGGCGTTCTCCACAGAAAAAGTTTATACGGTATAAAGAAGAAAGCCAAAGGTGCTTGAAAGCTCGTCTATTTTCGGCACAAAAGATAAAACGAACCTAAAATTTATAACTCGAGTCATAGAGTTTTCGGGTTATTATAGAAAATGTCATATTTCGTACATTCTAGCGGCGTAGTAATCTCATGCGCCAAAACTTTATGAGGTGGGTTTATGTCCTCCGTAACCCGGTTTACAATAGGTATTGGGGCAGGAATTTTTTTGTTTTATTGACGAAAGTGGAGGTCGTGATTGGGGATTAAATTTAGAATCTCGAAACGGTTTGCTCTAAATAATAATGTGTGTACAAAACGGTTTATAACCCCGAAGGAAAACAATATAAAGGCTTTTGTCGACGTTAACTGCTGCTTTGCGGTAGATTAGCGAGATAAATTTTATTCGAATGAAACCCATATATTGCGTATTTTACGAAAGGAATTTTCGTCTGTTTGATTCAAAAACATTTTGATTGCGTCCTTTGTGAATATGGATATTGAAAATTAGATATGAGGGAAGGAAATCAACGATAGCTGATGAAAATGGGACTCAAATACCAGAAGGAGCAATAATGAAATTTGAAAATGCAAATTCTGTGTTCAGTAATATTGTATTGTGCCCTTATTCGCTCTGATTAGGGATGTAAACATCAAAGCTGACCAAAAGATCTTGGGGATCCAAGCGGACATGGGAGATGCGTTTAATGAAATGATCGGAGTCCCGAATGTGCAATGGCGTGCGACCTGTCCGGTTTGGCGTGGTTAGGGATGAGGCGACGTTGGTCATCCTCGGGGAGCGAAGAAGACCTGATGGCAGCTTAGACCTCTCGATCGATTTTGGACGAGGGAAGTATCCTCTTTAAGAAGGTCTACGAATTTTTCTAAGAGCAACATACCCCGATCTGCGGATTTACGGGCTCTCGACAAATGAAACATGTTGGCCGTTTCTAGAGGAACGGAATCGGCAATCTCTCTGGGAAGAGTATGGATGGATGATTCTGCAGAAGAGCGATGGCAAAGTTTATAGTACCCTTCGAAAGGGAGTCTTGAAGGGACACGTTGATGATGGTTTCCTTAGGCTGGAGCTTCGTAGCAGAGATTTTAGAACTGCTCGAGGTGGATTTGGGTGGCTAATTCCCCTTACGAAAGTAGGCAAAATGTTGACATTTCAATGTAATGCAATTCGCAATTTTCCTATTAGGAGCCAGTTATATGCCAATATATAAAAACCTCTCCGACATCCTCATTCGCAATTCAACTCAGAAATTAATGATCTTGTAACAGTGAGCAGCGCAAACTCGGAAAACTGACATCGGGCACCATAAATGTATTTTGTGTAGCCTAAATTTCTATTGGGCTTTTAGTTGTTCTGTGTTAGAATGCGTACAATTATATTTTGCCTTTATTTTTAAGTGGACGGGGTTTCAGCCAAGGCTGCTCTACTAACCCAACCCACTATACGTTTACCATGCCCGAACCCGGATTCGAACAAGGGACCCTTAGCACCACAGTCCAGCTTTAACTGAACTGCGCCAAACGGGCCGGGAATTCAAAATTCCGCAGGGAAATACATAGTTTTTTAGTGTCCAAAAACAAAAATTACCAAAGGACGAACAGAATTAAAACTTTCGTTAATAGGTTTCTATTAGTCAGATTGCGAAAAAAATTTTTAAATATTAGGATAGGATTGCATACTTATTTTCTAAGAATGGATATGCCTACTATCTAACTACACATGTGAGGTAACTTTATTAATACAAGGGGAGCTTTTAATAAATCAATGTTTCCTTCCTTTCAGATATGGTGTCGAGTACTTCACGTTGTGCTTTACTACTTTCTACTGTCGAACTACTCCTGGATGCTTTGTGAAGGGCTATACCTTCACACAGTGCTCGTATCGGCTTTTATATCCGAAGTTCGCCTGTTGCGATGTATGTTACTTTTAGGATGGGGCATTCCCGCTTTGACGATCACCCTTTACGCCCCCATTCGGCATTTATCTGGAGACGCCGTCGAAACATCAGCGTAAGTGCGAAATTTTATTACTTTTTGCGGTCCCCGTTAATTGCCTGCGAAAGTTAATCAACCATTCGGCGTCAATTTTCTAAGATAACGGGAAAGCTATTGTCGTTTTTTTGGGGGGAGGGAGGGGGTCGGTTGTGATTTCGCAATAAAAAAACGTGTTATTCAAACTCCTATAATAAACCTTATCCAATTCCTTTCATGTTTAGTTTGGGGAAAAATAAATATTTTTACGACCCAGTGTTTAACTAAGCCGTCGATCGTATCTTTGCACATTAACTTTTTAGAGCGTTTGATAAAATCTCTTAACGCTATGTGTAATTAGGTACCTAATCGGAAGTAATTTATCAGCGCCAGTCTCCAGGAGTCTATAAAGTAACTTTCACTAATAGTTCACTCTTAGTTGTAGATAATTTGACTAAATACAACTAGTTGCCAGATAAACTCCTGACTTGACTTTCCGACCACTTTTAATAGTCGGAGTCATTGCGATTATTTTTGGTCATACTCGTAGTATAACATTTAGAAAATGCTCTCTTGCGACTTTATTTTGAACCCGACGCAGATCTCGTTAAGACATCTTTTTTGTATTTAACACTCTGATGTTTACTTTTAGAGAAAAATGCGAATTTAGAAAAATAAAGTAAATAGTTTAACTTTTCAATTCAAAACTTCTCAAAAACAAAGGAGCTCACAACAAATTTGTAATGAACTTTGTTATAGGGTTTTTTGGCCAGTGTACCTATGCGAAAAAAATTAAAAAAAATTTTTTCAAGCCGTTATGGCTCTTTTAAACTTTTGACACCCTCAACAACCTTGAAAACCAAAATAGGACGTTTTCGAATATTTGAAAAATTACATAAATATAGATTGGACTGCTCAACAGACGTATGATATATGTTTAAACGCTTTTTGCACTGTGTCGTCCTACCATGACTTACGTATTTTTCCATTTTTAAATACCCACGTTTCATGCAAAAAGACACATTGCATCCAGTCTCAGATTGCATATTTTTTACATACGCATCTAAAAAATTGGCTCTTGGTAGTGCCACATTGGGTAACTGCATTAAACCTTTTCTTGGATTATATTTTTGATAGCGAAAACCACTATTCACAACAAATTTTCTTAAGCAACCTTTGAACCCAGATTACCTAATTAACTAATGATTAACTAATTTACAAAGAATACGAGTATTAGAGAATAATGCGGAAGTATCTCTCCAAATTTCGGTATATTTGAAAGGGAGCGGCATAGGTATTCGTAAATTAACATTGCTATAGCATAGCGCAGAGGAACAGGATATTTCGACTACTACATTATCTAAGGTTAATCTTTTCTCGAAAATCAATTTGCATTAAATTCCATTGTTTAAATTGCCATTAACGAAACGCTCGAATATAGAGTTTCATGGTTTTAAAGTGTTTTTAACGTTGGGCGTAGACGAGTTTAACGACACTTTTTTGTCAGTTTAGCAAATATTGAATCTCGTAATTGAAATGGAAAAGCGGTGTGGTGGTTGCTATGAAAACTTTAATTAAAGGTTACATGCATTGCTGACAATTTCACCGGTTGCGTTTACATTAAACAGCGGAATTAGTGATATGTGCATTAACATACGGGTACCGCCATTAAAAACGTAAATAATTATCGGTTGATTGCTAGGGAGCTTTGTTTGTTCTGCACGCGTAAATAAATATTTGAATTGGAAGGATAAGCTGGTAATAATACACCAACAAACGATTGACATATATCGGAAATATAGATGCGGTCAACGAGGCAAGTTTGTTTTTTGTAAATTTAGAGATCAATTTCTCATTCACGTTAGAAATATTCCGTTCGATCTACGATTTATCAAACATGTCAAATATCCCTTGCGTCTTGTCGTAGGTACTGACCACCCTCCAAAAAGGCAACGGTAATAGTTTAATGCTATATTTGGGCTGGGTAACTAAACTTTTCAGGTTTACGTATTCTGGAGTCCTTCAGCTCAGTGGCGCAGCTCGACTCGGTAACTTCATTTGCAGTTTAGTTACAAAGATCTATTTCAAAATAACGTTCCAACAAAAGTCGCCACTATTGCTAACTAACCTATCATTGGAGGTAATAGTCGATTAAACGAGCAAATTTTTCCCGCGATTACAATAAGAAAATTAAGAATACAATTGAGCATCAAGCAAATCGAGCTATTCAACAAAATAATGGACCACCCAGTATATTGTAACGGATTCTATAGCGATATGAAGGCGCCATCAAGTCGCCACCAAGTGGATGAAGGGTTTGTCCTCGGCGGTAAGGAAAGAAAGCGGATGAACTCTACAAGACAGCCTTGAGGTGTACCATCCTATCGAAACTAACAGTTTCCAATTATCTGTTCAAAAACAATCAGAAGAAAATAAAAACTAAATCGGCAAATTTTTTTGACATATCTTCGGAAGTATTCGGAGTTTTCTGGTTTACTTTAAAGCATGATAATAAATCTTTAATTGCGCTTTTTTTCCCTAATTTTACCATTGTCGTATCTTCTACGGTTTCTTTCCCATCATCGATATCCTTATCTTGGATACAAACCACTGAACACCCTCCATTTACAAGTTAATTAAATTGAAAATTTTTACTTTCTACACAAACTAAACAAAAACAGCGATATACACATAACACAACTATAATTTACGCTAAAATGACTTGTTTCACGTTGCACTTTTTAAATATAAATTATTCTATAGTTCTTCCATGATCGTTGAAGTCACAATGTTATATAAGCCACCCGTATACGTCAAAAGGTGTCAAACGATAACACACTTAAACTTTTACATTTATGCAAAGCTCTTTTTACGATATGACCAAAAATCAAATCAAGTCAAATTTATCCTTATTTCTTATGCTATACATTTCGTAATGTAAGCACCAGATATGTTATTGTGATCACACTTTATGCAATTTTGACTATTTTTATCGTTGAATTGGAAGTGGAACTTTTTTAGAATTTTCAAAAACTAATAATTTTGAGATGTTTTTTACTTTCATGTTGAAAATTATCCAGTTACAAAATTTTGCCGAGATCGTAACTTTTTGTCCGTTCCTGGTTAATTGTGCACAATTTTTGGATAGCAATTTTGAAAAGAGAGAGGTCAAAAAATGTAATCGCAAGTTCTATCCCTTTATCTGTTGTAGTTCTTGAGAAAAGGAATAAAGAATTAAAATCCCAAAACATGTGTTTCCTATATTTTGTGACTTTTTGGGGCGCAGCTCTCACGTTTTCTGTACATTTGGATTGTTTGGAAAAGCTGCTTGTTTTAGTTCGATTTACCAGTCAATTTTGTATACAGGGTGACAATTTGAAAACTTACCACCCCCCATATCTTAGTAAATAAACGAGATATTTAAAAAAATCAAAATCCGTTTCGGTAATTCGGAAGGGGAATCACAATGACATAGTTGGCGACGCACCCCCTCCAACCCCCTGCGCCCCAGCCACCCCAACTTTTAAATCTTAAATAGTGACTCCCCATGTGTGATACGTCGTTGGAAAGCTCTGAAAAAATGCTTTCCAACCATACCAAATAGCATTACATTTAGGTTAGTAATTATCGTGCAAATCAAAAAATAAACATGGAAAATCGTATTTAACTTGAAATTCCAAAGCCTACTCGACAGCAACTCATTTTTGATCGCCAGTTATAATCTATTCCCAAACTCTTGTAGAACCTTTTCAAATGTTGGTTTTGCAATATTTCGACATTCTTGAATTATTCTTTGTCTTAGTTCGTCTATGTTCGCCGGTTGCGTTTTAAATACGACAGATTTCAAATGTATCATATTAGTTTATTTTTTGATATGCACGATAATTACTAACCTAAATGTAATGCTATTTGGTATGGTTGGAAAGCATTTTTCCAGAGCTTTCCAACGACGTATCACACATGGGGGGTCACTATTTAAGATTTAAAAGTTGGGGTGGCTGGGGCGCAGGGGGTTGGAGGGGGTGCGTCGCCAACTATGTCATTGTGATTCCCCTCCGAATTACCGAAACGGATTTTGATTTTTTTAAATATCTCGTTTATTTACTAAGATATGGGGGGTGGTAAGTTTTCAAATTGTCACCCTGTATATAATACTTCATATTTCCACCATGTAGCAATAGGTGTTGTAATGGAACCTACTTTACGCGCCCTAAGTATGATTTAAATATTGGCGATTTTATTTTTTTTTAAAGGCGCGAATGTTTAACTTAACTTATCAGGTAGGGCCCCCAATTACGTTCAGTGTAAACAACGCTTTGACCTGAAGCACGGTAGGGAAGTAACGTAAAATAAAACACTCAAAATGTGAAAAGTTTGTTTAATAATAATCGTAATTATTATTGATTGTAAAATCTCAGAAATTTAAGTCCAAATAAATTACATTGCAAAAATAAACTTTGAAAAACGGTAGTTCACCGAATAAAAATAGAAATAGGCTGGGGAAAAAAAGAACTTACCAATAAAAAAACCAGCCGTCAAATTAATACCAAATTGTGCTGTAAAATTAATTTTTGTAACGATAACATAAAATTGTAACATCACAAAAAGTAGCAGGTACACCTCAAGAGCTGTAGCATATAGGTTAAAAACAAGTTTTGGGAATTATGGGTCAGGTAAGCAGGTACCAAGATTCTAAGAAAGGGTGTGACTCATCTTTGGTGCAATAAAGTCCTTTTGTTAAAAACAAGATGGAAAATTACATGGCCTTGTAGGCAAATTTAAGTAAAAACAAGATATGTGGAAATTATTAAATCGCCAGTCATTTACCGCACATAGATTATAAACCGAAAAGTTTTGATTAGCATAATCTCGCCCCCGCGAGATAGGTAGCGTCGCCCCTCGTTCGGGGTTTCGAGCCTACAGTTGAATTAGGTGCCGTAGCTCAATTTTGATTACAGTTTTTACCACCCACGTGACTGCTTCATTCACGGAAAAAATTGTTAGTTACAAACAACAAGCTAGTACAGACATCAAACGGATCGGTAATTTCAACATATTAAAATAAAATAATCAAAACTTACATGAATGTTACTTCAGGGACAAGACCAAGTAATCAACACCAATAAACATAAATTAAGCAAGCATTACACCAAAAATGTAAACAATTACAAACAATAGCATATCGGTATTAAACATGATTCTGCATTGCGGTTAAATCAAGTAAATTTCAAAAACAAAGATTGAAACAAAAAATATAAAATGCGGCATACAAAACACAAATACGATATAAAGAAATGCAAAAATTACTACATGCATTAAATAACACAAAATAACAACAAACATTTATGGAGCGACGCGTTCACGACCGCCATTCAAGACAAGATGCCCAACGTAACCCACATTTCTGCTTTTTAGATGGCGCAGGTAGATTTTCCCCACCTAGAAATTGCATGATTGCCAACTCTCAAAAATGTATGTATCGTCGTAAGTTGTATATACAGGGTGGAACCTGTCAACTTTGTAGTGTAGTCCAAATGAATCGTTTGGTTGCGATTGTACAATGTACATATGCATTATATAGGGCAGTATTATCATTTATTACTAATTACAGCTACAATAATTATGCTAATCATATTTATAATTATTTACGCATAGGTAGGTACAGCATGATTGGATTGTAGGCCACGTAAATAAGTTTGTTTTCCAATGTACGTAACAACTGGTTCTCTTTGTTCAGTGAAATCCTCAATAAAAATTTCTTTGTAGGCAATACTTGTTTCACTTTGTAGATTTAGGAATTTATATTTAGATACAGTATCTTTGCTTATGTAGGTATTCAGAAGGCAAATCATATAAATTCATTTTCTTGCTGTGTTCCCTGGTTGCTGCAGTGTGGATATCGGAAAATTGTATATTTATTATAATTGACTTTCTTACAGCATTCCATTGCATTTGCAGGTTAAAAGGCTAGTATTTGTTATGAGGTTATTACATATTCTACCGTTTTGTTACACAATATGCAAAATTATAGTTTGTGATCCAAATTACATATTACGATTACAGCACCTACTAGCAATTTATAGTTAACTGGGATTTCAAAGTCTCATACTTCTCGAATATTCCAGTTGTGCGGGTCCTTTTGTAGCGTTTGAAAGTCCTGAAGCGGCAAAGTACTTCGATTACCAATTATTACTATTGAAAAGTAACTGCAATCTCCAGCTCCTTATTTTTAGCGCATTTCCACAAAAATAAAAAAAAATGCGCTATTGTGGCCACTTTGTCCGTCCGTCCGTCCGTCCGCTCGTTTTGCGACGCTACTAGTTCTTTATCTTAACAGATATTGTTCTACTTTTTTCGCTATTTGGTTCGTTATGGTGTCGAGTCTTGTACCAAGGAAGGAATTTTTAGCGCATTTTTGAAAAAAATACGCTATTATATTCGTCATTGCTGGCAGGCCGGCTGTCCGCGTTAGATCTCCACAACTACAATAGCTAGAGACTTCAAATTTTCACTAAAAGCTTTCTGCTATAGTGTAGATGTGCAGGCACTCTATTTTGAGTTAGATTACTTGTGAGATCGATAATTGAAGAAAATAATTTCGATATGGGTTTCGGAGGTGCTATAATTTTACCGTTAGATAGCGCTACCAGTATAAAAACTTATTATTTACTTTGTGATTTGTTTTACAAAATGAAGACGTACCGTCAATTGAAATTAAATAAAATTAATTATTTAACGCAGCCAAAATTACTCGTGAGATCGATAATTTTAAACTTCGCTAATAAAATACTGACCTGCATTACCAAAAAATGCGCTTTAATCATGCATATGCTGATTTAACAACTTGTTTCTGTACCGCTTACAAAAAAAGTTATTGTAAAAAAAACAAAAAACCGTTTTTTTACATGTTCCATAATTTTACACTTTTGCCGTTTATTAACGATCCTAGAGATCGTTTATAATTTTGCATTGCTATTTGTCGCCTGCCGGTTGGTCTCTCCGTCTGTTCCTTTGTCTGTCTGTCCATCTATCTGTCCGTGTGAACGATAACTTTGTTTAGAAATGTTCGATCGCTTTTACATCTCCGTTAGTTATGAAATGAATTGCATGAAATTCAATATGGGCATAGCTTTAGCCATATAATACGCAATGCCAAAAGTTGAATCGAATCGATTCAAAATTCACAGTGCCCTTTTCGCATCTCAACCATTTATAAACCGAATTGAACTTTTTTACTTATAAAAGTATTTGAATGAAATTTGATACATAGGCACATGGAATAAAGGAAAATCAAACGCCAGTTTCAAAATTTGGTTTTGCGCATGCGCAGTGCCAACTTTTTTTATATATGGAAGTATTTAAATGAAATTTGATACATAGGCACATGGAATAAAGGAAAATCAAACGCCAGTTTCAAAATTTTATTTTGCGCATGCGCAGTGCCAACTTTTTTATCTATGGAACCATTTAAATGAAATTTGATACTTAGGCGCTTGGAACAAAGGAAAATCTAACATTAGTTTTAAAATTTAGGTTTGCGCATGCGCAGTTCCAACTTTCTTATTTAGAAAAGCATTGAAATGAAATTCTTCTCATAAACTGAAATTGAAGTAGCACGTCAACAATGGATTGCCCATGTGCAACGCTATCTTTCATATTTGTGGCCGGATTTTTACGATTTTAACAGAAGTTGCATCTTACAAATAGGAAATGAATGCAAGTGGAAATGCGCTTTATGTAAATCGTTTACGATTACTTTTTAACTTGTTAAAAGTAGTGTCGGCACGCCAAGTAAGTGAAGTCAAGAGCACTTTTAGTGCACACAAAAGGTCCAAACTCGCCCTCAGATCGCTA
This sequence comes from Photinus pyralis, assembly GCF_008802855.1. Classification (NCBI taxonomy): domain Eukaryota; kingdom Metazoa; phylum Arthropoda; class Insecta; order Coleoptera; family Lampyridae; genus Photinus; species Photinus pyralis. Next base: position 69,283,678 of record NW_022170249.1, read on the forward strand.
TTGCTTTTATACTAGTCTTCGCCTTCCCAGATTAAGTTGATTTACTCAGAATGCCTATTATAACTGAACGGGTTCCTCTGCGTCATAGGTAAAATTGGGATATGTATGTGTTCAGCGCTCGGGTTAGGATTATTGATAGGTCAGGAGGTCAGTACTTCCGAACCGCAATTCCAACTTGACCGGTTCACTTTACTTGGCACGTACTTTCAACAGTAGTTGAGTTGTAGTATGGCGAATCTACCTTTTAAGCAGTACATTACCATATTTCCTGATACGTATATAATAAGGAATGAACGGAGTTACTACTTGATCTGCATTATAGTCGTATATGTTATAAATTGGGATGGCTGGGGCAAATATTAATGAGAGCTGGTAATTCTGGAAAATCAATTTCGGGAACGCTTGTATATTAAAATTCGTGATGGTGCTTCAGAGAATGAGCTAATGAATGATTGCGTAAAGACTAATAGCAATATACTTCTATATTTTAATAAATGGGTGCTTACGCTCTTAAAATCTCCGCTTGGTACAACTTCTTTATTACTGCCTCCTTCCATCTATTTAGCTTTACAAGGCAATTTTGTATTTAATGAATTTGGGTTTGGTACGACAAAATGTTCTTACTCGTCATGGTTACAGCAAGCGTAAACTCTACAAAGTAACAGGCATATTCTGAATTAAATCTTATAAGATTTAGTAATTCCGGCGTAATACTCGCTCAATGACAACATTTGGCCCCAATGGATTGATCTTAGAAACTTCGTATTAGACACAACTGCTACGAGTAGCCTTTGTTAGGTTCAGTCTCATAATGAGATGCATATACCAAAAAACAATGAGTCAAATTTCACCTTTATGTTGGAGTTTAGCCTTTCCGTATAATTATATCAAATCAAATTTAATCAGGGAAAAGAATACATTACCCTTGGTTTAGGGCCTGGTTTAGGGTGACACCTCGTTTAATATTCATGGACACGATTGTCGCCACAATTGGCAATTATCGCAATTTGTAATTCAGTCTATGGGAAACAAAAAATGAATTTTCAGCAACTTTTACTCGCCACTGGAGAACTCGCCACTACTACAACTCGCCAACGAAATATTTTTATAATCACAGAATTTGGGCGAGTATTGGAACACGTCTGCCACCCTAATGTTCATTTTACATAAGTTAAGGTTAGTTTACACGCTACGATAAATCGTAACGATCTGATTGTCAAATTTGTTGTTCAAATAAATCAAAAGAGTGAGTACGGTTTACAACACCAACAAGCATCTGGAGTTGCCAGTGCTACTGAAGAAAAGGGCATTTTTCATACAAAAACTATTGAATCGATTGCGAAATGAACTTAAACTGGGTTTCTCGGGGTAAATGAGACATGTACGAGCTTTCATCCGCATTGGTTCAAGAGAGATGCGTGAAGACGTACGCCAGACGAGCTTGCCGCATTTGTTTTATGGCGTTAATTATTTAAATTTAGTGGAAAAAGTGCTAAATATCGTTTCACAAGTGTTTTTTAGTAGTGGAAACAATTTTCAACGCCAATAAACCGTTTAGAAGAGATATTTGTGTTGACCTACTTATGTTTCCACTTCATGTACAAGAAGTCCCGCCATTACTTTTGTTTGCCATTTAAATTCAAATCCAAATTGAAGATTGCTGTGCAAAGATTGGAAGGAGGCCTTCGTCGTCATAACCCTGCCTTTGTTGTCGTTTCACCTTTTCGTAATTAGGTTGGAAATCATACTTACCTGGGCAATTTAAAAAAAACGCACTTCAGTATGTTATAATGAAATTATTCTTAATCTGGCACAATTTAAACGATCGAAATGTTCTGATCATGCAAAATAAAAGTATTGTAAGTAAATTAGTATACAGATCTCGAAGTAATTGATTTTAAAATACAAAATATATACAAAACATTGTAAGGTAATGTGCCCCGGTCGTACGTAATCAAAGGCAAATCACGCTTTTTTTATTGAAAACGTTTCCGGGGAAATCTTTCGGTACGAAATACGGGCTATCGATTTCATCGCGAATGGTAAATAATTTCACTTTTAGTAAATACCTACGCATCGTTAAATCTAATTTATGAATTTAATCAAAATTCAAGAGTTAAGATTCTCATTAAAATATCTATTTTTAATTTCCGCGTCGACGTTCGTTCAGAATTTAGGCGATGAGGTATAATAGCGGAAAACATTGATAATTAAAAATTTAGGGAAGCCTGTAGGCACATCAAATGACCAGCTGTTCTATAACTTCAATCCAATTTTGCGTTTTAGAGCGTTATTTGGGCGATGGTACGGTACGCACAAGTTTTCACAACACACAGCCCTCATACACCTACCTAGTACTAATCTTTCTTTCTGCTCGAAACTTTTTTATGAGAATTATGAGAATTTATGAGAAATAAATTTGAATTTTTGTGTATATAGCAACAGCAGCCCCTGTCTAAGTAGGTATTTACATTATTTGAGTATCTTAAATAAGGGCGGGTTTCTATGGCGTTGACATGACGATCCGGCGGAAAAAGTAGGTACGTAGGTACATACCAACTTGGTGTGCATTTTAAAATGGGATGAGAGGGTCCGATCTCAAAATTAAGATTCGTCTCAGAGACGTCATATTGGCATATTCCAATCAGGGTGGACATTCGGGTTTGTACCGCTAATTATTGGAACAATCGTTACGCTTTTCATTTAACTGAGTCAGTGGCGTATGGGGAATCGGTGTTTTGATTTCTTAGTCGGAAGTTAAAGTACGTCGCCAAGTCTGAGTCTTTCAGTCAGAGGATCATTGGAGAGAGCCAAATTTTCTGGTTCGACAAACTGAATTTTTCATAGAAGTTAAAATGTTTTAAGTTTGTTGTTTTCTGTTGAATATTTTGACGTTTTGAGGTCACGAATATAACCAAAAAATCATTTTATCAGCACGTAATTATTCACTAAGTTTTAGTACTTATCTGTATTAATACTCTTCGAAATCTCCATATAGATTTTGGAAAAAAATCTTAGAAGTTGCTTTGAACTCGTTTTGAACGTCTTTCTGGGAAGTTATACAAATCTTACTTACCGATATTTTAAAAATCCAAGTGAAATCTAATGACTTCTTAGGAAGACTTCTAAAATCATAATAATCTTCTTAGGAATTTATTTGAGTAATTTTTTCGAAAATATATTGCAAGATCTTGTGGTGTACCCAAGTCGACAGCTCCCGAGCTAACAAAAGCGGGAAAACACGAACTCGGAACACCAGTGTAGTAATACAAACCTCTCATTCAACAACAGAGGGATTGTACCCAAGGTTACTATCGGAAAGGTGGATCGCAAATAACACATTTATTGACTTTTAAACGCAAAAAAAAGCTTATATGTAAATTTATCAAAAGTGTAAAATGAACCAAAAATTCCGAAAGAGTTCCTCTAGAACGTCGAAACAAAGATCGGAGCCGAAAAAAATTCCGAATCATTGTTCGCAAAAGGTAAATATTGGGGAGGGATCTGGTGGAATGGAGGTACCTGTAGGAGAACGTTCAACAAACATATTACATCACATCTACAATATTCGAGTAGAAATATTAACAACCCCAGAAAATAACTATTGAATTTGAGTAATTTAACTCAAAACTGATTTAAAAGCAAGTCCAACACTTTCCCATTTGTGAAAAGCGGCATTCTAAAATCTCTTACATAAAGTACATAAAATACATTGTTAATTAGCCGGACCTCTTTCAGTCCAAAAGGTATCTAAGGTCCTTGATGCGGTAACTTAGACGAATCATACTAGAAATGTCTGGGAAACCTATTCAGCAAACAGTCTTTCAGTGTTTTAAAATTATTCGTAAGGATTTTTCGTTTTTGAGTAAACGTTCGTTATGTATCTTAGAAATTTCTTTTTAGCCATCTCTGAAAACTACCTAGTTCTGCTTTTAAAATCACTTTCGCAATCTCGTAGATATCTTAAAAACTTTTCGGAAACTTTCTTAGAAATGGTTTGGGTAATTGCCAGCCTCTTTAGTGTACTTTCAAAATCGTTCTTAAAATTTATTTTGAAAGCCTTCTTGAAGACTTGTAAGACTTATTGGGAGTTGGTATTAAAAAGTTTGAAAACATTTTGTAATAATTACCTATATAGTAATAAATACACGACACGATGCACACCTTTCGACGCGTAGGTGTGGGAGGTAGTTGTGAAAGCAAAGAGGGGAAAGGAGATACCTGAACAACTTCACCCTGACGATTTAGTTGTTGCTGGAAGTGCAGATATCGGATCTGGTACCGTAAGCGCATCAGTAGGTTGCGTTGTTGCCTTTTCTTTTTCTTCGGGGTGCTTGGTGAATGCGCGTTTTTAATTGTAAGAATTGTGACGGTATTTATTTGCTGACAACACGTTACATGCAGTACTTACTATCTCAGATGGAGACGGTCCTATGGTATGAGTAAACGATAGGACGTTGTGAGTGAACGTTAGGTGTTGTGGTCCTATGCTATGGGTGAACGATAGAACCTATGGAGAGTCTTCTTCGCTATGGGTGAACAGACTCACGTTATGAAGTTTTTAAGGATTCTAATTATTTATTCTGAAAATTCTAAGGATTCTCAATTCTCATCGTTCTAAAGATTGTGCGGATTTTAAAGAACGCTGGAATAGTACAATCCATCCATAGAGATCTTTCTTCAATCCGTCTTCAAAACAATTTATTTCATGAGTTCTCGTAGAAATAGAAACCTTAGAAATATTTCCGAAAACTTTTGGGGATGTTTTCTGGGAACTCCTTTGAAAACTTACAAGTTGTTGTACAGAAAAATTTTGCTGTATAGAAGCTTTTGTTTGAAATTTGCGATTTTCAGTTTTTTTAATTATTTCAGATGCAACTTCCGGTTAATATTTACCGCGAAGTGTATCAACTTTATCCCAACATAACCGAAGCGTGTTTCACATGGATAATCGACATACATCTATGATACCCTGCCCATCGTGAAGTTTGGTTGACATTATTTTGATGATTCAGATTTGATATTTTCGACAACTTTGTATGGCATTCAAAATTTATTCAGATGATCTAAATATTTTAACAAGGTTTAACAAAAATAATAAGCTTCTTTGGTTGTTGGTAGATGATATTGGAAATTATTATCGTTCGACCTTGTTTTTTGCCTTAAAATCAAAATCGATATTTCCGCACATTATGAAATTTTTGGAATAGACATTCGAGTATGGAATGCACATGTAATTAAGGCCTCACGTAGCCGTGGGATCGACCCAACGGAAGCACATTTCACTGCCGTTTAGTAAATTATTATCATTACTCGCATTACAAAATGTTGAATGTTTATTTTAGTATAAAAATGCGATACAACAAAGTAAAATTGTGTTTCAAATAGACAATGAAAAACACATAATGCGATATAGATCAAAGGTGTTAAATAGAGGCACAAACAAGTAAGAGCATTCGTTCTGGCACGAGTTCTGGCATAACATGAGATGTTAAACTGTAACAAACACCGAAATGAGGGAGGTAACTCGCGGTTGTCCCGAATTGCTCGCAAACGACTTCGTATGTAATTTCATCTGATCTTTTATCAAATTTGTACCTACTCGTAATATCCATAAACTTGCCACTGTTATGCCATATTTTGTGTTCGTAAAGATCAAATTCATATTGAGTACGCCATAAAACTGCTACCTTCTCGATAAATATTGGGATGCCATATAAAAAATCAATTTGATCGCGACAGAAGATGAAGGTCACAAGTTATTCCATAAAAGTTTACTGCTTCTCTTAATTTCATGGAATTTACAAATACAGCGCGTTGATGTATTAGAGTTTTGCTGCTTTGCTCAGCCAAGCGAAATTAAAAACTTGTTAGTGGGGAATCGATCATAGGCCAGTCAAAATTTTAGTTTGGGATAATTTATCCATCCATCTTTGTTGTCGCGTGAAAATTTACTGCAAGTTAATATTAGGTCTAGGAGCTCTGTAAACGACCATTTTATTGAAAGGTGCGAATTTTTACATTGTTTTCTTTGTATATTCTTTTATTTACTTAGGTACACCGCTTAGCTTTTCAGATAAATAACGACTTTGCTAACAAAAAAAATTCGGGTTATTTGTGGGCTATGTTTGCCTTTCGATTTATACACCTACCCACAAGAGGGAGGGATGGACTAAGATAAAAATCCGCTGTCAGATTCCTACCGTATGATAAATGGTTTCTAACATAAAAATCAGTATATGATATTGATTATCTCATCTGTCTCCAATTTAATCCTAACGACAGAAAGGCGATTTAGTAAATCGGCAGCCACGAGGAAATCGCTCATCTAGGAGTCATCTAGTACGATGAACATGTAAATTCAATTATAATGTCATCTGAAGAACTAATTGATTCATTTGCAAGCCTCACAATTGAAAAGGGTTCCATTTAGTCTGAAATTATGGTAACGCCGATCCTAATTTCAATTTGAATGCCGAACTGGCAAATTTAAAGCGGAGTATTTAAAACAGACGCATGATGAATCGGAGAGCAACACGAATTATTTACATATTACATAGGAATTTCGGCAGGTGTCTCCCATTTTTCGTGATTTCTCTTGTTCTAAAATCTACAACCAATAACTAATTAATAAACAAAATATAAAATTGAGCTTTACAAAATATGGATTCATTTAGGTGGAAAAATTGTGCTATATATCCGCGAATACGTTTTATTCCCGGGACAAATATGTACTTAGTTAAAAAAAAGAAGTTCAGAGTGACAAAAAAAGCCATTGCCATTGTGTATAAAATGAATGTCTTCTACTATTAAGTCAGAGAGGGAACCAAAATAGGGACTAGCTTTAGTTTCGTTTCTGACTAATACGTTTAGAGACGGATCTTACCTTTAAATATATCTAATTTCTATGGAAACAAATGTATTCACCTGGGAGATTACTTCTCCAACAAATTTAACTGAATTATGAAAGGCCGGTCCCCATTATAAATTAATGCAAAACATTCGATCTTGATTATATGAAAGACCTCCTCGAAGTAAATAAGCATAAGAGTACCTTCGTTAATGTAGAATACAGCTCGCGTTTCCCTTTCTATTCTATGGCAAGCTCCGCACTGCATACCAAGTAGTCAGCTTCAGCAATCCATTTAGAGGCACATTCCAGAGGGTATGGTGGGATCACTTAGGTATGTTCGTTTGGTCCCTGGTTTGGTCTTATGATTGCATTTGATCTCGTCTCGTAAATACCGAAAAAGAACCGAAACCGGTATTTTTTCAGGACCGAAAACCGAACCGAAACCGTTATTCCTTAAGAAATAGAAACATATTGAGAACCGGAGCGGTTCTTTTCGGTAGTTTACTGTTCTTAACACATCCTGAAAATTGATAAATTTATTATGATGTTATAATGAATTATTTGGAATGCCATACTTTCTGAAAGACTAGAACCGAAAAGAACCGTTATGGGCCGACAAAACGCGCAGAACCGAACCGTTATTTTTTTGGAACCCAAACCGGACCGAACCGTTTTAAATGTTTTCGCTTAAATATAAACAGAACCGGGACCGACATTTCATTTGGGTCCGGGTCCCTGGTTAAAAGACGTTGCGACAATTATGAATTTTGTTTTCGTACTAATTTCCTTACGGTGATTCTAAGACAGAACTAAGGCTACCGCTTACATATCCAAGTATTTTAATTCTATCACCCAAAAGTAAATACAAAGTCTAGTCGCCTAACACTGTTTCGTAAAGGATCTGTCCCAACAAACAGATCTGTTATACAGCATAGCAAACATTTTGGGATTCTGGGACCCACCCGTTTATAACCGAATAGTTTCAAAGCTAACCATTTCCTACTAGCAGCAGATGTGACTTCATGCCTGGTGCCATACGCGGAAAATAACGTCCATACCACTGCTTTACAAAGTACGCTTAATCCATCTGCGAAGCATTTGGCAGTTGCCTTGTGGAACAGCTTTGATAACAACAAGAACCTTACTGATCCCCTCCTAACTTCCATTTGTATTATATGAGGTAAATGGTTCGAACTAACAAATCTCTAGCTCCAAATCTAAAAAGCAATCGTAGTACCGGTTGTGATATTTATTTCTCCCCACTTTTTTAACTCGATTCGGTATCGTGATAGTTAAGGTTTGCAGCATATGACCCATTGTCCTCGCATAATTTTTAAGTCCCCTTAAATAATCTAGAACGACTACCGGAACCCAAATATTGCCATACCTAGGTATAGTCAAAGCATAAAACTCCTTTAACCGATAATCTTGGGCTACCTGGTGCTCCGCTCATTGTCGATCTATAAGTGGTGAACGAACCAAAAGAAGCAAGTCTTTATTAAATTGTTAGGTTAGAAATTCCAAAATGTTCGTTATTGAAACGAGGAGTTAATACCATTTAACTGACAGAACTCACACCAGTTTCCCCCCTCCTCTATTTTGTTTAACTGTGGTCAGCTGCCAATAGAGTGGATACGTCATAATCGACCGCTAAATTCTAATTCCAAGACTTGGCTGTTTTACTGTCAAAGATATTGACCCCTATCGCCCTATGCATTAAGTATGACTTTTAAATAGGTGCTCAACTGTGAATAATGTATGTTCACTATTGGAGGTCACACACTTTTCTCTATTTGCAGGGCCGGATTTAGCAATGGGCCATGTAGGCCCGGGTCCATAGCGGTAAATTTTTAGAGATGAAAAAAAAACAAATTTGGGAAATAATTGTACAGTACTATCATGGAGAAATAACATAACTTCTTAAAAAATTGAAGTAATCATGAAATTTGGAGTTACATAACCTCACATTTTGACGAAATTATGTGAACTTTGCATTAAGATTGTGGAAAATTTAGGGCTTCTCCCGCATTTTTTTGTTGAAAACGCTTAATTAAGGTGCTCTCTAGCCATTTTAATCAATTTCATGATCGTACCTGGGGGGCTTAATAACGTCACATCACCTAAACTTGAAATAAGTACGTTATTTGAAATTAATATCTTTTATATTGTTTGAAAAAACCACTTCTAAATCTCACATTGTAAATATTACGTAATCACGTAAATATATTCTCAAAAGTAAAATTAGATATAGCCCCATTATCGGGTCTTGGTGTAATGATGCGGAACTATTAATAAAAAAGGAGTATATACGTTTCTCTAAAAATTAAACAGTTATTTGTTTGTAATTCGAACTACAGATAATATTGTTACGTTATGTATGAGGGACCTACCCAAATTAACTAATAATTTTGAAATGATTTATTTTTCTGACTCGTACACTTCCCCTGACTAGCAAATCGAACGTTTGTCAACCCTCACCTTGTCTCAAACACAGATGCCTCAACCCTACTTAATTAATTTTTTTCCTAGTTTTATTCACCTCTTCAGCATGGCGGCGCGAGCATGACCCGATATAAAAAAAACCTCACACTCAATATCTCAAGTTTGGGTTCGAAGAGAAACAAAAAAAATGTCCTTCTCCAATTAAATAAAACCTCATCTATTCTTAACTAACCCTCAATGTTCCACCATCTATAATTCTCATCAAATAAAAACCTTCCTAACACTATTTTTAATTATTCAAATTTTCTTTTTTTCAATATTTGCAAACACTATTATATAGTAGTCAAATTCGCACAGTAAAAATATCGATAATTAAAAGTACTGACCTTGATTGTCTATTCCTCCGGGTTGTATGCCGAATCCCATCCTTTTTGCTTCATTGTCCAACACACATTTATTTAAAAAAAACTACACTTCACCGTGCACGGCTATTATTTTATTTTATTTTTGTTTTTTTCTTTTTCCCAAAGCTCGTTCTTTTTCTACCTAGTAAAAATCACACACACTCTCTCTCCTCCCCGACGTCCTCTTTCTTTTCCCTCTCAACTCCATTTCCCTATAACCAGTCCAATCGCAACTCCGGCATACCTCCTAATCACTCTATCCCGACCACCTTTGTCCCCTTTGTTACTAGTATCTTCACCTTGATTGCTGTCCGCCTGACTTTTATCTTTGTAGAATGTTTACTCAAACTTTATCCACAGATTTTCCAAACTAAATTACACATTTTTCTTGTTACTTACTTAATTTTTATTTTAACATTTATTTTTTTTATAAGAACACGACACAACCAACCCAAACTCGATAGAACAAAAAAAATATGACCACCAAAAATATCATTCCCACCCGTACGTACTTACGAGGTGTTCCAAAAGCAAAAAAAAATTGAAATTAAAATATCAAGGCAATACATACTTTGTTTCAATAAATCTCATAATCAAATTAGAACATGTTTGCACTACTAATTAAATGAGCAAATTAGGAGGAAGAAAAACGTATAACACTTTTTGTAAAGAGTAAGAATATTGCATATTTCTAGAAATAAATGTTGGTTGGGGTAAAAGTGCTTTTCATTGGGTAGGAGGAGGGGGGTGGCGATTTCGTGGGGCCCATAGGCGCAAAATATGTAGATCCAGCCCTGTCTATTTGGCTAGTCCTCCTCGATAGTATACTACTGTCACTCTGTTATTTTAAAAATTCTTTAGCCATATTTGGAAGGAAATGTCTTTGGGAAAAGAGTAAGCCTAGTATATCTATGTTGTTAAGTGAGAAATTGAGAAGGTGGTGCTCGAAAACTTTAGAGATATACCAATATCCCAGAGAAAAATGTATAGCCAATCTACAGATTGGTCCATTTCATGTTTCTCATTATTTAACGGCATCGGCGTCTAGAAACTTTTAGTTTATGGTCGTACGAATAAATATGTATTTATACTGATCGCTTAAATGTCACTCAGAAATTCAGGCCACTACTTAGAAAAATTAGTGACACTGTCACCCCACGAACCGTTACTGAAAATGGCTTCAAACAAAATTTGATTACATTGATTTTCACCATTTTTTAGCATTTTGTTTATGAAATAAAAACTCGGCTTGCCCAAATTACAAGGTACTAAAAATTTACTGGGTTCATAAACAAACGTGACAACTTTTTAAAAACAATTTCAAACACCTCATATTTAAAATGACACCCGAACCTTCCCCAACACTACTTTAATTAAATCTAACCAAAACAAATATCAGAAAAAAAACAAATATAATATTGACCAAACCGCACAGACGAAAACAATAAGTAGTGTCACTTACTTTAACACACTTGTATAGTTGGTTCTTCAGTGCAGTTATTTCTGAAAAACAGTATATCATAGTGGATAATGCCGCTCAAAAAGGCACATCAGGTATTTACGAATACAAAGAGATTAAAGGGGAATTTATTCTAATAAAAAGCATTTCAATTTCATTGTGTCGAGATAAATCATTCTATGTTATCTACAAGATCGTCCCCTACGAGTAATTGACCAGCATCCATTTTACGTATTCCTTTGCTTGCTCTACAACTATAGTGCACCCAGAGTGTACTCTGATAGAACCAGGCTATCGGTTTTCGTGCTGAAGTATTTATAGGCGAAACAATTCTCATCAAAGGAGGATGTTTGCAAATTTTATACTTGCATAACGAAATCCAACGGGAGCAATAGCGACACACTCACGGCATGCTTTTACTCCCAAAATTATAATATATGAGCTTTGAGTAAGTTTAAATTCACAAAGCATCGCAATATGAGGGTATTAATGTTGTATCTACCTTAATTGCTTTTTCCATTAACCATAGCATCGGCGAGAGTTATCTTTGGGCTAATCCTTCTGTGCGTTGTTAATCTACTTTATTTAGCAGCTATGCGTTTCAATTTATACTACCGTCTATTGTTAGTATGTACGGTAATTTAATTTCGACTTTAATAGTAACGTCGAAATGAAATTTTCGCAATAAAGATCAATAACAACTTATTGTATAGCAAAGCAAGACAATGGAAAACCTTTGTCGCCAGAATGAACTGTAAATTAACAAAAAAAATTGGCCTATCACCAGACATCTCGCTAATCCTCAAAGGGAGACTCGCAAATATATTTCAATGTCATTTTGTAAAGTTTAGTGGTGCCTTGCGATGTATCTTTGAGTAATGGCTCGTTCAAACAGTACGATTCAATGGATTTGTCGATTCTCCCTGCCACTAGACTAGATGTAGATTTATCGCTCTTGGTTTCTATCATGAATTCTATCGAAACGTTTGAGGTGTCGATATCGGCCAATTGTTTTTTCAGCGATATGTCGTGTATCTTCCATTTATCAATAATAATGGTTTTTTTTGCATTCGGACCCAAGTTAAGTAGTCACAATCTACAGGGTGATGGTTTTTCAGAGGATCATTTTCTACCAATGGGCACCTCAGGTAAATTAATTTTCTGGTTTCTTTATAAACTTTTTCAATGGTTCAGTAGGCCTTGGCTTTGTTTTCATTAGTCTTGACCCTGGTCTTGACAGTTCACATACCCTGTACAGTCAACAAGCAAACCTAGGAATAAATTTTAGAACAAACTCCAGGGAAATCCAGGTCTCTACTCACCAACGAAGGTCATCAAGACAATACACAGTTTGTTTGATTGTAATTTACGTTGTGTAGTTACCTACTATCAGGACCTTACATAACTAATTATAATTTCAAATGCAGAAGGTTAGTAATGTATCCTATGCAACTGTTTACGACATCGTTAAAAAACATCGGAAATTTTAGAGCATTCCTGCATAAATGCTTTACAGTTTTACGAAACACGATATCCAATTTTAATGCCCCTTGAACATAAATACCTTATCATGGTAAATAGATTTCGATAGTCGTACTTGCGAAAAACTAGATAAAACAAACTGTTGCATTTTATCGCCTTCGTCATTAATATGGATGACTCGGTTAGTACTCGAAGGTTGTATCTATTTTTTCACTTTTCGAAAAGCCCCAGCCTTCATTAACGACGCATTTCGCCGGATAAATCGTAGCAATTGTCCTCGTTCTTTAGAATCTATATAAACGCGAACTCTACCTATCAAGACAAAGACAACAATGGCGACACACAGAGTGTACGTTTTCAATTTTGTTATTTTGCTGGTGACGGTTCTCGTCTTTGAGACTTTTGCAGATTCCTTTGGTAAGTGATTTTAGTACGCCTTTCAATTTTAACTGGACTTCTTGACGTAGTTTGCGATTCAAATAAACGCTATCAAGAGAATAAGTGCAATAATTGTTCCTGCACGGTAGATCAAAACCAGGAGGTGGGGTTTGGATGTACCAAAATGTTTTGGTAAGTAGCTCTACCAGGGGATAATTTCTGGTTATTTTATTGTGTGCTCTTTTAGCGACAATGAGGAGAGTGCTAAGCTTAAGAGTTGCGATCCTGCCATCCCGTCTCCGTACAAAAATTGTTGGTGTTTTCGACAATGGGGCACAATCTGCGAGATTCCAAAATAAAAACTTGGATCATTATTATATTTTGATGTACAGCGACAATTTATGAAAGATGCCAAAAAACTTACTTACTACTTAGATAAATTAGATGTGGCATCATATCATTTTTAAGTAAACGAGTACCAACATGTGCTGGTGAATTAGTTATTACCTGCAGGTCGTGTTCTGTACAAAATGAAAAATAATTTCTCAATATTTTAGTAATTTTATTGTTACGCTTGCCTGTAAAATAGGATAGGTGATGTGTGAAGATGAATATGTCTAGTTGGGATACCACATCCTCATCAAGAAATATATGTGGCAGTTTTTCCTTAATATGTATTGAGGAGTGAGTGAGTCCGATCGCCTGTCTAGGATAGGCGATTATTGGTACGGATAATATCATCCACATAGTCCCGCTTATAATAGCCACTGTCATTGAGGCGACAGAGGAGGCTGTTTACAGTTAAGTTCCACAGAAGTAGTGATAGCACCCCACCTTGGGGGTATCCTTTTACTGCTGTGCACCTAATTTCGTCGCCAACGCTGATGTGTACTCCCACAACCCAGGGTTCTTGAATGAGAGCAATGTCCTGCTTTACAGTGAGGTATCTACCTAAGGTTACAGCAGCCACCCAGGCAGCCACCCTACAGTATTTCAGGTTGCTTTGTCAGCCTTGGTGGACTGTGATTCTTCCGTAGCTTCTTGTAGTCGCCCCCGTAGCAGTTTCTGGTGGTTGTACTAACGTACTCTTCACCTCAGATTCGGAACCGATACTAACCCTCACCGTTTGAGAGGAAAATCCCTAACTGAGCTCCCCCTCTCCCTGGGCCGAAAACTATCATCGTCCCTTGAGGTCGATTCCTCACGGCTGTGTGGAAGAGACCTGCCCACCTTTGCCCAGAAATTCTGCACCTCTAAGCGGCGATTGACCGCCACCAGGTTATCAGATTCCCAGCGACCCAGATAGCAGCCTTGCGGAGCCTAGGAAGGCCGTCTTCCTGCACTACATTTAGGTGTGCAACCTTTATGGGAGGTTGGTTGCCAACCACCTCCTTCAACTACTCAAGGGAATTGTTGTTCTCGCACGATATTCTAAGGTTCTCGCCTTAGTACCTCCAATCCCTGAACGTGGGTGCCAGGTGCCTTTGGTTGGGGCTGTGATCTGCAGCTTGCTGGTAGCTACAGCGCGGTGCTCAAACCTTACCGACACCCGCCTTTGGTTGGGGCTGTGATCTGCTCTTCTTCATCCGACCTCTTCCACTCTTTCCTTCCGCCTACCCGTTTGCCCGTCTGACTGGAATTAGCTCTAGGAGCCTGCCTCTAGGTTAGGGTTGGGTCACCGGAGGTGGATGCGTTTGGTGGGCTAGCCTGACCTTACTTCTTCTCTTTTGTTCAGCGCCAGAGATGCCCTTTCGTGGTTTGGTGTATTGAGGCTCGATGACCTGCACAGAGCTTGGTGGGTTCCCGAGGCTGCTTCCACTGGTTTAATGAGTTTGTTTGTGTCCGTATCCATTTCGTCCCAGCTCCCTACCCACCACATAGTCCAACAAGGGGACGTCTATCCAGACCCCAAGGACCATGAGAGTCTAGAAGGTAGCAGAAAACAAGCCTGGTTTCGCTTCAAGGTAGATCATTCGACAACGGCCTACCTTCTGCTACTCAGTCTGCTGCCACTAGCCCTCCAAATGCTCATCCAGTTGGCGCGGTGATCTGACCCGACGATACAGCTGATTGATAATGGTGGGGTTTAGCCATCGAAAGTAGTGCGTTGACGCCATTTCAGGTAACTCAACTACCAGGATCCATTCATCCGCCGTTACGGGTCGCCTCGCACGGCTAAAACACGAGGGTGTTGTTTTTGGTCTGGATTGTAACTTAGGGCGGTCTTAATTCATTAATTTTCACAATTTCATTTCGTCGTCTGGTTCTTTCCACCTTACTTAAATGTCTTTTCGTCCTAATCACACCTTTTATAATACCGCAAAATTAACATATTTTTGTATAAAGATAGTAACTTTTTTACCACCCGCACGTCAGTAAGGGAGGTATTGTAATGGGGTAAAAGATGACCCCCCCTTTTTTTTACGGATATACCCGTTTTGAAGCACCAGGAATTCGAATCAAACAAAATCTCGATGATGTCGGTCCGTGTATACTCTCACTTACGGCTAAAAGGAAGTGCTGAAAAGCTTTCGGTCAGAATCGCGCATGCAACTCTCATTTCCGGCTAAACGACTGATCCGATTTGAACCTTCTAATTTTCGTTTGTCTACAATTAATAGCCCCTTCCTTATCTCTGTAGGACTTCAAAATTTTGTGAGGTGTGTCCGTTTGTCGTGTCCGTTAACACGATATCTCGAAAACGAATAGCCCGATTACGATGAAATTTTGCAGGTGGATTCTTTATCACATTTGTAGGCCGGAGTTTGTGAATTGGCAATATTCGCCAGAAAATAAGAAAGGCCCTTTTGACATCTCATACCCAGGAGCTCGTTTGCTAGATTTGTTTAATTTATTTTATCAATAATTTTGTCATTGTTTCAACTTTCTTTTCCATTATTTTGACGCTATGCACCATACCAAGGTCATATTAGTTTATGTTTAATTTAGTTAATTGACCAATCGGTATCGTGACTTACCTCTTTTTTTTATTGTGACAGGGTGACAGCAATAAACTGTGCTGCCATTGTGGATCTTATTCCCTTATTTTTATGTAGGCACGTCTTGAATGCGGCTGTTGGATACGTACTCATTTATTACGAATGAAGAGACGGTAAACTGGAAACGTTCATAATTCATGAGATAGTAATTTATTTAGACGTGACTATACCAAAAGAAAATGTCTTAAGAACAGATTTGCTATTGTGTATCTGTGGCAGTAGTAGCAATGAATGAAAAGCAACCGACTGAAATTTATTGATAACGTATATGTGAAAATAACAAGTTGTTTATCGGGCACGTTAAGCGTGTGGGGTACGTATTATTAGAAAAACAGGAAATGGTTCCAATCGGGTATCCGAATTGCCTTACAGCTGCATATTGAAGAAGCAATTTAAATGTATGGCTTCCAATAAGCTCAAAAGTGACGCAGATGTATAGAAAGAATTCGCCTTTATGCTTTTTTTCACATCTAAGTTCACAAACAAGATGTTTTCCTACGTACAAAGAACAACAATCTCGTTAAAAAAATATGAGGGTCACTTCCTTACCTTCAAGAGGATCCATGACACGACGGCTAGTCAGGAGAAATTTCCAAATGCTATTTTCATGATTGCGTACTTTTTGTCATAAAGTGCTTTAGATAAAGGATTTGCCAAATTAATTGTGACACCAGATAGACGGGCCGGTGCTTCTAATTTGAGTGTTTGTACATCCATAACAATTTAGTAACGACTTTAGGATATATTTCGAATTTCAGTGAAAATATATTGCGAACTGTTTGTTCTGTATTTATTGTTATTTCTTTTATTTTATTACTTTTACGGGGACAATAATATGTAGAACCCTAACAGAAAAATATGTGCCATTTGTTTGCAATTTGTCCATTCAGCCGCCCCTTCGTCCATTAATCTGTCCGTCCTGACCCACTTTTGCGGTCTTCAACTACCTACTTTTATGGAGATTGTTAATAATAATAATAGATTTATTCTGCAGTGTAGGTACACAATGAAATTACATATTACATAAAATAAATAACAATAACACTAGCAGAAAGGGTCAGCAATCAGTTGTGCAGGTAAGCAAACCCCTGCAGAACTGGTCTTCCCTGCCACCCAACTTACAATTATAACACAAAACAAAGAACGTGCTCAGCTCAGTTTATAACAAAATTATAACTATAAGTAAATATAACAGCAAATTATAATAATGACGTATCTCATACAACGATCGCGATGGTGTTTGATCCAAGCAATAATATCCAACATGACTTTATATTTTAATGGAAAACGTAATGTTCTCCC
Source organism: Photinus pyralis (assembly GCF_008802855.1). NCBI lineage: Eukaryota > Metazoa > Arthropoda > Insecta > Coleoptera > Lampyridae > Photinus > Photinus pyralis. The sequence goes on from NW_022170249.1 coordinate 69,300,997, forward strand.
TTAAAAATATTTTGACTTTAAGCACAGAGTCCAATGCATTCTGTAACATGAAATTAATAACCTTTGACGCAACATATGTATAGGATCCTCGAAATTGCATTGTCCTATGCATCGGAGTGACAGCAAGTACTTTACCGCGCGTATTTCTATTATGAATTTCTCTCCGGTAATGAATTTTATTATGTAAGTAAGTTGGGGTACTATTTTTTACAATTCCTAGACACAATCGAGAGTAATGTAAAGTTCGCCGCTGTCTAGTATTTAACCACCCAAGTGAATGTAAACACCCCGTGACATGGTCTCGTCGTCGCAGGCCACAAACCAACCTAACACAGGCATTCTGAACTCTTTGTAATCTGGTTCGGTTGTACTCAGTCAAACAGGGCCCATACACTACATCGCAATAGTTCATGTGCGATAACACTAATGCATCGCAGAGCATACTTTTAGTTTTATAGTTTAACATACTGCGACTGCAGTATATAAGCCTCAATCCCGCATACGCATTTTTAATAATATCATTAACATGTACATCAAAACGCAACTCCGAATCCAGATACAGCCCAAGATTCTTGGTAACATCCGTATACATAATGTACTCGTTATTTATACATATTTTAATTTCCGAAATGCATTTTTGTCGAGTATTTTTTCGACCGAAAAGCATAACGCGAGACTTTGAAGGATTTAACGATAAACAATGATTATGTGACAACTCATATAACGAATTTAAATCGAAGTTGATACGATAATTAGATTGCAATATTTCATCTTTATGGCATGATAGATATATTTGGGTGTCGTCTGCATAGAAATGACTTTTAGTATACTTTAGGCATTTATGAAAGGATGACGTATATATTATAAATAAAAGAGGTCCTAAGATTGAACCTTGTGGGACCCCGCTAATGCATCTGAGAGGAATGGAATAGTTCTGGTTGTATTTAACCAGCTGAATTCTATCACAGAGGTAGCTCTTCATCAAGTTCAAGGCGTCTGGCTGAAATCCAATATTGTGAAGAATTGCAACCATCAATTGGTGGTTAATTCTATCAAAGGCCTTCGAATAGTCTAATAGAACAAGTGTGGTAACCATATCGTTATCATTTGCTGCCAAAATATCATCAACAATTGTTAATAGTGCCGTGGCGCAACCGTAATTTTGCCTGAACCCGGACTGGTTTGACGGAATAATTGAATTGTCATTTAAATGTGCTTTAATTTGCTTACATAAAACTTTTTCAAAAATCTTCGAAAGCGCGGGTAAGATGCTGATTGGTCGGAGATCCTTGATTTCGGTTGGATTTTTAATTTTAGGTAAAGGTATAATATGACCGATTTTCCATTCATTTGGAAAAGTACTGACCTCAATAGAATAATTTATTATGTGAGTTATGTATTTGACAATATGCGAAGAGCACCTCAGCAGCATCTCAATACTAATTCCATCGGCACCGATAGCTCCAGACTTGATAGTCTGCATTGCAGAAAGCACCTCCTCCTCAGTAGCAAATACAAATTTAAAATTACTGACATTGTTTCTAACATTATTAGACAACTGAGTATGAGTGGCATTGTCGGGTGCGTCAGTTGTTTGAAACGATTCCACAAAATACCTATTAATCGAGTCCAGCTGAAGCAGGCTCTCGGGCAGGGTATCAGTTTTGTTACTTCTGCTGTAGATATTTAGTTTATCTAGTTCCCTATAAAGTGTTTTGGTAGATTTGTTTCGACTGATAATAAACTCCAAGTAAGCCCTTTTTTCGCGTTTAATTGCCGCTGTTGTAAAGTTTCTCAACTGTTTATAATACAGGAAATCAGCTTGACTTTTAGTACGTTTAAACTTATGAAGTGCTCTATCTCGTAGCTTCATCATTAATTTAATATTATCAGTTACCCATGGGGTATTGCGCCTCCTCCAATTCCCAGACCTAAATGTGATAACCGGCGCGTGCTTATCAAACAGTTCTAAAAGCAAACCATTCAAAATCTCTAATTTTATATTTACATCATTTACATATAATATTTCAGAAAATGGCATGCTATGTAGGTCATTAAAAAAATTTTCTTGTTTTATGTCTTTGAACTTTCTGGTCACAATTATTTTAGTTCTGTCTATTTTGACCCTTGTGGTGATCGATAGTGTGATGACACTATGATCAGACGTAATATTACTGTTATCAATGATTTCTGAAGAACCTACTTGAACTGCACTACTCACCACAAATAAATCCAACAGAGAGGAAGAAGTACGTCCCACTCTCGTTGGTGCGTCTACAACTTGACGCAAGCCAAAAGATTCAAATAAATTAAGTAGACGGTTAGAGGAGGAGGGTTGAAACAGATCACAGTTGAAATCACCACAGCATACCATCTCGCTGAATAACATGGTTATTGTACTATAACAATCTTCCATAACACTTATGAACTCGGGAAGGGGAAACCCAGGAGGTCGGTACACTACTCCCAAAGCTACATTAAAATTGTCTTTAGTAAAATTCAACCATAGTTGTTCCGTATTGGCAGAATTAATATTATGTAATACTGTAGCGGTATAGCATTTTTTAACGTATATTGCTACCCCTCCTCCGCGTGTACCCCGGTCTCTTCTGAACAAAGTATAGTTTTGCAATGCAACACAATCATCCTGTATGTTACCATTCAACCACGTTTCAGTCAGACATACACAATCATAATTCATACTAAGTACAAAGTCCCGCAGCTGATCAAGATGAGCAACCAAGGACCTAATGTAATGTAATGCTATCAACTTCAATAAAAAAATGTATATGATTAATCATGATTTGATTTAGGTATACAAGAATGCATAGCTCCCAAGAGAAATAAATAAATACGTTGCAGTGTACCAATCGCCATCTCAATAACACTAATTAACAAAATACTGCTAAGCAGGTAAGATCCGACTGCAAAAAAAAAATATAATAATATCCATTAATTGATTTCATACACATACACACCAATAATTAAAAATAAGAAATTAAGAACGCATTTTAATATGTAAGTCCCTAGTGCTATATAAAAAATTAACAATCCGAAAAAGATTATAGAAATAAAAACATATTCATAATTTAAAGTAATAACAAAAAAGACGAGTTTCAGAGACACCAGTATAGAATAATGCAAGCACAATTTATTAACAAAAGTATGGCAAATAGGTTGCGATACGCAAGGCCAACAAACAACAATGTGATAATATACCTAAATAAGTACCTAACGCGATAAGACCCATTTACCAAAACATAAACAAAACTCACGAACCCATTCATTTTAAATGTCCAAGTTATCAATATTAGTGTACATCTTTAAGGCAGTTTACATCATTGATGACATAAGCACGAGAGTTATCACTTTTACGCATCAATATTTTTGCATTTGAAACCCACAAATATTTAACTTGCTCAGTTTTTTTGAACTCGCGACACTTATTGAATAGTGCTTTATTGTCCTTGGTTAAATGCTCGTTGACGTAAACTGCTGTGTTCCTCTGCATTTTCCACTCGTCACGGATATCACCTGCGCTGAAGTTTCTCTTTATTCGTTTAGCTCTCATAATTTCATATTTTTTGTGGCGCGATATAAACTTCACGATAATAGCACGAGGCACAGAGTTCTGCACGTTCCCGACCCGATGGCAACAGTCAATATCTTCGGGAACAATCGTCACCCCCAACGCACGGCAAGTCGTCATCACTAGGATCAACACATTTTCGCCCTTCTCCTCAGGGATCCCGACAATTTCGACATTGTTGATCCTCGAGTATTGCTGCAGCCCATTCAAATCACTTCTTAATTGCTTGTTCTCTGATTTTAAGGATTCGAAACCACTTTCGAGAACATTTATCTTATGATATCCTTCGTCCAATCTTTTCTCCAATGCTTTAATCAGGGCAGTGTTGTCGTTAATTTTGTTGTGACACGCTTCCACCGACTTTTCCACATTTGCTAATTTATTATGGGTAATCTTCAACAGTCGCATGAGATCAGCCAAAGATGGGTTAGAACACCCCGTGCAAGTCCAGCCACTGGCCTTATCGCCTTCCGGAAGACAATCGACATGACATACTGATCCACAATCCGGTTCTGAGCAATTCACAGAGTTTCGATAATTACACTTAACCTTACAAAAGTAACATTCGGACGACATTTTAAAATACGAAATCAAATGACCTTTGCCACTGCTATCACTAAAATGATGGTTTATGGACAATTCAACACAACAGGGCAAGGAAATAAATTGGAATTTCTCACGTTCTACTGCTAGGAAGCTCCCCAAACTTTTACACACATGTGTACTTACATGAATAGTACAAACACCATCGGAATTTACTTTCTTTGAATTCGCATAACTGACTTTTATTGCGAATTATTTAGGAGCACAATAAAACGACTGTACGCGTGCCGGCACATTCGAACCAATTCTAGAGTCCTGCCATTTATTCGATCGATATGGTCTACACAGGGGTCTACAGGATGATGTACTTGCAATTTTTCGCTATCCTAAGAGACTCCTCTCCCTCGCGAACTTATATCATGTGATGCTGTTTCAAATGCGACGACCAAATTGTACAAAACTTTGAATAATCCTTGGAAAAAAGCGGCAAATGTATTATGATTTATGGTTTTGGCGAACGTGATTTTTAGAGTAGATGCCTCACGATTATTTTTTGAATGAGGGTTGGTGTGGGGAGTTGGCTCAAATGAAAAAGTTGTTTCTCGCCTTCAAGGTTGTCTAATGAAAAAACTCAAGTGATTATATCTCATCAACTTCCGCTCCCATCTCCGACCGCATAGAGAATTTATCGGAAGGGGGTGCTTACAAACTTAAAATGGAATGTCTGGACGAGAATCCAGAAGTTCGGTATCATTCAACGAGACGTTGACAAACTCTCAACGATTACCATCCCAGAATCTACAGCTCTTAATGTTTTATTAGGAGTACTACAAATTCCTTTTTTCTATTTCGGTGTTACAATGAGAATTTTGTGCAACTGTTTTCAGCAAAAACAGTGTTTCAATGAGTTCCATTGTAACATTGTTTTTGGTAACTTTTCATCTCTAAGTTGGCAGTTCGCCAAGACGTCAACGTCAAATCATCGGATGTGACATCAAATTACATAAAATTTATGTGTTTTCCTTGATTTTTGGTACACGAAGAACTTAATACATTCCAAATCAGCAGTTTACACATCCACCATAAATAAATTTATCTACGAATAAAAATTACACATTCACGGAATTTAAAGTTTCCAAATGTCAGTGTTGTGTTTATCTACGCTGCCAACTTAAAATTTGTCAACGTAAATGGTGTTGCCAACTTAAGACATATTAATTCTAAAGTTTCCTGTAGTTTTTCATAATTACTTTTTAATTAAATTAAAGCCCTGAAATAGAAAAAATAGTATGAAAAACACGTGTTACAATGCTTTATTGTAATACTCCTATGTTGTGGACAGTCGTGGCTCCGCGTCGCTACGCCACTCGTGCCACAAGATGGTCGTATTACAATAGGTCGCATTGTAACACTTGTCTTTCAATATACTATTATTCGCCCTTTTCATAATCAACAATTTATGCTTGTGTACAGTAGGTTCAGGTTATAGAAGGAAGGACGTGCCTCCATGGACACTTGACAGTTCTATTTGTGATCAAATTTGTTTGTATAACTGTAACAGTAGATTCTCCTGTATAAAATGAAATTGAATTTGACATCGAGAATTTGTATTCCGCATACGCAGATTTAATAACTAACTCCTCGCACATGGATTGCGTAAGTCATTCGAGTTCAAACGTGAACCAAAGTTTTGGAGGAGTAAATCTAATTTCTTATCTGTGAACGCCACCAATTCAAACACTTTGAAGTACAATTTAAAAAGTGTTATATGGATAAAACTTAAAAAATTGAACTGGTAGTATTTTTTCTAATTCCACCTGTCGTGGGAATCTCAATGGTGAAAGTTGACAACACCTTGGGAAGTCATTGAATTAAGGTAGCAGATGGCTTGCAGGAAATAAAAACTCATTGATTAACAAAAGTTCAGTATATTTTCCCCAAGGTGACTACTCTAGGTACTACTTCCCGGGCCATCATTTCTATATCTTTCAGTTAATCGTTGATTCCGCTCTATTCTATACTCTCTGCAGAATGTTGGTGAACATTTACGACCTGTGGGTATTGAGAATGGCATTTTAATAGGTTTGAATGAGTAGGCTATGTCGCTTTAAAACCGTGAGGGTAGATAAAGTGATCACTTTAACCGCTAGGATAGATAAAGTGAAACAGGTGATTGTGTATTCTAATGACATCTGCCATTCTCATTTCAAACTGGATGCGACGCATGATATAACATGACGTTTAGAACATAATATGATAATACCGTTTCTATGGAAAGGACCGCGGCAGTAGAACCTAAGCTTGCTATTTTTGACTTCTTAAATTGAATTCAGAATTGTCAATAGCAATTATTTATATGGCTTCTGCTATAAAATAAAGTTTTGTATTATACACGACGATATAGGAAAACTATCTATCTCGCATGGCTGCGCCACTCGTGAATTAACATCCGGTTGCCTTAATTTGCACGCAGTCTGAGACTGCAACTAATTTACATCGTGTGAATGAATATATTTAAATAAATCTAAATACATTCAGTTATAATTTAAACTTATTTTATTTGAACACTGTATCATTGCAATTAATTGTGTCTAGATAAATCTCTACTGATCCCGTGTAGTGAACCCTTTGTGAACCCTAAAGGTTGCAGCTGCAGAAAACTCCTTATTTTGTTTCATAAAACTGTTTAACTTCCCAACCGCCGCTTCGCTGCACCAATTCATTCGGTTACATTTTCCGACGAATATTTGCTTGAAGTCTAGCACAGCACTTACAGCCAACTGGCACGAATGTGAGCTTATTACCTTTTTCTCAAATCCAAAGACGAGTCTACTTAGTAAAATATAAATAACCTGTCTGCTCATGTTTCATATTAAATTAACCTACCTAAATACCAGTAGCATAAACATGCTTCTTACGAATTGTATCGCATTTCTCATGAAAGATCCTATTTCAAATAAAAATATCAAATTGTGAAATTGCTTCTCCTAAAGTATTAGATAGACGCTTCTACCCTTAGTATGCACGTCCCAATTTCGATGCGGCAAAATGGCGAAGAGTCAATTTCAAGGTATGTAAAATGACGTGCTTATATGTGTGGATAGAGGAGTCCCTTTTACTTATATTTCTATTGAAGGAGTCACCAACAGGACAATGGCTAATCATAAACTACGTCATACGGACGTTTAATTTGGGGTCATTAGCTGCAGTAATGTTGGGTCACCCTGTACGTATCAAATTTCAATTATTTGTGACGTTAAATGTTGGTCGCTAATTTAATCATTGTTAATTTGATTTAGAATTATATATTTAATGAAGTTTATTTTGATTTATATTTGTAAATTTAAATGACGTGTTTAAAAGATTAGGTTTAATCATTTGGAATTAATTGACTAAATGTTCACTAACGTTTATCTCATTTAAATCCGGTCGTTGTGATAAGAAACTTGTTATCGCTTCTTAAGCTAAGTTTGAAGATACGCTGGTTTCGCCGATAAGAAAACACAGGTGTTTAATTTCGAAGAGGGAAATTCAAAAAGAGGAGAGGCGGAAACTAAGAGAGGGAAGATTGTTTTAATAGCAGAGGAAGACGAGAATCGGGGCTTGTTTTGTGGTGAACGTTAATCGCTGTCTTTTTTGGCTTGGTGAACATTGAGACGTTAGTCTATTTGAACGTTTGTTTTGTTGCAATACAATCAGTTTTGCCAGTTATGACGTTTAGAAGAAAGTAGTATAAGAGATTTTAATGAAGTCGTTTAAGGTGAGCGTTTAAGTCGGATTAAAGAACTTAAGTTTACGAAGAAATAGTTGTTGCTCAATACTTGTTAAAGGGGCTCTATAGGTTTCAAAATCCCCGATCCAATGAGTGGGACTGCTATGTGGCGAAACTGTCCAAGGGTTTGGATGGGCCACCTTTGCTCTGTTTGAAAGCAGTGCAGGTGTAAGTGGCGGCCGCATTATTAAGTGACGCCCTAATAGCGTCATATCAGGATATAGCTGCAAACTGCGGGGCTTTCGAGGAATGAAGAGAACACCTTGGTGGAACTCAGATCTTAAAAATATTCGTAGGAGGGTTCGCAGGCTTTTTAATAGGCTCATGCGAACTAAGCTTCCTGCAGACTGGGAGGATCGAAAAATCTCTCAGGGCAAGTATAAGGACCATACTCGAAGGTCTAAACGTGGATCATGGAGGACCTCTTCTGTGGTAACATGGAGGATCTTCGTGAAATTCAAAAACAATAGCACATTTTTTTTAATTCTTAGGAAATGCGCTAAAAATAATAGTCCTTAACACATTACAAATCTCTTTTCCTTTGTGGCCGTTGAATGCTACTATTATCATAAAACGAAAAATTATCAGATTATTATTATTACACTTAAAAAAATATATAACGGCCATCATATTGAGTTCGGTGCTTCACTTCTTCACGTGTTATAACGTCATAGGAACCATAGGAATCAAATGTCAACTTGAATTTTTTTATACATTTTTTGAACCGCCTGTTCCACAATAAGTTTTATCATTAACCGAGTACGAGGCCTATAACCTGTTAGATATTACAGATAATTAAGGAACACATAAATTGACATTGACTAGTATCTACACAAACTTAATTCTCATATTATAATAAACATGTAAGGATAGACACTTCAAAAAAGTTTTACATTTACGACATAGCGTTATATTTATTTTGGTCGCTATATATAGCTGTTGCATCATTCTCTCTTTTGATGACTTGACTGACGTTGTTCCAGAACGTAATAATAATTTCTGCTGCAAACTGGACGTGGTGGTGGTGCGGTGAAGGCAAATATCCCCGTTATTACATTCCGTTCCCCTAGTTGTGGAAGGAGCACATTAGATACACCACCCTGTATACTTATGAGGCTTTTATCGAAAATGACATGTTTATGTAAAGGTACAATAAAATTCTTTAATTTTGGAACTAATTTGTATTTAACGTGTGTGGTGTGCCTTACACAATTCGTCAGAAATCCCGAAACCCCCGTTTCACGGTAATTATAAGTTTACGCGTACTTCGTATTAAAGGGAACCCGAAGAGAATCTTAAGACTGACCATATTTTTATCTTAATTATAATCTTCAGCATCGGTGAATCTGCAAGATGAGAGTTATTGTTTTGTATTAATTAATATAAATTATCGCTTGATAAGATTGGACACTGAATTCATTACATTAATTGCTAGTTAAAAATAAACTGAATGTCAGAAATTCATTTTAAGTGTTGTTTTGTTCCCGCATCCTGAATGTGACGTTCTGACGTTGAATGTAAATTTCAATTATAGCATCCACTATGGAATCTATCTTTTTTATCGTACCAAGCTGTAACTGAACGTCAAATAGCAATTAACTGTGGTGCTTTTGATTTCTCAATTCGAACATAGCATATAACATAAAACCGTAATGTCAATTTCTTCTTGTTGTAGGTGTTGGATGAACGAAGGTCGTTATAATATAATCCTCCAAATTCCCGTATGTGCGACAGTGTTCCTTAACGTAATTTTCCTCTTCAATATACTGAGGGTACTCCTAATCAAACTAAGAAGAGGACCGCACATGCATGGTGCAGGAAGTTCGGGTACATCGAGAACGTCATTGCAGGCTTTAAGGTAAGAACACTCATTTCCCTTACAGTTTAATTAACGGTAGCGCAGTTTTGCCTCGTATTATGTATGCAGATATAATTAATGCATTTTAATATTCCTTTGTTGCGACTGAATCTAAATGTGTAACATTAGTTAAATGTTGAAGCATTTTACTTTTATAGCGTAGCACACAACACTCATACAATTAATGTGTAATATATGTTCTTCGCTAATGAAATTCCACAAAAACGTTATAAATGTTTATTTTCAAGCACCAAGCGCAATGCTTTCGAAAACTTATATCCGTTCTCGCTCGTCAAAAAGTTTCCAAGGTTTATTTTCCTGCAAATGAATTAAATAAATACGCAGAGAAACGTAAACTTGTTTTCAAGGACACATACCTTTTATTGTATTTTCCTAGCGTCTTCTGCGACCGGGTAGTTTTCACCCAAACGTCAAATTGGAAAGTAGGTAATTCATACGAAAACTTTTTTAACGTTTCAATTCGAAAATGAATAACTGAAAACGAATTACATCCACCTCCTCCTCATGCGATGATAGATCGTGATACCATAAAATCTCAGTAAATATTAAAAAGCTTCAATTGAAGAACAGCAATATTCAATGACAAACGGTCACTAAGCCATCCACAAAACACCTGTCCGACTAATTAAAAAAAATCAACTTTTAAATTTAAAATAGTAATTATTTTCCTTGTAGACGTCCGGCTCCGACGTCCGGCTCCCGTCACACTGCAAAATTTCAATGTTGATTTGAAATTGTTTCAGTACTCTCGATCAACTTTATAAAATTCCAAAGAATTAACTACACACATTTTAACATTTTCTATAATTCTTGAGCACGAATAGAAAAATCTGACATGAAAACTCTATCTGAAATGCACGATGGGTTCAATTACACACACAGTTAATTAATTGACAAGGTCAAAATTTATTTGGCAAATATAAAGAAAATTAAACAACGACCCTTGAAGAAAAAGAGGCATTCAGAGCCCGTTTTCACACATACCACGCATGCAAGCGTTCGATGGACAATTAAATAAGAATTAATGCTTAATAATTACAAGTTTTTTTGAGTCAATAAATTAAACAAATATAGTAAACGAGCTCCTAAGTATGGACAGCAATGGCGGCGATACTTCGTTAATTTTCATTGGCTTATCAACTCTAAGGTTGTCTGGGGATAAAGCTGACACAACAGAATTTTACCGCGGGAAGCTTACTTCGCAGTGTAAGGAATGAAACATTATATTACCTCCTTTTACCGTGTAAAACGAAACTAATTTCCGTCAAATGCGATTTAAAACAGGCGACCTCTAATCCTCGACTTAGAGTTCTAGCAATATATTTATGTGATTTCTAGAGTTAAAAACTGAACCTAATGATTTTATTTTTATTAAATAGTAACACGTTTGATCGCAGACTCGCGATTTTCTCCCCGGGAATTCGGTGTAATAAAAAAATTTGCTGTGGCTACGCCCGCACGATGCAATGTCTGTTAGTAGAGTTGTGTGGGGCGTTAAGGTTACAAGCTGAAATTTTGTTCATTCTAAATCCAAAAGCTGTCCAAAGTTGGACTGTGCAAAAGGTCTCAAAAGGGGCAAACCTATATTATCGCACCAATCGATAAAGAAAAGTGCGCACTTAGTTTAATGTTCAGATTCGATAACTTTCCTTTGTCGGATCAATTTTTATAAGTTTTTTTAGAGTATCTGGAAACATTAAAAGGGTTGTAAAAAGAGGCATAACGTCTCCTAAGGTATCAATTTTCGACCCAAATTTCAGGAAAGATGGAGATTCTGGACGACGTTCCAAGGCATGTAACCGTGTGATAATATAGGTTTGCCCTCTTTGGGCCCTTCTGCACAGTTCAATTTTAGACAGCTTTTGGATCTATAATTAACACTCGAATTAACATTCATGGTTCAAAATTTCAGATTGTAACCTTTACGCCCCCACGGGATGTCACAACACAACAGTTTATCAACTCTACTGACTACTATGAAGTTTACCTATAGGTAATATGGAAAAACTTCAAAAATTAAATTGAAAAAATGAGAGTATGGACGGACCGACAGGCAGACCGACATAATAGAGATGTTGTTTGATTCGGATTCCTGATGATTCAAAACGTGTATTTCCGTCAAAAAAGTGGGGGGTCTTTTTTCCCCAATGCAATACCTCCCTTACTAACGTGCGGGTGGTAACAAGTTGATTTAGTCCGAGTACAACAATAAAATCATCATGATTCAGTGATTATCGGAAAATACTCAATTGCAAACCTATACATTTTGATAAGGGAAAATCCCAAAAATTATTGCGCAACATATAGGATGTTTACAGTTTATTTGGGGATGGGCTAGCTAGAGTAATGAGCTCCAGGGGTAAATTTACTCAAATAACTTTGAGCCTGCAAACTCAAGTCTCCCCGCAAAAATGTCGCACTTGTTATAATACTAGTATTTGCCTTAGACATGTTCACCAAAAATAATTTCTCCCTGTAAATTTGGCTTAAACATTTTCCCTTCAGTAAATTTTGTTCCCAAGAATTGCCTCCCAGGGAAACTCGGCAGCTGGTAAATTTTCCACCTAAATATTTTCCTCTGTAATATGCGATTCGTGTTTTCTCCGAAAATGCGCTTTCAAAAAATGTTTCTCCAAAATATTATTTCTGCTTGCATTCAAAGTTTTCACTTCGACAGCCTAAAGCAAATTCGGCTTCCTAAAAAATTATCCCTCTGGTAGTAGACTGATCCCATTACATTTATCTACGAAAATCCGTCTCCTTCTAAAGAAAGCTCCCGGTTCCGGTAACATCAAGATTGAAAGGTCGTGTCCGGAATGCTCCCAAAAAAAGTTTACTCACAAGAGTTCCATACATTCAATTTTTAGCGCATTTTTGAGGATCAAAAAATCGTACTTTTGTTTTCATTTTGCCCGTTCGTCCATCCGTCTGTCTGTTCGAACCCACTTCTGCGGATTTGAACTACTTTTACTGTCGTAAATGCCTGGAATTTTTTGCAATAGGTCGCAAGGTATTAAACCTTGAAGGTGTGCCAGACGGTCTATTTCTCGAGCCGTTTCTGAAAGTAGAACGTGCATAACTTACACCTACATGGGTCAACCAATTAGTCTGACATTATGCATACGCATGCCACTGAATACTTTTGAAATTGGGCCCTTCTCTGATACCCCTTATCAAAATTGAGGAGTTTGGAGAGGGCAACACTGCCTTTATCCTTCATGGTACTCTAATGAAAGATCTCGATGAAATTTCTACCAAGCATTCTCCTCCTCCTCGACCTCTTACTTTGATCGGTCAAAATTCCTTATATCTCAAGAGCGGATTGTCGGAGCAGAGACTCACAAAGAGCGATTGGGACGTCTGCTAGAAATATATTATCAATTGGTGAGTCAAAGTGTGGATTTCTCGAAAACCTCTTTAGACGGCAAATGAATAGCAAAATATCATGAAATTACTGAGCAGTGAATTTCGTTCGTTTCTCCATTTCATACTTCACAACAATGCGGTAATGATATCCATTCTCCAACAGAAAGCAAATATGGTGTGATAATAAAAGCAGTTTAAAATCACAATAGAAAAAATAACTTACAGCTTATTTCTATCTTCTTTTTTATCAAAACTGCAATTATATAAAGTGGTTCGATATGTGGAGGTACCATAGCGCTTGTTTAATGCAAGTAGACGTTCATTTTTATTATTAAAGGTGCTTTTCGAACATTGCTCAAACGTATATAATGCGCCCCCGAGACAACCATTTTACGCCTGCCACTTCAGAAAACTGTGAAAATAAATAATACGAAAAACCGTATCAGGCAGGTGGTAAAGTAGAATAGAGAAAAATTGGGGAGAAGTGTTTCATGAGCTTAAGCCATTTGCATAGCGATAATATTTCCGCTCTTTACATTTGCGAAAACCTGCACGTTTCAACAAAAATACCGCCGCTAATAATAAATTGACTTATCGTAATAACTTAAATAAGCTTAAAGAAACAGACAAATTACAAAACTTATTGGGCATTTTGCAAAAACGTCAAATTTAAACCACTTTATCAAAGTTAACTACCAACAACAAATCATGCAACGGAAAGGATATAACTACCAAGTGCCAGTTTAAAAACGGCAATTTTTCAATAGATAAAAAAGCAGTTCCTAAATGGACCATACGTCTTATTTCTCGCTACACCCGCATACAAAACCGACGCGTTCAAGTGTTACAAATTACCTACATGTCGCTTTTTAAAATGAAGACATTTGCGGTGCAAAATTAGAAAATTTTACACATTTCATATTAGGTACAAACGTGACAAAGGCTTTCACGCGCTTTATTTTGGGGATTAATTACCTTCACTTTTACAATGGGGATCGATACAGTACAGGCGTGCAGGTATAATATTTCAAATGCGTAAAAACTAAGTACCTATAATTATAATCAAACGCAAATCTAAGTCTGATCGATCAGCATTCACAATGCTGCCCTCTTCGCATCTCGACCATTTATAAACTGAATTGCAAACTTTCTTATTTATGCGAAGGTATTTAGATGAAATTTGATACATAGGCACTTGCAATAAAAGCAAATTTAATGCCAATTTCAAAATTTGGTTTTGCACATGCTATAGCCAAACCCAGGAGCTCGAGCGTTCTCTCCAGGTGACACCTTTTCTCTTTAGTATGCCCAACAGTTTCTCCCAGTTTACCCAATTCTATAATGCCTTTAGGATGTCAACAAAAGCTACACCGAAGGTCTTTCCTTTTTCCAAATATCTTCCGCCGATAGTTCCCACCTCTTGTGCCCATTCTTCTTGTGAAACCAAACAATTCCTACACGATATTCTCCAAAATTCTATTCAGTATTTTCAGTAAGATCATTGCTGTGTATGTCACTAGGCTGATTGTTCCATATTCTGAACATTTTTTTGTACCTTGCCTCAGGTAGTGTCACTATTTCTGAATTTTCGTTGATTTTTTTACAAAGAGATCTAATTTCTTTGATTCCTTGTTCTTGCAGACATTTCAATAAATCCATGGGAATATTATCAACTCCTGCTGCCTTCCCATTCTTCATTTCTTTTATGACTGCCATTACTTCCGTTGAATGAATGCCTTCGCCTATGTTGACATTCTCGACTACTTGCCATCCTTATTTTCTATTTCTATCCCTCTCATAGCTCAACCTTTTCTCTCCCTATCTAGCGTATTTTTCTTCAGTGTATTATATACCAAATCATGTCTACCTAATTTCTCCAGTTCTTTTATTTCCCTACATACCTTTTCAAATCACGCTGTTCTTGCTTTATCCGTTTCTTTTCTTAGTTCAGTGTAACTTTTTCTGTACAATCCTTTTCGTCTGTCTTAAATTTTAGCTTTCCTGCTTTCCTCCATCTTATTTATCATTTTTGTTGTTATTAAAGGTTTCTGTACTCTTGGTCCCTTGTTGAAACCGATGCGCTCTTAGCAAATTTTATTACACCTTCCTTTATCTTCTGACCATGTTTCTCCATACTTTCTTCCATCCTTGCTGATCCGTCCCACGCTTTTATTTTTCTTTACAATTTACATCCTCTTTCATCCTTGTCCAATTATTTCAACCTTCACAAAACTCAATCAACTTATCTCCTTTTTCATTCTTTTCTCCGAGTTCGTATTTTCCAATCACTCCTGTAACCTCCTCCTTTCTCACAGTGGCATTCCAATCCTCCATCACAATCTTACAGCATCCATGTCCTTCCCTACTACTGGATTCAGGTCCGTGAAGTTGACGGCACCCAAACCGATTTCTTTACATTTATAGGTGGGAATCGTTTGTTTATCATTTGTTTAGGTTTGTTCAGCTATTTTTGACGTTTGTTTAGGCTGGCGTCTTAGGAAAATCAAAATAGGTTTAGGGTGCCGCCAGCTTCACGTGAGCGGCACCCATGGTGGGATTCTGGACTTTTACTGATTGCAATCATTTGTTTATCGTTTGTTTAGGTTTGTTCAGCCATTTTTGACGTTTGTTTAGGTT
Source organism: Photinus pyralis (assembly GCF_008802855.1). Taxonomy (NCBI): domain Eukaryota; kingdom Metazoa; phylum Arthropoda; class Insecta; order Coleoptera; family Lampyridae; genus Photinus; species Photinus pyralis. The sequence continues at coordinate 69,316,783 of NW_022170249.1, forward strand.
GGCGCCTAACGAAAAGCAAAATAGGTTATGGGTGCCGCCAGCTTCACGTCATCGGCACCCATGGTGGGATTTTGCACTTTTATTGATTGCAATCGTTTGTTTATCTTTTGTTTAGTTTTGTTCAGCCATTTTTGACGTTTGTTTAGGTTGGCGGCCAACGAAAATCAAAATAGGTTATGGGTGCCGCCAGCTTCACGTCAGCGGCACCCATGGTGGGATTTTGCACTTTTATTGATTGCAATCGTTTGTTTATCGTTTGTTTAGGTTTGTTCAGCCATTTTTGACGTTTGTTTAGGTTGGCGTCTAACGAAAAGCAAAATAGGTTATGGGTGCCGCCAGCTTCACGTCATCGGCATCCATGGTAGGATTTTGCACTTTTATTGATTGCAATCGTTTGTTTATGATTTGTTTAGCCACAGCTGAGGGTTGTTTAGATCGGTGTCTTAGGACATTGGATGAGGGTCTTAGGTTCGCCAGTAACGGTCATAACGACCATAATGACTTTTGAATTAGAACAGCAAAGTATTCCTCACAACCGTTAAAGGGTTAAGGAAGGAACTTATGTATTATTAGCTAGGATCCTATCAGGCTTCTCAATATGGCGGACGTTCATACGCGCAGTGGCGTACCTACACACATTAAATTTTTATTTTTTTGGCGGATAGTGTACTGAAAGTACTACAGACAGATTCATCACTTCTTATAAACCAAATCCATCTATCTAAAAGGAAACCTGAAAAGTAGATGTATTTCAAAATGTTGTTTTACACAGTTTTATACACTATTGCTACGGTAATGGATTTGTATCACAACCTGCAAAATGAATGAAATTAAATATCGTGAAAAAACCATTTTAAGAAATATAACATGGTTACCACCTATGAAATGTAATTTTCGTTTCTTCTGTAGCTTTTGACTTTATTATATTACACGATTTACAGCTAGCTAACCATTGTAGGTATTTCATTTTACCGTAAATGTCAATTAACTGCAAAAGTCGGTCATATTGAGAAGCCTAATTGGATCCCAACAAGCGTACGTCTTATGTATGTACCCTCTTTCCTCAATTTTTTATTTCAATGCAAAATATCATAACAGTACTGCAGAAATAGTTATTATTAAATGTAAAAGAGTAGATGTGGGACAATCTCTTCTATGCCAGAAATGTTTTTACGGACTTTATTCACTAGTCCATCGTGAAGGTCCCAAGAATCGCTCGCAAGTCTTCGATTGTAGCAAGTGTAGTGCCCCGGGCGAAAAGCTACCACTCCAAGCAGTTGATGAGTACACTCAGATATTTTAATTGTTTTTGGTATTTGATTCAAACGCACAGGACTATTGTTGGATTGATTTTTGAATGGCAGCTGTGTGCCAATAAAATCGGTATCGACTAATATGTGGTTGTGGGTAGTTATTGAACCTGTACAATCGTGATGTGGTTTTTTGTTACGTAAGCGGTCTTGACCCGGCTGGAACTGTAGTCCTAACGATTTGTGTATTGCAGGTACAATTGATTGGATCCCTTCGTTAACTATCGTTGCAGGATCTGTATCGACCACAACGAAGTCTATTTTTTTTGGTCGCTGACAACCAGTACTGCAGTTTAAAGTTAGTGTAATTGAAGGATAGCGATCAAGCAATTGGCGTGCTAATCGTACTATATTGATGGTACAATCGTACTCTACGACTGTTCGATTGGAACGTAAAGGTTTTGGAAGCATAATGTTTGGTTGGAGTATTTGGCGAAGTGCTTCAGCCCGGTATTCATATGTTGCCTTTATAGCTCCTACAGTTGCTAAACTTTTCGCCGTTTTAAAAAACAAAATGTCACTTTGCAGATCAACAAATTGTCGATATGCTTCTAGGTATATGTAAGCGTTACTCGCAATGGATACTACAGTTGCTAAACTTTTCGCCGTTTTAAAAAACAAAATGTCACTTTGCAGATCAACAAATTGTCGATATGCTTCTAGTTCTATGTAAGCGTTACTCGCAATGGATACTAGTGCATCAAAAGCACAGGAATTATTAATTTTCACTGTTGCATCCTTTATGGCGAGGTACGGGCACATATTCCCATTTTTTAATAACGCCAAGGAAGGTTGTTTTAATTGACTGGCGTGTACGGCAGCGTCTAGTTCAGGAAACGGTGTAAGGTATTTTGATTTTTTTGGTGGGTGTGCTTTTTTGCCTATCTTGTTTCTCCAATTTTCGCTGCACCGTAAATCATTAGGAGCCAAATCTTCGTCCCCGACGATTGAACATAGGTCGGTTTCATTGCTGTCACAACTATCCCTGTCTCGCTTTTTGGTAATAACAAATTCTTTACTTTTGTAATCAAAATCCGCTTGGTATTGATAATTATCCAAATTTGATAGTTCTGTTGCTATACTTTTACTACTAGGTTCTAATTATTTATTACCAAGAAAGCTTGCACATTGCTTTTCACTTTTGTCTTGTTTTTTGATCAATTGTGATGCTGCATTAATACGGCACATACCAGAAATTGACTGCAAATGCCTTGCCACAAATTTGTGTACAAGAAGCGGCTGTGTTTCTCCCTTAAGTACCCTTTTTTTTAAGTTGTTAAAATCGCTTTCGATCGGTGCCGATGTCGCTCTAATCCTAGGAGACTGGAAGGGTTTTACCATTACTGCAGACCAAAGGACAAAATCTTGTGACACTCGAATGAACTGTGCAGCAACATCGGGAGCATAATATGGGTTTAAGTTGACATTACCCTCAGCACAACGCATTTCCGCAGTTTTCCGAACATCCATTAGCCATTGCCGCAAATTGTCAGAGGTTTCACCGTCTTGTGTGTTTTGTTCCTTGTCTTGCATAGTATGATATAAGGCGTTATTTTCATTTAAAATCTCTGTTTGATCTACTTCTTCGAAAGATTTTATACAACTTGTTAAATCCGTTAAACTATTCTCCATTGCTTCAGATATGGTTTCACTTAAACTCACTGTCAATGTGTTTGTTAAAATGTTCTGAAAATCTAGCAAATTGTCTGATTTAATTAGGAGACCTAAACATCTTAAATAAAAATCTTTGAGCCTTCTCATTGGCGAAGTTCTCCATTCCTTCCATTTTGCAGCGGAGTGAACAAAATGTGCTACATCCAGTCGAATAAATGCGTTTGGAAGCACTGTATCTTTTTTTAATAAATGAAGAAAACATTTATCTTTGTAGTCAGCAACATCCCCTGATCGTCCAAAAGACCTGCAAACTGCGGATTTTAGAGCTGCAGAATTATCTATAACAACCTCCTTGGGGCATGGCGCCCCCCTCCGTTCCCATTCATTAAGCCAGTATAGGATGGAATTTGCATCATGCTTTTCGGAGAGCATTTGTATCACTGGAAATTGGGTACCATGTACATTAATTACACCTTCATACAAAAAGATATACTGAGAAGGACCGTTTAACCGTTGTATCTTATGTACCAAAGAACCAGTAGCATCAATCGACAACACGACGTACGAAGACTTGCAAAAATCTGCATACACTCTTATTTGGCTTGGAGAGTAATAATGTACAAAAAACTTGTCCATGCCTATGTCGTGAATGGATCCTGCATGCGGTTCCTCGTGTTTCATTAGTTCTAGGCAAACCAGAGTATCTGGTCCAAGAATTGCTTGACTCTTCTCTTCTTTCACTTCCTGCTTTGCCTTACGTAGGACGGAACATTTGAACAAGTGTGGTGGTTCGATGTCACCGTCATCCATTAGATCCAATGCCTGGTTCTGTCTGTATACAGAGCTAGCCATATTAGCAATTTCATTGCCAATGTTAGTTCGTTGAATACCTGAAAAATCAAAGAATCATACATATATTAGTAAAGAACTATTTGAGTTATTGATATGTAAGTAAAGTCATGTGAATATGCGCGAGATGTAGAATTAAACTTAATACATCAACACACCAATCATTAAGATTAAACGCACACATTCGTTTGGAAAACATTCGCTTTTTTCATTTGCCTTTTTGAAGCGTAGGCTGATTTCAACATTTCAACTCACAGTATTCTGTGGGCACTACAGAACCGATTTTATTATTTATGATTGCCAAAATTCAAAAACTATGGGGCTCATCTACTGAACAATGTTGACATTGCATCAAAATTTGATCAAAATTGGTTCGTCCGAGAGATATCGGATGCCAGTGGTTGGAGGGATACACACAGGCACACATGATATATACAGGGCGTTCGAGGTAAGAGGGTCACCTCAATATCTCTCTATTTGGCGAGATACAAAAAAATTGTGTAATATAATTTTATTTGTTGCATTATGATTTATCCGATCGCATATTGGAACTTACGACATCACTTTCGGTTAAACCGAAAATTGATGCAATTTTTGTTTTTTAAATGTACGAGTACCTATACATATTTCTCAGAATTCAATACACCTGAATAAGATGTGTTGGTATAACACGATTGTTTGTTTTGATTGACATTTCGCATCTAGCACCATATCATTGATGACGCAGGAGCACCGACTACTGATTTTGATTAAGTATATTTATATTTTCTGCAGCACAATATCCCTACCTAAACACAATCATAAAAATTGATTAGTATGTAGATTAAAAAAATGCTGTTGGCGGTTATTTTCAAAATTGTAGTCGAAAATATATGTGACATATACAGGTTGAGATGTTGAGCATGGGGATCTCGAAAACTAGCAGATATATAGAGACGGTTAAATGGAGAAAGTATTGCAGTTTTGCGAGCTTAATTTATAGTGACTTTTGTTTTTTTTAATGTATGGCTAACTAGATATCTCGCATTTTGCCGTTTCTCTATCTCTACTAGTATGTATTCGAGATTTTTCAGTAAAATATTCTTCTGATTTTTTTAAGAGTGCCTACTTTACTCTTATGCAAAGTATGTATTTTCTATCCTAGCCTGTATACTGTGCATGCCCACTTGGATCTGATTGGTGGTAAAACAGTTATTATTATTAAAAATAAGTTCCGTATATTAAGCAAATCTTGACGCATAGACTGTATAACCCTTACGAGGACCGTTTGTCACATGACCTGTTCACTTCACTACTAACGAACCAAATGTCACCAACCTGATAAGTTTCTCTTGAACTTGTGTATTATTTGCGTTGTGTCTTCTGCTCGCCATTTAAGCAGTACGTCGACATCCTTCATAGGTTGCTGCTTGATTTCTCCAAAACCCGATGCTCCACATTCACGGCAGGTTGCCTCCAGCTTGATATATATGTCCGCCTCAGGAGTTACTCGAGCCTTGTTGAATTGATAGCAACAAGGCAGTCGGTGCTGCTCCCATAATAATTCAATGAGAACATGTTCCCATCTGTATTGTGGCATTACCTACATAAATGAGATTCTAATATTAGTGATCAAAATTATCCCGAACCATTTTAAAAATAAATACACCATGTGTAAACTGATGATGGATCGTATTATGCCGTTTTGAAATTTATAATACTTGATTAGGCATCCAGTTTGGAAAATACTGTATGGAAATAAATTGCAATTTTAAAAAAAAGTTATTTATATAACAAGAGCGCGAAGTTCAATTTCGCGCATTGAGACTGAAGGTATTTCTTCTACAACTGTCAAAAAAACCTGTCATTTTCTGACGAATTTCGAAACGCGAAGTACAAATTTTTTAAACGGTTAATTAATAAGTAAGGTACTTGCTCTTGACAACGTGCACGAAATCGTCAACAGTGAAAAAAAGTATTTCGCGCACGTGGCAAAGTTGAACTTAAACAGCAAATTTAATTAACAATCGGTTCAGTTGTAGAAAAAATATTGTATATAACGCTAGCGCGAAGTTATTTCGCGCATTTGGCTGATATTTTAACTGAGCTTCGCCTCGTCAAATTAGTTTTTTGCAATAGGTAGTGCCATGTCTAAGAAAGTTCTGTGCATATCTATTCATGAGGAGATATACCGATTGTATTTAATATTTTTTTTACTATTTGGCATACTACTTGAGATACGAAAAAAATTGCACCTTACTACTTTACGAGCGATACGTGGTATGCGATCAAAAAAAGTCACCAGACTCGACGTGAACTCTTGTCTCATCGTCCGTTATAAATATAAATATTAAGAAAACTAACCCAAACACTGCGCAGTCCTCTTCGTTCTTTTCGTCTGTATAGGGTTTTTACCGGTTGAATATTCATCCAAACTTCAGGTGAAATTCGTACAGAAAAGGTAACTTTAGGTTTGCGAACTTGCGAATCGTCATAATCACTTCCTTCTGAATCGGATGATGTGATTGAAGCCGACTCGAGTTCCGGTATAGGCGGTGCCGGTTCTCGCGCTTCAGGAATTAGAGGCTTTAGTTGGAAATGGTTCATCAACTTCTCATACAGCCCATCTCGATTATCATGTATGCGTTGATAAACGTAGTTAGCCTTGCACTTTCCCTGTAATTGATCCTCAATTTTCGTCCACGCTGCATGTGTGGGACCAAACAAATTGTTTTGTTCATCGGTCATTTTGTCCAGACTTATGAGGGCAGTAATCAGTTCTTCTGTCGAAACTGCTGCCTTTCTTGGCATCTTCTACTCACTTCTAACAAATAAATATCGGATATTACCTACGTGTAATATAATATATGTAGATAATATGCTGTAAAGTAGTAGATGGATTGCTCATCTGCAGGCAGATTGCCGTCAGAAAAATGAGTATAAAATGAGTTTTGGGTAAAATTGTTATACATATAGCTTCATATTAACGAGATCTAACTCGATTAGCATATGAAAAAGCAATAGAATATGTCTAAAATGTTGAGTAGAAGACAAAAATATTCATGAAATATACTTTGAGTTTAAATTAGACGTATACGTCATGAGAGATTGCAGAATCTGAGACACAACCCATACCTACCATTTACTGTTAGGTACTGAATGAAATAAAAAAATAATTATGTATGTAATGGAATCTCGAATGGAATAAAACTTACCTGTCCACGAAAGCACTATTCAAACCCGCACACTATCAAACACTACAAAATTTGAGTCGCAATCCAAGAATCAATGTCCAATAAAACATAAGCCAAGGTAGACATCCAATGGTAAGAAAAACAAGTTAACACTCAGAAGAAAATCTAAGAACTGACCAGCAGATTACGAAAATCATTCATAAACTGGAGCTATAAGAAATGTACCTGCTTAGTAGATTTACATAATAGTATGTAAACCAAAAGCGTACCCCCAAAGTATTTATGATTGTTGAACAACGGTAAAAATTAAATTTCACAATTCATCTCTGAAAGTGAAAAGGACAATAAAATACTCTATCGAGCCGGAAAACATCAAACAGATTAAGGTTTTGCAGTCGTAAACCAAAGGTACCTATAACGTGTCGGTCAGTTCGCAAAGAGGATTAAGGTAAGTAATAGCCTCTTGTTAGTAAACAAAACAAATTTCTGCAACGTTCGGTCTTGTATTCAAAAATTAAAATCGTCACTGTCACTGCCTCTTGCATATTTTTTGTATTAGTATAGTGTCATTGAAAAAAACGCATTTATTCAATGATACAGTGAAATGACTCCCACTTCATAGAACCTGCCCTCGAATTTTGTATAGGTAAGTGTAATATTGGAAGTTTTGCGTACGACACGCCGTCATCATAGTAGGGGAGCTAGCACGAAATCCACTGAACGAGAATGATCAAAATTTTAACCGATGGAGTTCCATTTTGCCCTATCAGAGTATGCTAAAATCGATCGTCTGTCGCCTCAGGTCATATGACTTAAGGCGCTGCGGGTACTTCTTGCGGTACCAATTCTGAAAGGTTGTTTTTCGAGAAAATAAGTTATACACTCTATACTCTAATTATAAGATATCTTAAGTTATAATGTTAAGATAATAAGATAATTTTATAATTAGAGAAAAAATTTAAAAACGAAACACCGTTAAGTCATTAGTAGTACCTATCATCAGTCTGTAAAAAAAATCAGCTTCATTCGTCCAACCGTAACCTAGTTATATACGTAGAAAGTTCGTGAAAAACCGACTAAGAATTGTTTTTTTACGGAGTTATCAAATGCGCGTGATTTTTTAAACATTTTTTTAGAGCTATGATCAACGTTTTCATTTGGTGTATAACTTATTTTTTCGAAAAGCAACCTTTCAGAATTGGTACCGCAAGAAGTACCCGCAGCGCCTTAAGTCATATGACCTGAGGCGGCAGACGATCGATTTTAGCATACTCTGATAGGGCAAAATGGAACTCCATCGGTTAAAATTTTGATCATTCTCGTTCAGTGGATTTCGTGCTAGCTCCCCTACTATCAGACGCCTCGTACGGAAATTCCAACGTGTCAGCGAATGTCACTCGTCCGTGATGAACATTCAATTTTTTATTTAGCGGGTATGCTGGAATATAGAACATTCTGAGTGCACATTATTTTAATTGTTTGAGACAGCATTTAATCACTGCCTCAAATGACACGATTCCTAGATTTCGTCTTGAAATCAGAGAAGCGGGAAAGAGACACAGAAGTCAAATTTTGTTTATTTCGTCAAACAATAGCTTGTAGAAAACTATTTTATGTCGCATTTTAAATTAATTAGTATATATATATATATATATATATATATATATATATATATTATATATATATAGATTCCTAAATGTCAATTTTTGCAATTTTTCAAGTAAGAAATAATCCATGTTGAATGATGAATATATTGCTCTAAGAGAAATAATAATGCACAATAAGCTAAGTTTGTATCGTTTCTCTTTCTGGGAAACATAATCGACCCTGGATGTACTGATCTAAGCCATCAAATGTCAAGAATGGCTAAACCAATGTACGCAAAAAATAAACAAACGATTCATAAATGTACAAAATTTCATCATAGGTTCTGTTATCGTGAAGTTGACGGCAACCAAAACCCATATCGATTTTCGTAAAACACCGACTTAAACAAACATCAGAAATAACTGAACAAACCTAAACAAACGCTAAACAAATGATTGCAATCAATAAAAGTCCAGAATCCCACCACGGGTGCCGCTGACGTGAAGCTGGCGGCACCCATAACCTATTTTTCATACTTCCGAGACTAAAGTGACAACTTCACTCCGTTATGACAAGTACTGAAGTGTCACTTTTTGTCCCGCCGGGATTAAATTTGGACGAAAATCCCGGAAGGATGAAATTACTAACGAGGCAATTTCAGTACGTTGTTCCACATTTTGTATGCGGCACCACATCTTAAACGTATCGTACTGCTGCTCATATACTTTTTTGGATTTCGGTGGTATCAATTCTTTACCTAGTTGGCTGCTTTTTATCAATATCAAATACACCTTTGTCACGCACCACCAAAATTATGACACTAGCAATGACAGTTTCCAAATTATTTTTGTTATCATAGCGTAGGGATTGTCGTACCAACGCTAACGTTCCTATGGTAACTTGTTAAGCAGCGATTTTTTGAAAGAACGCGTTCTCTAACTCCATACAGATTAAGTGTTTCAGTTTCGGAAGTACGAAAAATATCGTATATACCTTGCGACTGAAGTAGTGGTCTTAATCCCTCAGGTAAATTATGGCCCTCCCTTCGGTCGGGCCATAAACTTTACCTTCGGATGCCGATGACGTGAAGCTGGCGGCACCCATAACCTATTTTGATTTTCGTTGGCCGCCAACCTAAACAAACGTCAAAAATGGCTGAACAAACCTAAACAAACGATTGCAATCAATAAAAGTGCAAAATCCCACCATGGGTGCCGATGACGTGAAGCTGGCGGCACCCATAACCTATTTTGCTTTTCGTTAGGCGCCAACCTAAACAAACGTCAAAAATGGCTGAACAAACCTAAACAAACGATAAACAAACGATTGCAATCAATAAAAGTGCAAAATCCCACCATGGGTGCCGCTGACGTGAAGCTGGCGGCACCCATAACCTATTTTGATTTTCGTTAGACGCCAACCTAAACAAACGTCAAAAATGGCTGAACAAACCTAAACAAACGATAAACAAACGATTGCAATCAATAAAAGTGCAAAATCCCACCATGGGTGCCGATGACGTGAAGCTGGCGGCACCCATAACCTATTTTGCTTTTCGTTAGACGCCAACCTAAACAAACGTCAAAAATGGCTGAACAAACCTAAACAAACGATAAACAAACGATTGCAATCAATAAAAGTGCAAAATCCCACCATGGGTGCCGCTGACGTGAAGCTGGCGGCACCCATAACCTATTTTGATTTTCGTTAGACGCCAACCTAAACAAACGTCAAAAATGGCTGAACAAACCTAAACAAACGATAAACAAATGAGTTCCACCTATAAATGTAAAGAAATTGGTTTGGGTGCCGTCAACTTCACAGACCTGGGCCTTGCGCCTTTTATTTGGGCTGGAAAACCAATCGTGCTTCGATTCAATCCAAAGTATCATCAATTACTAGTTAATAAAAGATTATGGCACGACAAGAGCAAATTCAATATAGTATATTAAGTATGGAGAACGGTAAGGGATTTTTACCGTTGGAAGACAATTGTTTGGAGGAGGAGCGAAGCGACGACTCCAATTATTGTCTGAGAACGGTAACCCTTAACGTTCGACGTGCTTATAACATTTTTGGCGCGATCGAAATTAAAATTATGCAACCAATATAAATATGCACTAAGAAATTAACGAGCAGAATAAATCGAAATGATCGAAGTGGTATGGTGTACATCACTAGGCAACCAGTTTATTTGTCAAAATTGAAATTAATAATTTCATAAAAAGGTGCATGTGTCTGATGTAGTTTACTAGCTTTGCACTTCCTTTATGACTTTATGAGCGTCTTGCTATTGGAAACAACAGCACAAATTGTACGTTTAATGTACCTAACAATAATTAAAGATTAAATGTAATGTAAGACTGTTGATTTTTAAAAAGGCGTCGGTAAGTATTTTTATTTCATACTATCTAGTAATCGCCGCTTTCCCAGACTGATTTGAGTCTGGTAAATCGTATTTTACCAGACTGAAAATTTTTACCAGACTGGAAATTTTGCCTAGCAACCGCAACTGACATCCATCTAAACGTATGCATTGATATTTTTCAAACTACTGTCAGATCAAACAAATCAAGTGATCGACTTTTGCTTTTATTTTAATGTGTACCTACAACATTTTAATCAAAATGGTATTTTAATAGAAATAGAGCAGTATGAAATAAAATGTTTTACATTATTTGTATGTCAAATCAGTTTACGTTACTCGTTTCGAAATTCCTGCCTCAGCTACGCTTCGGCAGTAAACATCTCACTCGTTAACGTAAACCTTGATTTACCATACTCATATGTAAATAACTATTGCTGTTCTGTTTTTAGATCGGTAAGTAATTTTGGCGTCGTCGTAATCATAGCAACTGGTAAATTCTACGTACTGTCATGGAAACATGGAAACACCCATGGTAAATAGTCAGAAATGACCGATCGCGCAAAAAATATTTTAAGCCACACTCTGTAAATGAAATGTGACCTACACGCGTGGAAAAGTTCCACCCGGCACTAATCTTCCACCTACCCTTAACAAATGATAAAACCCACCCTGCAGTGAAGATATACTAACATTAGCTAAGCTAAATGGAAATTCCACAAAACGATCGCAACATAATTCGTACTTTTCAAAACGTAATTAAAACGATATTAGCAACGAAACCTCTACGTACATGAGAAAACATTAAGGTCGAATTTGATCCTAAAGTACCCACCCTGTATGTCATTCACAATTAGTGCGTAATTTAGACAAAGGCCCTGCCAATTCAAATTTATGATAACAAGCATAATTATATTAAATCACAAATTACCTTATTTAATGGTACAATTAAAAAAAAATGAATTACCTGGCTTTTAAAACAAACGCACTTACACCACCGCACTTTTCACCCAATCGACGTGGTCACAAACACCCGATAACTAGGTACGTATCCTTACTATTTTCCCGCCTAAGTATGAAATTATTAGTTATCACTTATTTGTAGTACGACTTCAAACATAAAAATGTGCTTCTCTCATTTGTGCCAGACTTTATCACCACACCGCCCCAGAAGTCGTTTAATAAAAAATGTTTTCTTAAACAAATAAGCTGCTAACGTGACAAAGTACCTAGTCAAGCAGGAAAAAACATTCGAAATAAATCGAGTCGAACGTTCAACAAACTGCCCCTTTAAGCTAAACTAAATAGCCCTTAACTGTCAAGCCGTAATATTAACTGGACGAAAACAAACAACATATCCTACTTTCCTGAAGATAATGTAGTTAGGGGATCTGTTAAAGGTAGTAAACGTTTTCTGAATAAAGGAATCTTGATCCGTTAAATAGATTAACAAAATTGTTCAGCGATTTCGCTTTAAATAGGTTTTTAGTTTTAATTAAACTTCCATTGAATAACGTTTAGGTTTGGACCGAATCTAGTTAAGAGATGAAAACCGTACTTGAAGGGAAACCTACATCAACCTAAATTATTAATCGCATACAAGATATACGTGTAAAGGAAATTAAACAGCTCTTTGTGTGTAAACAACAATCAATGACTATCTGAGGCTCCGTGTTTCGCTTCAGGCTCAAAAAGGACGCTCACTTAAACACCAATTCAATTAGAATATATCTAAGTTATTACCTTTGCTAAAGGGTTCAACTTAAATACCCCATATATCCTCTTTAGGATACTTTTTTGCTACAGATCTCATTATTTTTCCCTTACTTTTAGGGTTTCTCACGTTCCGCTTTTTCCATAGAAATTGATAACAGTCGGCAAAACTCGTAAGTTATTAGCAATTGATTTTACTTCAGAACGTAAATTTTCAATTCGCATTTTATAAACAAAATTGATGGCTGGGATTAATAGAACAATTTTCTATAGAGAAGCGAGTTTTTAAAGCTGTTATCATGTTATTTAATTATTTGATGAAGTGTAGGCCACAAACACCCCGATACCGAAAACCTTGACGGATTAAGTAAAAGACCTAATTAAAACGTTATTTTCTAGGGTAAATTACTGTGCTGTTACGATAGGGGATTTTCGTGACGAAATAACCTTTCTCTTATGTGGCTAAAGAGCTTAGTCCAGATCTCTTACTACATTTTATGTACAAATGATGCTAATAACCGCACATTAATTATCATGATTTACAACACAGTAGAGGTTTTATTACTCCTAACATGCAACAGTTACACTTTATCAGAAATTATAGGCAAGCTTAAGTTTTGTCACCTAAGTAAAATCTTCTATTTTAACCACAGCATACCATGCTATATGCATTCTTTTTAGTGTTCCGATTTAAAGGCATAAATCCCGGTTTCTTCACCAGAAATGATATCGTAGACACCTTTTGATCAGTCACTTTTGGCAAAGTCTTTTTGCACCAATCGATGCGATGTTCTTTTCCCTGTTCTGTCGAGTTGTAGGGAACCCAACAACATTTTCTTATTCTAAGGTGATCGTGCAACATTTTAGTGCAGTATTGCCAACAGAAGAAATATTTCCTTCAGTAACGGCAAAGATGGGATGTCAATTGCGTAATTCGTCACTTAAAGAATATTGTTCAAACTTGTTTCGTTAAACCAGTTATGTATAAGCACTTGTGGGGCAAGTTAAACAAGTATGAATTCTGCACAACTCTTGTGCAGATAAAGCGCATTTTTTTTAACTGAAATAGCTTTTGTTTTGTTTCTATTTCTTGCAGACGTCTCAATTGCCCTTTGTGAGTCCCTCTTCCGATAATCCGTTCCTGAGGTATAAGGGAATATACCCGATCGCGATAAGAGGCCAAGGAGGAGGGCTATGGTTGATAGAAATTAATTCATTTCGTTGAGACCTTTCATTAGAGTACCATGAAGGATAATACTAGTTCCTCTCCCCCCCCCTCCTTCTCCCCGTACTTTTCCGTTTCTTTTCCTTCATACGCCGCCGTATCGAAATACACGTCGTTTAATCAATCAGCTGAAAGGGTGAGTCAGAACGCATGGAATTTGAATTGTGATCTTCCGTATGCAGTGTCATTCATTTAGAAGTAGACATAGGGAACCGCAGCATTTACTGCCGAAACTTCACTCCAGGTGACGCTCAGTCGGCACAAACTATCATAGTCACCTCTACAGGACCAAATAGATATTCTCCCAGCTCCTGTGAGAAAAAAAACTTAACGCCAGACTAAAACCACATGCTACAGCGTGAATACTGGCCGTGCGCGCGGTGTACCACCTTCGAAGTAAGAGATCTTCCAACATTGGTCGGGGCCACTAGCCTGTCCCAATTAATGACAATATGGCTCGCAGTATTTAACTGCACACTAATTCACATTCAACAGGAATAACGTTCAACACTCCTACGTCTAATTAATAATCAACATACTCTTAACAGTTAAGACAAGAAGGTACCTTCAATAATTATTACTAACTATAGCGGACCGGACAGCAGTTATTCCGTCTTGTTCTATGGAGAGATGACTGTAACAACGACCCAAATTTCGAGTCGTTAGTTACTTTTTTCACTTTTAAGTTGTCGGATTGATAATTTGGCGACAGATTTCAATGTTATTTTTCTTTGATCAAATTGTTGATAACATTTTTTGTGTAATGTCCATATATGGTCATGTAACGCTGTATTTCAAATCCCATTGGGTATAGATAAATGGTCACGAGCTTTGGATAATAAAAAGTAGCGTCGGGGAGGATTCCATTTTGAAAAAAAGAATCGGCATGGCATTAAGTATGTACTAAGTTGTGGTTGTTCTCGATCGTGAGAGATTTTCCCGTGTGTCCAAAGGTCGATGATGGGTTATTAAGCAATTAGCGAAAGCATCTTCTAACCATTGAACCAGTTAAGTTTGAACCGATACAATTCCATTTATATGTACGGCAACAAAAATTCCGGAAAGGAACTTTAACGACCGGTTAAATCACTCTAATTATAAGTTATCCATTCGTCTCGAATTTCTATTACCAGGGTTTCCTTTTTCAGGGGATCAAGCACTTTATTAAACTATTCCGACCACAAAAATTTGTTATATCAATCCATCGTCGAAGTTATTTTGTTTAAACTCTCCAGTTCGGAGATCAGCGTTAGTCTTTTATGTTGATTCGATCGTAATTAGTATTATTTTAGAGTCCTTTGTAAGGGAGTCATATTCTACCGTTTGCCGTGTACGTGTTGGTGTGATAAGAGAAATTTTATTGAATTCCGAGGAACGGTTCGACTTTGCTGAAGTTCAGTGCACCCCGTTAACATCTTAACGCAACCTTCTTGAAAGCGCCCACCATCTATCTGCCCACCCGCAGAGCTTGGACGTGCACTACCTGTTCAACGGAACTTTCACCACCTTCACCGGGGTCCAATAAACATCGCCAACGCGCTACCGCTTGGTGATATTTGTATTTCTTTAATTTATTTATTAGTTTGCATTTTAACTTACTGTAAAGTCGACCCATTGTGGCTGAACTCAAAGCCAACTTATTACCTTAATCAATACGCTTGGTATTTAGGGATTATTTTCATTAACTCATACGGAGTTACTACTGCAGGTAATCGATTTTGTAACGTAAGAAGCTCTATCACGAATAATTAATTTCAAACCACCCACCAGCGTCATATTAACGTATTCATTTACAATTTCATTTGTTTCTTTTTTTTATGTACCTAACGGTAGAGCAGGTTACATATATTCAGGGGTTTTGATATCCATAATTTGCGGAGAATTATCCATATTTCAGGTCGGGGAGATATTACTTTTAAATACGTACTTACATATTCATTTAGAACATTTAAATTTTGTGTTTAAGCATTTATGAGGTACCCGCGTACCATTTTACTGAAAATAAATTGAATTTTGGTCGGATCGTTAAATATTGGCCTTATTCAGCTAAGCTGTACTTCCTAGCTTTCGTGGCTGGCTGAGAAATTTATGTCGAAGCTAGGTGGCGCCCTGAAGACTAAAGAGTAAGTATTCAAATTTAGGATTGAGTCCCGTGAACTACTGACGATTGTTTTTAATACATTGCCCTCGCCCTGAATAAGACCGTATCTCTCTCCGCTATTAAGTCAATAGAGCTAGCTGGCCGTTTAGCGGCGTGTGCTCTGCATAGGGCATAGTTATAGCGCCCTGCTTTTTCCTCAGCGTCCGCGTTACGTTATATCACGTTATTGAAATTTAGCGATGAATATTCGATTCGAGCTGGCACAAATAACTTAAAAAAAATATTTCAAAAATATAGTGTTCATTGTAATGCTTTTTGATACACAACATTGTTAGTTTTGTTTTCTGGGCTATAAATAAATAATGTTGAAGGTTTTCCGACACGGTAACAGGCGACAGGCAAATGTAAGCCGCATCTGGAAATTATAACTGTCGAATGGCATGTCGTTTGGAATCATAGGAATGCGTGGAATCAAAACGTCTTCGCCTTTGTACTTTCCTTCCAAAATTGTGGCTTCGATTACGTGTAGCAGAAACTTCATAATTTCGTTAATTTCAATATTATTCAAGTTTAAAAATACGCGGGTATTGCCCTAAATTGCAAACTTGTTCTGCAGTAGTGAAAGCAGGTGCTGGTTTAGTTAGAGAAAAGGGAAATTCGCATTTTGATATTGAAACTTTGCACAATTAACAGTAAATTTTCGGTTCACGCCAGGGCCTGGTTTAGGTATGAATACTATAATTATTCTAGTTACACTACATTGTCACGAATTTTAGCCAAATAAAAAAATATGAATGAAATCGGTAAAGTCGTTCTAAAAGTTATTGCGTGACCAAGAGAAATAGAGGTTAATTTTTATATATCGATAACGCTCGTAAACTCATACGTAATTCATGTGCATAACGTCTCCAAGGAAAGGTACGATTGTACTCTAGAAGCCTAGTTGTATACACGCAATATAATGGAAGCAGAGGCACTCACCTTAGTAATGTAGACAAATCCGATAACGAGTACACTTAAACGAAACAAAACACATGCTAACCAAAATGTTCTCTTAGGAATCGTAGTCGAAATATTAATTAATACCGGCGCCCAGTCAGCGATACGGATAGCTTCACTTACCCTAAGCCAACTCGACGTTTGACAGTTTTATTGGGTTTAAATTATGGCCTATGTGAGCGTGGGAAATAAAACAAATATTAAGACGAAACAAAGGCTAAGTGGTTTTCTAGAGATACAATAAAAATATTATTGTTACAGAGTGAAGACCGGTATGTTCAAAGTCGAAAATTTTCAAAAAGCTGACCATATTGAAAATTAGTCAATATGCTTACATTTAAGCTCATTTTGAATTGGAAATCCATAATAATACTGTTTATATTTAGCACCGCGTATAGCTTGGTAACTATAAAGGATTCGATCGAATTTGTTGCAAGTTTTATAAACTTTAACTTTTTGTATAACACTTTTTGAGCTGGGAGGCCTCTTGGGACGGAAATTTTGGGAAAATCGCAAAATTAAAGACCTTGGAACGTGTTAAGCGCAAAATTTCGACCCACAGTGTATTTAAAATTGTCTTGGTCCCATTCAACCACACAATTTTTACACTGTATAAATCAAGGGATGCAAGAAACCAACGTATGTAATTTTGACACCATTACGTGTTCTATACGGTATGAATGGCGATTTTGGAAGAACCTAAGTTGTTCACAAGTAGTGAAAGTTTTGTTTTGTTATTTAATTTGAATGAATTCAGACTATAATTATCGTTCATTATTCAAAACATTCGGTTTCGGTAAACAAGATTTATGATTTTTACTTGTATTCCACTTACTGTGTTGGAATTGGTAATTGAATACATACAGGAATACAGAAATAAGTTGTTATTTTTATACGTTGAAAAAAATAAGCAACTCAAGGTAACATGTCAACGGTTAATTAAGCTTAATTAATAATACGGTAATTTATTAACATTCGTTGTAATTGTACTTTACTGCCACCCCAGACGCACTCGCCTTATAAAATTGACAAGGGAGTTAACAGAAACCGTGTTAATGCTACTAATAAAAAATGAGGCAGTGGGAGAAAAATTGAATGAAAACGTTCCTATGGAAAAACTTATTGGTAACGTGAGCGCGGTTATGAGCACTTTTTTTTGGCAGGGTTTTACCAAGTGAATTCTATCAAAGTGAGTGTTGAAATTACAGTGATGGATTTGGCTAAGAATTCGAGTTCCTCGGTTCGATGGAACATAATAGGCGAGGAAAGAGTTGAAAACTGTAATTACTTGAACTAACAGAAACAAAATGGTACAGAAATTCGTAAACCGTCGTAAGACAATACGCAGCTATACCCTTGCTAAGCAATCTGGCATACTGTCGTGTGCTAAAATCCATGAATTTAATATTATGGAATGTCGAACATCTAAACCATGCGTTAGCTTTCCAATGACTAATATCAAGCGTGGATTTATCTCAAGTGATTACGTCGAGGCTTGTAGTATTTTCAAGATTCATGTTAGCGTTTAGTGAATTATTTATCCGGTTGAAACCCGATTACGGGATAATTGGTAACGTAATTGTTAAATTCCTCGCCGTTAGAAATATTTAAGGCATGACGAGAATTATCTGGATAAATTTACTCTCCTACGCAATCCAACGTAAATAATGTTTAACGTGTCGTTTCTCTTGCGCAAGAAATTCTCATAACATAAAACTACACAATCTTGTTTGATTACTTTGAAAGTTTTAAGTAACAAAACCTATAATTTCTGATCAAACGACACCACATAATCGAAACTCCCCAAGTTCTACATCTCTAAAAACTTGGATGCTTTACAAAGTTTTATACAGAGCGAAATCTTTGATCTTATCAGCTAGAATCCACATATTTTCACCCATATCCCAGTTGATCCACCCTAGTCATAATATCGACCGTGCGTCCCTAATCCTTACCACAAAGGAAGCGAATGATACAGGTGGCTCGAGAATCAGGTTAGGAACATGGGGATAGAGGATTTTAATTTGCATTGCAAATAAGAGAGAATGTATTCGACATATCAAATAATCGAGTTTTTTGTTCCGCATTCGGAAAAAATTATTCTAGAGCCACCCTTTCCGTTTCTAGTAATTGTTTCCGCCGTGTTAAACAATGAAATAACAATATCAGTATAATGCCTGCTCAACTATTATACAAGTCTTAGCGCTTAGGATGCTGCTGGTCTCCAGGGAACTGAGCTCTGGAGTCTGGAATTCCACAACCGGTGTACGTGTATAACTGAATTAACGATGTTTCCTGCTTAAACCTTGTAGAATTTCTAACGTTCCCATTTTAACATAGAGCTGTAGGAGTAATACCTTTCAAATATGAACGATACACAGATTTTAATTGGTTGCATATGAGCTGTATAAAAGATTGATGCGATACAGAATGCTAGATTTAAAATAAAGGTTAGAATACGTTTATGTTTGGTATAGCTCAATAACTGGAAATCTACAGTACAGATCTCTAGTGGAATTTTATGTTCAATTGCTGATTAAATATTTTCAGATGTCGATGTCAAAGAAAACTCGTACAGACTCCCCAAGGAAAACGCATACAAATCCTCTTTTTCGCAAATAACTGTATTTTTATGTATAGTTTCACAAATTGTAAAGGAAATTGAATCTTTTATATTTTTTTCATATTAATACCTCAATTCTGCAGGGATATATCGGCTATTTCGGAAATAGTCTTCATCTTATTTAAATTAATTCCCTTTTCTACACAAAATTGGGTAAACTTCTACCAAATATATTTCTTACAGTGCACTAGCCTTTTTACAAACCAATCAACGCATTACTTCTAAGTGTAATGACATACGATGCGGAAAATCGTAAACCGCATGCCGCAAACTCCTGCGGTTTCCGCATTTTTAATGTAACGGCATACTACTGTGGCAAACCGCACACGCGAAGTCTCTCCAACAGCATCATGTGTACTCGAAGAATACGCGTACAATCATTTTGTTAATGTGGTAGCTGTTTGTCTTCTCAACGACACAGGGAGGACAAAGTATTCCGTGCGCCCTTATTTATATTATTATATATTTATATAGTCAGATTTATCCATTTTAAGAGGGATCTCGAAAAATAAAACGCGTGATTGTTGGTGAGTCTCGCAAAGTTCTAAGTAAGATAAACGTATATACCTGGAATAAGCGTACGTATAGAAAAAATTAAATAGACGTGTACAAACTTTTATGACAATTGTCTTTATGTTTATGATGATGTATTAAACATGATATAGGACAAACGCTTTTTTCTGTACACGAATGATACGAGGACTTTCAAGCTCCAAGTTGCGCTACAACGTTAGCGAAATAAATATTTTTTATTATACCTGAATCACAATCTCCATTTTAAACACGGAAATGCGTGCGAAAAAAGGCCTTTAAAACACACGTGCTTTAAAGTTGCTAAGTAATGATACTTCAAGTATGACTTTTGAAACTGTCATCTGGGCGAAATAAAAAATCCTCTAGGTCGCTTTTTGTAAATGCGGAACATTTCTTTCACAAACGCTCGTAATTTAGGGTATGCTTCCAAATCTGTTCACTTTTTATTCGCAGCATTGTTTGAAGTTTTGAATGAATGCACCAAAAGATAGAAGATTTAAATACCTTTGACATTTTCTTCATATATGCCAGCATTATCAATGCATTTAAGAAACATGACATTTATTGCGTACTTAATTTATTAGTGAACTTGCGTGAAAAGTACCCCAAAATAAATTCTCATAATAGCATAGTTACCCTTCATAATATCATAGTTACCATAATACAAGATTTCTAATATTAACGTAACCTGTATGGAAGAAAGCGGCTAAGCTATTGGGTTCAGGTACTTATCAGCTTGTATATTGAGACTTAAAAGCGCGTTTTTATTTATTAGCATGACCGTTTATATCTACAGATTGGCCACTGGACACTTCTATCTGTATTTGAAACGCTGAACAGTAAGTGAAAACCAATTAATACTGTATTCTTAATTTGTTACTTTATTTACATTTATGGTTACCTCACAGTTGCTAAAATTAAAGTTAACTGCGTTATGCTTTGTAGGACTACCCGTTAAAACATTTTCTTTCACTGATATGTTAGTCACCTCTATATTTGAAACAGAAGTAGAGGTGGAAGGCTTGGGTATTGTCATCTTTCTGTAGTCACCATTATTGTCAGCACTTGAAGAAACAACATTATTAAATAAAATATTTTTAGTTGTTTTAATTTTTGGAGCAATGCTATCTTCTACATAGGATTCGGTCACTTTGCTACTCTTCCATCCACCAAGGCGTTTCAAACGTAATATGTCAGCTCCGGAATCAGCTAGTAAGGTAGCTGATGACCTATGCATACTGTGCCCAGTATATTTATGAGGTTCTGGTAGTTTAAGAAATTTTGCGATTCTTGGCGGTATGCTTGCAAAAAAATGCTCTCCGCATACCTGTCTGGTGCATTTACCGCCTCTGTAGGATAAAAAAATCGACGGTTTTGCATATTTAAGGGTCGTAAAGCTGCATATTTTTTGTACGATTCAACAGCATTGACTACAGCTTCGGGAATTACCGTGAAAACACGTTTTACATGAGTTTTCGACTTGGGAATCTGAATCACAAGCACTGTGTCCTTGTCTTCAATATCGTCGATGGTTAAACTCGCTAGTCCTTTTCCTCGTAACGCACCAGATATTCCAAAAAGAAAAGCAACCTATTGTACACAAATTGCTAGTATATTTACAGGTCAAGAGTATGAGATAGCGTACCTTTATCATTAAAAATATTTCATCCGGAGCAGCACGCAAGAACTCGTTTATTTCTTTTCTGGTCAATACTTTAGCCTTTTTCCCCTCATAACCCACATTTTTCTGTTTAATAAAAGCAATCAGGACACTATATTTGTTAATTTTCATTTTTTCTTTTATATCCAAACAAGTCCGCAGCATGGAGTAGTGAGTCCATAACGTAGATGGTGCATATTTTTCCGCCTACAATGTTGCAACAATACAGGTATAACAAGGAATAGATCGAAAAGGAAAGTTCCAAATTAAGTACTCACTTTGGTCTTAAAGTACGCAAGCAAAATAGGTTCTGAAGCTTTTTTTGCTCCACGCGCCTCACGCCAGGTACAGAACTCACGGTACTCTTTTTCGTATAATTCTCGGGATTGAATTGGCAATAGATTTAAAGAACCCTCTTCCGCTTCTAATAAAATATCTTGGGGAACGATTTCGACGGTATCCATCATGAGAAAAATTTAAGATTTGTTTTGTCGTAACCAAGGAGAAAATAATAGCGGAATTTGTTTTGTCGTAACGACAGAGGCGCGTGGCGCAGTGGTTGCGCTCACCGATGCTATTCGGGAGGTCGTGGGTTCGAATCCCGCTGCCGACTGCTCTGTCTGGGGTTTTGTCAGGGGGTTTTCCTCAGACATACGTAGCATCGCATAATGCTAGCATTATGATGAAATCTACGAGGCGAGTGCTGGAGCAGTACTCTCCCCCTCAGCACCCTAACTCCGTTCCTTCCGTTCCCATCCCTAACTTTACCCATCCTTACAATCCCGTTCTCTGGTTGAAGAGGGCCAGGAAGCCCTGAGCAGCCCGCCTCCGGTATCCCTGTAGTCAGGGGTGCCGGAGGAATGAAACACGTTGGCCTTTTTCCTTTTCCTTTTTTTTTGTCGTAACGAGGGATAGAATTTATCTCGTATGTTTCGATAAAGCTATGTAATTCATTTGGATATTAGGTACCCGCCATAATAAACTCGGACGTTGCGTAGCAACATCCTCGTTAATTATGGCAACGGTAATATCCTTATGAAATAAATAGCTATTATTCGTAAGTAACTTCCTATTTATCCATGGAAACAACTTTTCATATTCTTTATAATAGGCGTTACTGGATTTGGATTTTACACCTACCAACGTTTGTTTAGATTTTAGGTACAACAAGCGATTTAATGGACGGTGTATTATCTTTTTCAACGGAAATCGTTTTATTCACAAAGACGATGATTTTTATAAGCAAACGTCAAGTGGCATTTCCATGGCAATCGTGAAATTTCGAATACCCAGCCCAACTCTAGTATCATGTTGTCAAATCGCTTTCTTGTAAAATGGCAGCTTATTTTATAAAACACTCGAAATGCTATAGCAAAAGTGAGCGGTAGATCCCTTTTAAGGAAACAAGCACAAGACGTATACTAACAAACACTCATTTACACTTGACGAACAAGTTGAAGCTTGTCATACGAACTAATGACATGTAACAGATTTTATTGGCTTTGTATGCCATTTTATGTTACTCGGTATGTGTGAAGTCGGATGTGGTGAGGTACGATTGACTCCTTTTTCGTCTACTAATCCTAAACTTAAGCTTACTCTGAACGCACGTATAAGTGGCAGTACTCAGGACCGATTGGCTACCGAAACACGAACTGGTATTGAGCGCTGAAATGGCATGCGGTTTACAGAACTGAAATTTAAAGAACAATTTTAGTCTTGACTTCAACTGCAGTAAACTACAACTATCCGTAACCAGCACAAAGTTATCTGAAATACTGTGAACGAGCAAAACTTCATACGCAGAAGCATCTCCCTTAATTTCTTTTTCATAGAGAATGGGGTAGTATCAAGCCGTATGTTATTACCGATAATGTAAGTATGAATTAATTTTGCTAGCTTGTGTTTCGGAATTAAAATAAGGTGGACAGTACTCATGTTTAGAGAATTGACATTACCGTGTACCGGAACAGATAATGTTAGCACCTTCACCCTGATCGCATACGAACTTGCTCTTGAATGATCTCTGCTCCCGCGGCACAGTTTCCTACTATCAGAACAATCTAAGTGAATGTTTAAATACTTCGCTAGTAAAATGTTCGTGCTCCGTACATGTAAGAGGAATTCCTTTATTTACAATTTCGGGCAAGCGACCGGAGGAATTTTGATAAGGCGAGCATTTTACCGATCGTACGTGACGCTTTTATATTTCCATACTGTGTAGAATAACAGCGAGTCACTAAAATAAGAAATCACTATAAATAAATCCCCAATAAATATTCAGAAAAGTTATCGAGTAGTAGTATTAGTATTCAATTACTATAGATGCACGGTATACCAGATGCAAAAAACACTGAATCTCAATGAATAAAGTATTTGCAAACGAAACGGAAAAAAACAAAATCGGTACAAATTGTAAAGCTTTTCCTTTAAAAAAATCCAACGAATATATATTTTTGTTTGATCAATTAGTATTTTTTGTGCGTTAATTTCTCAGGTAAAGCGTTTTACCAAACGAAATAAACAACGTAGAATAAACCAATTTGAACATGCCTGCCGTATTAAAAAGGAAAAAAAAACACCCGCAAACTTTTTAAAAGCTTGTTTTGGGGTATAATAAATAAAATTATAAGATGACAAGTAGATTTTCATTTAGCCTTTTTCTAAATAAACTAAATGAGGACAAAAGAATTAACGTATTGACTATTCATAGGGTGAAGGAGCATGGAGGTCATTTGTATGCATAGCTTCGCCGAAAAAAATTTGATCTTTTAAGATATAAGACATCGAAAATGAGGCTAGCAATGACGAAAATCAACCGGAAGGGTCAACAAGCGATAGGACGATAGCCCTACGGTTTGAATGTATCTCGATGAGATTTCAAGACTTCTGAGTGCCTATTTTATTGGCGTAGCCACCCTTACTCTAGTGTACGATTTCGATTTCGAATTACGAGCGTCGTCTCCAAGATAATATTTTGTTTTTCCAACGTTCCGACTCGAACCGCTTTTTTGCGACTTCTCTATTAATTCAAAACAAATTACTGCTTCGCTAGATATATCTCGCTGCTTAAAAATCGAAGTTCAACGTTTTCATTCTTTGTTTGGGGGATTTGAGTGTTGAAATATGAAAAGTTATCAGCGGCCGCATTTCATGCGAAAATACGAAATCCCTAAGTATATACTGAAATGCGCCGTTAGATACCCTCGAATTAGAATTTATAAAAAGCTTTTTTTAGCACTCGCTTTAATTTATCTTTCTTTTGCGTTCCTTTGCATTTTAAACACATTTTCTACGCTAACGTTATTCGGAGATTAAAAAATTACCTATTTAAAGCTAATTACGAGAAATATTTATATCCAAAATTCATGTTAGATCGCATAACTCTCCAAGTTTTTGAAATGCGAGGAGCTAATGAATATTTCGTTTTCCGTCAGATCAGCAATACGGTTTTAAGCTCGTAGTAAATTGTTGTGCGCGAATGTTGACCAAAAGCCGAAATCATAATGGAGACAATGTGCGCTTGATCTTGGTGATCAGTGAATATGTATTTCAATTTACGTACTAGTTTCAATTGCGTGACTAGAGGATCACCCCAGTCACACATATCTTAGTACCGGGTGACCCAATAAAAACCGTTCGTCGTATAACTTAGGGGTAAAAAAAATTATTGGGTAAATCGGTTACGAAGAATCGCTGGAAAATATTTTCAAGTTCTAAAAATGTCCACCAGAGGGCGTAACTGCCATCTTAAATTTTAAAATTGCATTTTCTTTAAATTTCGCGTAGGGGAAAGGGGGGCATGTAACGGCCAGTTATATCTTTAGGCAGTATGGATTGTGTCGTGTATAGATTTGGCCACCGTGAGGTAATTTCTCTTTTTACCGCTTGGAGTCCCTATTTCGTTACCTTGGGGTTTACGATTAAAAAGCCGGTGGTGGGACAAGGAAATGGCGATCTGAGTGCATTTTGTGTTAGCACGCCGAAAAGAAATGTTGCGCATTTAAAAGTTGGAATTAATTGTGTTCATTGAGGCATCCGTTTGGATATTGGAATTGGATATTTGGGGAGTTGTCTCGATGTCGTTATTTCATACGGGGTATATTTGCAGCGGATTTGGGGTGACGGATCTACATTACCACGTGAACCTAGTATTTGTTTTGTCACTTATCGGCGTGGGAACAGTCGTGGGTCTCGTGTAATCAGACTGGAGATTTGGTATTGGATGTGAGCTGCGAAGGATATGTAAAACTGTTCGAGTTCGAGTTCCGGGGAGACCCGTTTAACTGTGATTGTCTGTACCGCATGGAGGGTTATTTGTCGTAACGTCGGAGGAATTTTATGCATGGCTGTAATTGAGGGAAGCCGTTAACTGGGTGGAATCGTCGTGTACCAAGTTCGAGCGCGACACCTGTCCGAGAACTTGATCGTTCTGGTCGGAGACAGCTCCGAGACATCGTTGCCGATTTTGCTGTTCACCGTTACCGTCCCATTGCGATCCCTTCGAGTTTACCGATAGGCGAGGACCCGCACAGCTAAGTGGATTGTTGGTTGTTTCGTGTACATGCTGGTGACACCTCTGGGAAACGTTACTTTTGATGCGAGGTTTGGAATTTCACGTAAATTATTACTAGCAGAGAATCTGATGGATTCTATTTAGCTGTTGGCTTAACCCGACTTGTTAGTAATTAGTTGAAGTCCTTCGTATCTCAAGTAAGATACTGGGAGATTGTTGGTTGTGTAATTAATATTGGAACCTGGCATAGCCACTACGATTTCCTAACGCAAGGCTAGATAAAGGTGCATTAGTCAGGTAATCCTCAGGATGGCGTGTTCTAGGGAAAACATACACGGGAGGCAATGCATTTCCCACAGCATTTATTATGCCAACAAATGTGGTCAATTCACCGCGTTCTGCAGATGCGGCCGAGCTAACTTGTGTTTTCCCTTTCGCAGAAACTATTTTAACTGGTTTTAAAACAGTTGTTACCCCAGTCTCGTCTACATTGACTATTTGTTCAGGTTTTAAACTGTATTTCTTCATCACCGAAATATAATTTTCAAAAAACTCCGAAACAGATACTTTGTTAAAACCTGTTGCCCTTGCCAAACTAGTATTTTCAGGTTTCCTTAACGCTATTCTATCTTTATTTCATTTCATGAAAGACTTTAACCACTCTATTCCACCTTTTTTGTTATTATGCCACTGATCGGGAAATTTGCAGTTAGGTAAAACATGCGCATAATCATAAGCCAAAATCCTAATATGTTTGTTTAACCCATAGTTCATATCTGAACATGTTTTGATATATTCTACTAGTTGGGTTTCTTGATCATTTGTAAAAACTTGACTCACAGTATACTTGCTAGAATAAGTAGGTTCATTATTGTCTCCATCACTTTCGTTGCCAGAGTCATTATTAAATAAAATTCTTAAGCTTTCTGGAGAATATTTCAGTTTCAATTTCTGTATTCTTGAATGTAACGTTCCACGCTTAACATCAAAATTTCTGGCTGCTATTCTCTCTGACATGTTTTCGCTCAAAACTGCTTGAATTGCATTTTTCATATTATTTTCGTCGATGTCTGCTCTGTTCGTCTTAGTTTTATAATTTCGCACCATCTGAAAACCGGATATCTACAATTTGGAATTGAAATTACCTGAAATTATCATGGGGCACTTTCAACCACTGGTCGAATGTACCCCGTGTATTGGTGGTTGAATGTGCCCCACGTGACTATGAAATAAATCTAGCGAATTATCAACACAGAAATGATACTTTGAAGTATATCATATTCGGTTTAGCTATCCGTAATAAACTCGAAAACGAATGCCAATGTGGTAGTCGGATTGTATTGCATATACTCCTATCACTAACAAAAGTAAACCGATCAAAAATTTACCTTAAACGCTCAGTTGCAACACTTTATTTTTTATATCTGTCAACGAACCACTGATGACGACCATACTACACAGAAACCACGAGTTGGTAATAAAGAGTACGTTCAGATTTTTACCGGCGGCAAATTCAAATAGCATAAAAGATACGGGTATTGGTTGATTGTACCCCATGGTTGAATGTGCCCCCCTTTCCCCTAATAAACTAAACATTCTTTTTTCACATTTTTAAAGAGAACCAGTTTATCATTTTCGTAAAAACAATAACTCAATTATTTCAAAAACAAAGATAACTTACTTATACTTATACTTATTTTTGCGGGAAAATTTGAAAAAACTAATGCTCTTGTTACATGCTAAAAGATGTGGATCCCGGAAAAACGTAACTATGTAGACGTTAAAATCCATGTTAATTGTGAAGGGCAATTTACATATATCATAGTTCGGTTCTGACTGCAGTTAAGACTATCCCCTAAGTAAAGGTCCTAGATAAGATCTACTCTGGAGGAGTTATTTTTTTGTACGCTCCAAAGTCGATTTAATTAAATGTTCGAGGAAGAATGGCGAAAAGGACTAACCCAGACAAGTTAAATAGGCGCCATAAACAGAAGACCATGCTTATTATAATACATGTTTGTTTACTAAGGGGGTTTGATTGATAGCAACTCGGTTTTACAACTTAGCCATTAAACCAACATATAAATGAACTAGAAACGCCGTTATCGAAAATTATTAAATTTATTAATCGCATATATGATTCAGGGTTCATTATCGTTCTGGTTACATTCAAACGACCGCCATTAATTATAAAATTCGCTGTGTTTATTCCACGTTTGCCGCGACACACAATTTATACGTAATGTATTGGACGACGACTACCTCGCCGTATGTCATATCGGCAAATTGTAAAAGTGGCTTGCACTTATTTGAACTCGGTCAATCATATGTCTACGAAGACCGCGAGATTTGTGCAAATATAATCGACTGAGATGACTAAAATAAAGAGGAAACTGTACTGATTTGCAACTCTTAATGCAGCGCTTACAGGCGCCAAGCCCCTTTAATAGTAGAGGGCACAGAATCGCCAAAGTCGTTTAGAAATGATTTTCGTTTACACTGCGGGGTTAAAAGCTGAAACCAATCATTAGAAATATCGAAATCCAGAAGGCGTCAAAAATCGTCCTGTACGGGGTGGCTCTAGAGGGTAAATTGTAAAAAACACCCCAAATTTTTTTTTGCATATTTTGAATTTATTGAATATATACTTTGCACTGCCCATAGCTCAGGTATGTGAAACCGATACAACTATTTATTATTTAGTGTTTTTTACGACCGAAAAGCACGGGATTGAATGAGGAATCTCAACTTTCGCCGGCGTCTAACGAACTCGACCGTAATATTTTGACAAATTAGCGCTTCAACTCGTCGTATCTAATTTATTTGCATCCTGATCAAAAAATATCCATTAATAACGTTGTAGAGCGTATTCTGGACATTCTGAACCACTATTTGTAATTCACTTCACATTACCGAAAAGTTTTGTATCGATTTATTTATAAACGCGCGCCTATGACTGAGTAAGGACGATTATCGCTTGCGCAAATGCATATACGCGGTTTATAAGGCAGAAAGTCGCGTATCTCCCTACTTGTACTATATTAAAAACGTTCTGGATATTAAATATCCCAGGTACTGTTTATTTTTTTAGATGCAAATTTTATACTATATAATTTTTTAACATTATTCAAATACTTAATCACAATCTAGTTCCTATTCGGATGTTTCTTGAGAGGTTTTCGAAATAATCTGAAGCTTTTTGCAAGTGGGATTCCGTCCCATACATTTACAGGAGCCAATGCACGGTAATTGCTTTTTGAGCACGAACATGGTATGATAAAGCACGAACAATGAAATCTGGAACATCCTAAAAAATAAGGTTATGTAAAATAATACAAAGACAAAATGTAATTAACATAAACCTTTTCTGCAGTTACATTTAGCCAAAATAGATGTATCAGCAGGCATTGATGGTCAACCACTACCATGAAAAATCTATCAAAGATTGCACATTTGCACGCGTACAAAGAGAACCTCGCAAAAGGAAAATATAAAGCGTATACTTGACAATGTATCTACAGTTGTGGCATTTACCTATTTATTCATTCCTCGTTTAACAAGCAACAATTAACAGATTTTTTATGTCGTCAGTTATATGAGTTTTCGAAAGATTCTAGTTTAACATTTGTAACCAGTGGAGGATTCAAAGACCTTACTGAATATAGATCAAAGTTTCCTCTTTGTAGTGATTTACTTGCCTCTTCACACGAAGAAGCAGATACCAGAATCCTACTGCACATTCTACAAGCAAAATTAGAAGGATATTCAAGGTGTATTATTGACTGCAGAGATGCCGACGTTCTTGTCTTACTTGCTCATTTCAAAAACCATCTCACCGAGGAAGTGTGGGTAAAAGTTGGAACGAACGACAACGTAGGGTTTATAGCAGTACACGAACTAGTCATTTCCCCAAGTCTATTGACAAACTTGCCTGCATTTCACGCAATTACTGGTTGTGATTCTACAAGTCAATTTGTTGGACTTGGCAAAACAACATGCTGGAAAATTGGTTTATTGTATCATGATTTACTAAACGGTGTTGGATCTTCGACACTTAATGAAGATACATTCAATAATATGACTCAATTTGTCATTAAATTATGCACAACTTCTGATATAAGTTGTATAAATCGTTTACGCAGTATCATGGTTTCTTCAAATTCCATCCACAAATTGCCACCTACTGCAGGTAGTCTTTATCAGCACTGTTTACGCGTAAATTATCAAACATACATTTGGCTGAACAGTCTTAACCCAAAACCGTCTCTAGCAGATCCTCTGGAAAATGGTTGGAAAATTGTTGGGAATAATTTCGTTCCAGTTCTTACAACGAAACCATCAATGCCTGCAGCTGATACATCTATTTTGGCTAAATGTAACTGCAGAAAAGGTTTTTGTTAATTACATTTTGTCTTTGTATTATTTTACATAACTTTATTTCTTAGGATGTTCCAGATTTCATTGTTCGTGCTCAAAAAAGCAATTACCGTGCATTGGCTTCTGTAAATGTATGGGACGGAAGCCCACTTGCAGAAATTCTTTCACGAAAAAGGTTCAGATTATTTCGAAAACCTCTCAAGAAACATCCGAATCGGTACTAGATTCGGATTAAGTATTTGCGTTAATGTTAAAAAATTATGTAGTATAAAATTTGCATCTAAAAAAATAAACAGTGACTGGGATATTTAATATCCAGAACGTTTTTAATATAGTACAAGTAGGGAGATACGCGACTTTCTGCCTTATAAACCGCCTATATGCATTTGCGCAAGCGATAATCGTCCTTACTCAGTCATAGGCGCGCGTTTATAAATAAATCGATACAAAACTTTTCGGTAATGTGAAGTGAATTACAAATAGTGGTTCAGAATGTCCAGAATACGCTCTACAACGTTATTAATGGATATTTTTTGATCAGGATGCAAATAAATTAGATACGACGAGTTGAAGCGCTAATTTGTCAAAATATTACGGTCGAGTTCGTTAGACGCCGGCGAAAGTTGAGATTCCTCATTTAATCCCGTGCTTTTCGGTCGTAAAAACCACTAAATAATAGATAGTTGTATCGGTTTCACATACCTGAGCTATGGGCAGTGCAAAGTATATATTCAATAAATTCAAAATATGCAAAAAAAAATTTGGGGTGTTTTTTACAATTTACCCTCTAGAGCCACCCCGTACAGGACGATTTTTGACGCCTTCTGGATTTCGATATTTCTAATGATCATGCATCATTTAAAATTGGTTTCAGCTTTTAACCCCGAAGTGTAAACGAAAGTCACAATTTATGGCAGTGGGAACTCTACTATAATACGCGTCTAAAAGATACAGTGGTAGTGAATGGCAGTCAGATCATAAGCTCAGCATGGCAATGTGCTCTTTTACTTGGGTTGCAGCAAAATAAAATCTCTATCAATATATGTATGAATACAAATTCACCCCTAAACTTGGATTTACCAGTAGCCGGCTAACTTTCCTACGAGAGAGTCGAAATCCTGCCAAGAAAATTAGTTACCACAAAATTATATAAGGGCGCCCGATCTAGCAAAGTGATTAGATCCTCTTCATTAAGGAGAATAGGCTTTTCCAAGTCAAGCTATCAATGTGTAAAGGAAAAAGCTCGGTATTTTAGCGAAATTTACACATCACATTAATAATAAAAAACTAATAGGTTTAATTCGTTAGCGTTGCCACTAGCGGATATAAACAGTGGCGTAAATAATTTGATACGGACGTTAATACGGGTTCTGATTGCTGGCTATCCCCGCACCCCGTGTGGATTATTTCAAATGTCAAATGTAAAGTGGAGGTTGACACAAACTAACCTCAAATATGAATAAAACGAATTCCCCACAGGCTTATGAGGGTAAGTATTTGAAATTAAATTGCAAAATAGAATTAGTAACATTTAAATTCTTATGTCTAAACTGTACAGCCCTTCAAGAGGGATCATCAGCTTAACGCCACAAAAACATTAAGTGCATATACATGTCAATTTCTAATAATAAATAATTTATTTAGAGAACGGAGAAACGCAGCAAGGTATAGTGAGTTTTAGATAAAGATTTGCTTATCTGACCTTATGGTTGTCGTGCCAGTGATCATGACATTGAACGATGTGAGAACAAATGTCTTGGGGGAAAAAAAGCTAGAAGAGATTACCTTAACGGGGTGTAAAATTACGAAGTAAACCGCACCTAGTCTTATTATTTTAGCTCGCACGTATCGTTTCCGTCTTAATTAACAGATACCTATCCTAATCTGTCGTAACTAGTTTCTTTAATAAATGCGGTCATGTAACACCCTGTATACACGTAATTCCCAATTAAATTGTATATTCTAGGACAGCAGTTTTTTTTCGCGTACCACTCATGATATTGTAGATCCGTCGCGTACCACTAAGTGTTAAAAATTCTAATAAATCTTTAAAAATGGTTAATTTTACCAGGTAAAGTAATAAAAAATTCGAATTGTTTATAAAAATATCGTTTATTTTGTAGCATATGTTAAATTGATTTTTTAATAGGTTTGAATGAGTAGGCTAAGCCGTTCTTTAACCATAAGGAAGTGGTCACTGTAACCGTAAAGGTAGATAAAGTGAAACAAATGATTGTGCATTCTAATGATATCTGTCATTCTTATTGCAAATGCACGATATAAAATGACGTTCAGAACATATGAGAATTCTGTTGCTATGGACACGATCATGACGGCAAAACCTAAGCTTGCTATTTTTGACGTCTTTAAATTAAATTCAGAATTATCAGAAGCTTTACAATGATGACTGTTGCTATAAAATAAAGTTTTGTATTATACACGACGATAAATGGAAACTAACCATTTCGTGAAAGTAAATTCACTCGATGGTTAAAATATCCCTTTATCGTCTTGTATAATAATACATAACTATTATTAGTAAGTTGGTAGTTAATGCGAATAATGGTGCTGCATGCTCGAAATGAGTGCGGAAAGAAAGTGGCCTTTAACTTAAACTGTTTCAAGACTTCATAGGAACACTGCTAGGTTATTCGTTACAAAAAGTTCGATTTCTTATACTGTGTTTTTCCTTACGGTAGTTCATTTACATTACATAATTGAAAAATTAATTCTCTATAAATACCCGAGTAAAAGGTTTGGTCACCGCAATTTCTTACCATAACAACATTAAGAAGAGAGTAAAGAAAATATGAAATTGCATTACTTATATACAAAAAATGGATTTGTTCGACAAATATATACCCAATATAATTTTTTTGTAAAAGGCTCAACTTTAAAGTGAGTTGCTTAAACTTTTTACTCTTAAGAAGTGTAATAATAGAGTATTTTATTGGTTTACTTACATATAATCACCACTT
The DNA here is from genome assembly GCF_008802855.1 of Photinus pyralis. Lineage (NCBI taxonomy): Eukaryota > Metazoa > Arthropoda > Insecta > Coleoptera > Lampyridae > Photinus > Photinus pyralis. The sequence continues at coordinate 69,350,407 of NW_022170249.1, forward strand.
TAAACAGAATTTCGATTTGTACACAGAAAAAGATTACTTCAGTTGAGGGCACTGCGAAAACTAAGAAACTCCAGCCATAAATTATTAAATTTTATGCATAAAGTTGGAGAATTCGGATGTGGGTGTAAATAAATAACATTTAGCGTACATTTTCGTATTTTTAAATTTGTTTCATTTTTCCGAATTGACTACGGATTCCCTTGGCGAGGAATATGGAGAATGCTGTAAAGAGAGAATACCGTGTGCACTAGACCCCAAAAAGCTACGCACACGCCTCGTTTCATGTGCACTGAATACAAGATACATAAATCTTGTGAAAATCAAGCAGCAATAAAACTTTACGCTTCTTTCCCTTCTAACTTCATCATAAGCATTTTAAAATGACAAAATAAATTTTCTTAAATTGGAGAATTAAGTTTGCTACGTTCGCGCGGGGCAAGCGTATGAGTACATTAACCGCCTCAACAAAAGAATGCGGGAATAAATCACCTTACTTTATTTGAGATAACAATAGTGTAAAAAATGAGCTTTGGATCACTTTTGAAAACTACCAAATTGTCCCATTAGTCAATGCATTTAAATTGGAACGAAACGCATCAGTAGGCGGTATACCAATCGGTCACAAAGCACATGTCATGCACGGGTTCAATTTCACGCCCTTTGGCAATCTGTACGCCCTTATTGTTCTCCGTCTGATGCGTTTAATTACGCCTTTTATCCTCGATATTCCGGACGATCGTAACGAGACTAGGAAAGCGCCATGTTAAAATATTCACCCTCTTAAATTGCAATAAAAGTGACTAGCTAATAAAAAAAGAATTAAGTGCCTAATCGGGTTTGCGTTTTATTATTCAAATATGCACTGGCCTATGTGCCGAAGGCTTTCAGCTATATACGAGTGGGGCGGTTTTTGTTCAGCGATACAAATGGTGAGCTGCATGATTACTTACCTGTACCTCTAAAGAGTGGAACTCGAACAGTATTCAATCTATGTGGAGACAATGCGATAACAATTTGTGTTTTTATAGCGTTAATACATTACCAAATGATTTACAGTTGTCTATTCACGGCATTGCTGACGTTAAATTCAGAAACAAGATACGAAAAATCGCATACGATTTTCAGTAGGGGAATTTTTTGACATTCAAATCGCATTCGGAAATCAGACTTTTTCAAATCCACCTCATATTCAATAGCACTGATCTTTGAAATCGATTTTTTCGTTCACGAAGAACAGAGTGACGGACGGAGCAAACCATCACAAAAAAAGCATAAAATCATTGCGTTAAAACGAAAGAAGTTTTTGCAACCCCTTAAACGAACATTATCCAGAAGACGACATTCGCCGATGTATAACAATGTCTACGATTGTATATATACAACTTGTGATCTACCCGTTCGGACTAAATTTGTTGTATTTAACATATAAATGGGCTAAGATTTAATGAGATTTAGTTAAAAGCAACAAGCGCGATTAACACCATTAAAAAAATGAAACAGATAAGACAATTCTTACGATCCTGGCTTTAATTTAGATTGAAAATCAATTCAAACCCATTACAACAGAATCTGAATATGTTATCTCTTCTTTTAGTGTAGGCAAAGGGTGCCCCAATAACAAGCGACTGTAGTATTTTTTAACTACCGAGCAAATGTTAAAGCTCTTCCATTGCAAGTTACTTGATTGACGACAGTAGAATCGATAAAAATTTGCCAAGATCCTTACTGTTTAAATGCGTTTGAAAACAAGGTGCCGATTAGTAGTGGGATGTGACGTGATTGGTTCTGATTACAGAAAAGATTTTGCGTATTTTGCAGCATCGGCAGGAAATGACTCCACCTTGAGTTGGCTTATAATAGACGTCAAAGAATCTGTGTAAAATGAGCTTATTGGTGGAAAAGGTTTGAGATACGGAATGGGTGTTAATAAAAAAAATTAAAGTAGTGGGAACTTGGCCATCAAAGAATGTGGGTTTAACTGAGCTAAGTTGGGTCAAACACAAACACCTGTAAATTACTGTAGGGTGGTCAGTCACAATAGTCAGGATTGGGAAATAATTGTTTTTATAAAAAAAACAAACTACTGAAATATACCTACACCTGATCGGCCTAGCCGAACGAGATTTTTTTAATTGTAGAAACCACATCGACTTAACCAAGAGTCTAATAAAACCCGGTATAGTTCCGTTATAAAATAGCGGAATAGGAGGCGGAGGGAGAAGTGAAAAAATTTGCAGAACCATCGCATTTGCAGAAGCGGACGTAGAGGTCTGTTGCATCACTATAAAGAACTACAAATTTTACTTATACGTAACGAAGAAACAGGCAACAGTTTCCCTGTCCTCGACAGAAGCCGACTTGGTTAGTCTTTGTAGTGCTGCGTGCCATGGCCAGTGGTTGAGACGAATTTTGAAAGATTTAGGGTTATCTATTGATGAACCAGTTCCGTCCCATGAAGATAACCAGTCGACAATTAAGATTGTTTCCAACCCCAAATATACAAGCCGCTTGAAGTATATTGATGTAAAGCATTTCTTTATACGAGAGCTGATCGAGAACGGTTGTATCAAGATCCATTACGTTCCATCCCGGCGTTCAGAAGGTTACGTGCTAGTCTAGACTGCAGTGTTTGAACGGGCGTGTTGAGTGTGCAAACACTGAATTGCGCCCATGACAACGTGGTAGCTCCATTACAGATTGGGGATGGTTTTTAAAAGATGGAAAACTTTTTCCAGAGATGATGGACATTATTCCAGCACCAGAAAACCTTCTGCAAATGGGTAGGTGTAACTGGACGATGCAGCTGTAAAAAACTTGGGACTCAAATGCACCAGAGTTTGTGGAAAGTGTAAAATTGAAAACTGCGAAAATATATAAGACTAGAGAGCTGATTTCAGATGAAGAAGACCTCGCCTCGCCGTAAAATTGACATCTAAAAAGGAAACTATGTCTTTGATTAATTTTATAATAGTGGTAATATAAATATTTCACTGATAATTTTAAACGTTGGTTTATTTATAAATTTAAATTATATTAAATTTAGATATATGTTTGATTGCATTTAATAGTAGTCCCATATTTGCCAACTTTTACCATTTTTGTCTTCCTACCACTAGCTAACAAAAAAAATAATAAAATAGTTTCTTGCAATTTTTATGTCATATCGTATGTTTCTCCGACTAAAAAGTCGGGTTACAAAGTGTACCCCGCCTACTTGTGAGTGATCTAATTTCGCATGCAATTAATTTAAAATGTCGCAAATGACAAGCAAATACCGATTTGAGTCGAATTTTTTTTTCGAATTTTCAAAAGCTAATTCCAGATTCGTGATTTTCATGTTCAAAAACTCCCAGGTACCAAATTTCGTCCAAATCAGATTTTTTTCGCACCCCCAATCAGGGGTGCGCCCTTTCGTGGTAGGAATTTTGAAATTTTTTTTTCAAAATCGGATAGGGTATATCCGAAAACCTATCCAAAGACGTGCCACCCATCTTTGTAACTCTTATGGTTACTGAGAAAAAAATTAAAGAAGAAATCCAAATTTCACCACTTCTTTGGGGATGACTCCCAACCGAAACACGTTGGGCCCTCGGTTTATTTGGAAAAAGTGCTTGTTTTGATCCCTTCTATCACTCAATTTTTACATGCGGTCATGTAACACCCTGTATAACGGTTACACGGTATATAAAAGCACAGAATAATACGAATTTAAAATAGCTGAAAGATGGTAACCACCTTGAAAGATTTTTTATTTTCATAAAATGACGTTTTTATGAGGAAGCTTCCTTTTTCAGTTGTAGTCGTATTTAAAGTTGTATGTTGAAAGAAATAAAAATGTGAATGTGAGTATAGTATAGCAATAAATCACATCTGTAATAAGTTTCTAGATCTCGAAAGGTTAGTATTTTAATTGAAAACTAAGTAATGATACCCTTGTGACACATTTGGGCGTTTCTTTTGTAACCAAGCTAAATTTATTGTCTTTCAAGTTACGGATCCTTGTTCATATAGTTTGCGTTGTAACAGTAATTCGAGCATTGGTAATTCATCAATATTTTAATTGTTACTTTTAGCCAAGACTTGATGACAGAGCTTCAGCATCGAAATGACCGTCTGTAATATAATTATAACGCTCCCAATTTTCCACGGCTACTGGAATCGGGGTGGGAAAATTGAGAGTTCACAAGTGCTGGTTCGGGTAGCTCAATTCGCAGCAGGGTTCGGTAGTAAAACCAGTTGAAAGCGGAGATCGCTTAATACATATATTGTTTCCAAGAATAAAACAAAATAAAATTAAAATAATGTACACAAAAGCACGCCTCTGTGGACTGCCTCCGCACGTCACTGGCTCGGACTGAAGTGGAACGGTCAGTGCGACACTTCCAGTGGATGCTGGACACGGTGTGTTTCTTCTTAGGTTTGTTATATTCCTTTAACAATCGGAAGTATAATTAACACAAATAAATTCAGAGTAATTAAGTGATTGTTTAAACCATAGGTGAGTGACCTTGTTGATTATTATTTAATGTAATACTATGGGGGAATTCTACCTAGACAGAATTCCAAAAAAAAATGAAACGGGTTCTAAACAAAATTGACTGGACGTAATAAAATGAAAAGGGGTTCTTTAATTAACTCAACAAAAGTATCTGGATGTGGATTATTATTAAACAGGATGGTTTTCAGGACTTAGGTACAAAGTACCGCCCTAAGTTACCAAGAGTTCGGGGAAGGTTTAGAATAACAGGTGTGAAAGTTGACCAGGTACACAGTACCAGCCGTGAGCTTCGGGAAGTAGTTATCGGGAGTTAGACCGTAGGTGCAAAGCACCGGCCTAAGCTTCTGGATCAGGTAAGAGATAACAGGGTTCGAAATTTAGGCCTTTGGTACAAAGCACCGGCCTAAGCTTCAGGGAGAGCAGGAGATCTGGTAGAAGGTTTTGAGCTATAGGAAGGTGATCTCAATTAGCCCTCTCACAGACGGGACACTCGCTTTTATATTCAACGGCCGGTTACGTTTGGGGGAATATTTGGAAATGGTAATCGGGAAGGGATTAACGGGAAGTGGTATTTGATATGATCGGAAAGGTAGGTGGCGACATCTCACGGAACTTCAGGAAAATAGTTTTCATCATTGCTTCCTAAAATGATTATAAAAAGTATCATAGTTGGATTCCTTACATAATAAGGAATAAATACTTGGTTCGATTTTCTCGATCTTTCTTATTATATTGCACTTAAAGCAGTGCAGGGAGCAATCAATTTTATAAAGATGAAACTCTATTAAGGTTTGTTTACATGTTAGCAATTTTCTTGTTTGGCAAATATTCGAACATGTAGTAGCGTGGAATGAAAACGGAAATGATATTTAATATGCATTACCCAAATAACAGACGGTTATTAAAATATTAATGGATACTGCATTCGAATTGCCACTATACTTTGACAGCGCAATGATGTGATCAATAAACACTATACATTCTTTTGTATTAAAAGGAGCGCAACCCGTTAACATACGGATTACTTTAAACCATAACCCGAAAATTAAAAGTAATTACGACCAATAAAGCCTTTTGGATTAACAAATATTTACACTGTGTGCAACTCATACGCCTTTAAACAAATAATCCATCGAGATTTATTTTGTACCAGCGAAAGGAATTAAAATTCTATTCAAAGCAAATCAGTGAAAGATACGCTTATCGAATTTTTACTCTCTGCGATTATATAACGAGAACCCCCTATTAAAATTTCAATTCAAGTACTTTTTCAATTTCAACAGGTCACTGCTTTGAAAAGAACTAACGCAGTTGAGTAGTCCTTTCGATAAGTGAATCTGAATAAAGGAACTGTAGAGTAAAGGATTGAGGATGAAAATGGCGTGGGTAAAAACGATAGTCCTTTCATATGAGCACAATACATAATTATTATTATCCGTATAGAAATGGATTTAATTTGTCACTTTGTATGAATTCGGTTTGATTAAACTGGAAAATACAGACGTACTTGTTAGTATTAACTAATTAGCATAGGGACCATACAGGATGATGTTAAAGAAATTAGAGACAAGCTGAAATTTTGTTTTAAGGTATTAAATATCTTCTGAAACCCCAAACCACCCCGTAAGTGGCGTAAAATCTACCTTTTCTTGAAATTTGCAAAATTGCAAAAAAGGGTGATTTTATCCCACTTAGGGGGTGGTTTTGGGGTGACGGGTTCAACTCCTCGATGCTGAAGTTTCAGAGGGTGTTTAGATCCTTATAACAAAGTACCTTGCCAAATTTCAGCTTGCTTCTAATTTGTTGAACGTTACCCATTATAAAACGATGGATAGACCTTGTGCTAAATATCAACAATGAATTACTACTATACAGTGTGGTGTTCATTTCAAAAGTATCCACCGTTAAGTGTGATTTATAAACTTGCTGTTCCCGTTCCCGTTCGTTGTTCCCGTTGCCGCTTGCAGTTCCCGTTTCCTAACAGGCATTTATAAACTTTTTCCGTTTGACAAATTTATTAAACGGTAGTTGTTCTGATTTTTAAGGTTATCAACAAAAAATGTTTCAAATATTCTTTTATATGTTATAGGTATTTAAGTGAATAATGGACATAGATAGTGACTTATTATATGGAACCCTTGGTCTGTTGCCATTAAGATGCGTCAAAGCGCAGACAAAGGAGATTTAAGGTTCGACCCATTTAGGGATAAGTATTATTATAAATATAGACGAGAGCAGGACAAGGCACGAGGCTGTCATAAATTAAATCAACTGTTGTCATATTACGTCACGTACTGTTGAATTCTGATTAGCTAAATTTGGGAACGGCCGGCGGCGGCAAAACTTAAAACTTGGTTAACTCTGAACGGCAAAGCGGCGACGGGAATGTCGAACGGCAACGACAAATTAAGTTTATAAATCCGTATATGAAAAAGTCTATTGTTTATGTGGCTACTTCAACGGAAACGGGAACGGAAAAGTTTATAAATTGCACTTTACGAACTGTTCACCTGATGTGATTATTGCTTTGAGTGGAAACACGTCGATTTAGATATAGAGGGGAAAGCTTAAAAATGGTACTTGGAGAATATTAGGTTTCATCCCTTCACCCCCCCCCCCGCTTCGAAATTTAAAACAGCACCCTCTACCTTGCGATACATCATTTGAAAGGGTATGAAATCGATAGATTGGTTCTTAAGATAGACCACACAGAAGCTGCACACGATCGGTGCTGTACTGTACCCAGAAAAGTCGCCGGATTTCTACAATTAAGCAATGTGCAAGAATATACGGGTCACTGTTTAAGTCGTACTTGGATTACATTACTAGTCGATGGTGGAGGAAGTATGGAGTTGTTGAAGCGCTACGGGGGTTGGAGGTCGACTTCCGTAGCAGAAGGATACATAGAAGAGTCTATTCGCAACAAAAAAGAGGATGCCAGTCGGACAATTGCTTAATATTTTGACGCTTGAAGAAAATAGCTATTTGTAACAACTCTGTTGTCAAATTGGCAAAATAGTACTTTGTGTACCAAGGCGGGAAAGTATATGTTTTCCGGGCCGAGAGAAGATTATGGACAGGCGATGTGAAGCTGATTCGCCTCGCCTGGCCTCTTCTCGATGCCCGGAAAACATCTTTCCCTCCGTAGTGCACACAATCTTTTAACTCTATATGTCCAATGACATGAAATAAGAGGTGTATTTAGTCAACTTTCATTGCGAAAGTGACTGGTCGGTTGCATATGATGGATGCTATTGAAATGCATTGTATAAACGGAATTGCACTTGCGTTATGGAGTTGTGGTTAATAAAGGATGAACGACCGAAAGTAATATGGAGATCGCACCAATAAACACTAGAAAAATTCTTAATTTGAATGTTGAAACGAAAATATATTTGGAATAAACTTAAACTCAAACAAAGTGCAACTAGACATCGAAAATATTTGCTTTTACAAAAGTTATAGCGATTTGATTGAAAGCTTTCAGGGGCGAAAATTAAAACTGGAATCTTTGTTTTCCCTCAAAGAAAAATGGAGGGTGATATTTTCCCGCGGTAACTTAGCAAAGAGGAAAAAAAATCCTGGAACAGTTTTAAGGCAATAGTCCATGGTTTCCCGTTCAGTGTTTCCTGGGAAACCATAGAGCTAAAAATTATGACGAGCTGACGGGTTTTGGTTTTGCATCATCGGGTATAAAATGTCTCTAAAGATGCACAGGTTACATTCTCATTTAGATTAATTTAAGGATAATATGGGAGCTTATTCGGAACCCTTTCATCAAGACATAATGGAATTTAGGCACGTTACCAAGGCCAGTAAGCTGGAAGCATGATGGAAGATCATATTTGGGGGGTTGATGAGAAAAACTTCAGTTGAACTTGTCAAAAACAGCAAAACTGTTCCATTTTTAAACATTTAGACTCTAAGACAAACAGATTATAAATGTAGGAACTTTACCTTATAATAAATCGTGCGTATGTAAGTAAGATTTTATAGGTATTTTTATTTTTTGTTTTTTTGCATTTTTTTCGCACAAAAACAAATACATAACCTTTTTTTGTTCTAATTCTTATTTGTGGCTATACAAGCAATACAAATAAGGTATATATGTCCCATGCGCAAAAATGCTGTAGACCAGTGTAAAATCGACTTGATGGTACATTCTTAGGTGTTAACTTGAAATACTTTCGGCAGATCGACACAATATCTACAGCAGCTTCTTTTTTGGAATTGTAAACGATGAAGCTTCTGGGTTAGTAATTTTTTGTGTTTTGGAGATGGATAACCAAAATGTCATCTTTATCTTCTACATCGGCAACTGTTAAATTCGATAATTCATCTGTTCGACAGGCTCCGCTAACCCCGATTATTAATACAACCTATAATAATTTTGTGAGTAAATAAAATTTATACAATATCACATTTGTAAATACATTTAACATTAAGTACATTTCATCTGGAGCATTTTGTAGGAAGTTATTAATGTCCTTTGCATGCTGTAAATATATGTGATTTTTTAGCAACGTATCCAATTGATTGCTTTTTTAGAAAGGCGTTGACTTTTGCATACCTGCCGATGTACATTATTGCGCACTGATAGCGTTGCCTTTAACATCGAATAAATTGACCAGAGTGTTGATGACTGTATTTTTGTGAGAGTTCGGATAAGTACGTTCAAACCACACTCTCACTGTATCGTTTTGCATTTTTAGAATTGCACCACTTTATAAAAAAGGGTGTATTGGAAATTATATTTGTTTTTGGATTTTTCCGGCAGCAAGCTTGCTCAACTATTTCTTCCGGTGTGCACGGGAAGGAATCTAAATCAGCATTAGATGGGCCTGCTGCTGCTTCATCCATTATTAAATTGATTTTTTTATTATAATAATGAACTAAACCAAAAATTTCTATGGCGCTTTTAAATTTGAAATGACAATTATTGTCATATGATCAAACTGTAGCTGCGTATAGTTTTTGCTTAGGAAAGTCCATTGCGAATGAAAAGTGGGTTAGGTAGGCATAATCAACAGTTTTTACCTTGTATTAATAAATTATTTCTATAGGTATAGGGATGCGTTTTGATTTGTTCTCAAAATTTAAAGATAATATTGAGAAGATTTATTGAAAATTAAACGTTTTTGAGACGCTCCAGGCATTAATAAAGAGTCAGACTTTGATGTTTTATTAGTGCGCCATCTGTAGTGTCGAATAGGCATTTTTTTCTCGCCTAGCCGAGAAAAGACGATTTTTTCTCTTGATCTGTGCAATTGCCTGCTTTGGCGTGTCTTAGTAGGCGCGAAAATTATATACTTTCCTTTCATATAGGATAAAAAGAAAATTTTGTTGTGCATCCATACAATTTGTGCCAAAGAATCAAAAGCACAAGTATTAGCTGGACTAGGTTCTGTATTTTTTGTTTGATAGGAGGCCATTTTCTTCGTATGCTTCGAAAATTTCATTTTTACCTAGTAAAAACAAACACCTTGGAAACATACCAAATAGTGATATGCCAAAGAATGATGACGAGATTCACAAATTAAACTATTATCACTACAGTAAATACACGCTTTTTCAACAAACGTGAAAATTGACGTTTTAAGTTTACAGCTTTATTTCTATGAACTACTTACTATCGGATTGTTAATTTATCCTGTTATGAGATAACTAAGAATATAGAAACGGGCATAAGACGTGCTTAGCGCACTTCTATCTAAAGGAGTGGTTTGCTTTAATCATGAGATAATCTTCGTCTCGAGCTTCGTTAATAGATCGTTCAGTCTCCTCTATTTATAATATTCTAGAGTTATGGGGTACAATCCCAGAATTATTTTTTTTTTCAGAAAAGCTTCATGTAATTCGTGCTTAATATTTATTCAATGCAGATTTTAGCATTGAAAAAGTAGACCATAGTAGACGTACACGAGAACAGTTAAAAAACCTCTATAAAAATTTAAAACAAAAGTTAAGGAAAGATGTGGCGGAGATAAATGTACGTTGAACCTAATCAACTTAAGCAAATTTCAAGGTAATTTATGATATACTTTAGAAAGAAGACTTGAAAGCAAAGAAAGATCGGACTCATGATAAGGTACTGTATTTCTTGATATACAGGTACCACAGTAGTGCCATATACCTATTTTAACGTATATTACTTATTTTTAGAAAAAACTTGTAAGGACAGGGGGTGGCACATATGCTTCCCGATTAACGGAATCTGGGGCAAGATTGTTGGCGATATGTGAGGAGCAAATAACTCCACACCAAAACATTTATGATGACAATTCAACTCATGTATAAAAAATCACATAAGCCGCAGTGTAATTGTCACTTTGACAGCGGCAAAAGTTACCTGCAACTTTTCCAGCGACAAATGCACTAGTCGTTTTTTCACTTATTCATTTTCGAACCAATAATCGCATTATCCTTACCCATATGACTAGTTTGACGTCTGTCAATAATTGATTAGTTTGGTGAATTTCTTGTTCGTTAAATTGTCCTGCCGAATTCCACTCGAGGTTTGTATTTAAACCGAATAAATTTGGGTTGTGGCAATTCAAATCTGTTTCCTTTTAGCAATTGGACTCGAAAAACTGTCAACCTAAAAATGCTCCACCTGCGGTGTCGCATTTTTATTAGCTGACAGTTTTTCTCGTCTAATTGCTAGGCAACAGATTTTCATTACCTAAACAACCCAAATTTACTCGGTAAAATACAAACCTCTTGTGCAATTATAAGTGAATATTTCCCTCATATGTCATAAATGCCATATGAGGTGTGCAATTATCGCTCAATTACAGCGATAATTGCACTGTTCTACAGTAGAAAGCGAAAGAGCCCTGCGATAATTGCACTGTCCATATCCATGGCAACTGGCAACTTCTTTGGACACTTTCATAATATGCCGACAATTTATAAGTAGGTAACGTCAGTTTGACAAGTAATGCTTGTTCGGGAAATATTCCCCTAAATTACACTCGTGCATCAAAATAAACCTGATAATTTTTTATTCAAGCATGTTGTCAGTAAAAAACTGCATTCGGTCATGTTCATATTTTGTTAAAAGAGCCCTCCACCTTCGGTGTCGGGATCTTTCGCCAAAATATGAAAATAAACTCATGCAGTTTTTAGACAACATGCTTTCAAAAAAAATATCGGTAATTTTGATGTACTTGTGCAATTACTTACGATAATGCTCTCTATCACGGTATGATAATTTTCAAGGGCCCCTCCATACGAGACGTTTTGTAGTACGGTAGAGTAGCGCCGAACCAACGCAAGCAACGCGGGTTTATAGTCCAGCCATTCTATGCCAAAAAAAAAGACAAATAGAAAAAAATAATTCGTGTAGTTCTAATTTTTTCGGGAATGTGTGGTTGAAGGTCTCTGATGATTGTGTAGGTCATAAAGTCCCAAAAAATTTCCGAATATTTCCTAGAATGACTGGACTATACGGCAAAGCAAAGCAAAAACACAGTTCATAATTCGCTGCACAGTACCCTCAGCGCCAAATGAATGTCTTCCAGGGGCTCGCAGAAAAATCACATTGTAAATTAATTAATTTTGTCAGATAGAACCCAACAAGATGTGCTAGAAGTGATGGAAGATCTACTGGTGGAAGATGTAACAATAACAGAAAATGTGATGGCGAAAGAAATAGCTGAAGATGAGACAATGGCCGCAAATACGGTCGTAGCAGATAGGGCGTCAGGTTCAAATGTGTTGGTTCGTCGGTCTGGATTGAAAAAAACAGAAAAATAAAAAAGAATGTTGCGAATGCGGAAACCTTAAAGGTCGTGTATTTAAAAAAAAAATTAAACATGCAAATTTTTTGTTAAATGCAGCAAATTAAGAGAAAAGTAACGATACTGCTTAGTTTTGTAATTATTTTATGATAATTAAAATTTGAATTTCTATAATTCTTGAATTCTCCAGTCATACAGCAAACACCGTATTCACTAGTGCTGTTCTCACCGAAGAGTCATCAGCACCATCAACATCCGATTTGACGAATTAGAATAATTTTGATTTAATCAATGACAAATGTAAGATTGCAGGTTCATGCAACCCAAAACCAACGTAATCAGGGATTATAGGTAGTAGGTATAAACTTAGATTAGAATAATCAAGATTAGTTTAATCCAATATTTGATCATGCAGCCAATATTTTTGTTTAATATCAGATTTGGCAAATAATCTTGGGATTTCGATTATAATTCGCTTTCTTGCAACTGGCCGTTAATGTTTTAGATTTATGTTCAAAATACAGTAGCAGGACATATGCATTACAATTATTGTGAATAGAATGCATTTCATAAAATTTTGCGTACTCCTTCCAGTATCGAGAAGCGGATTTATTTGGAAGTAAATCCTTCATCACTTTTTCTGTCGCTTCCTTGATGTGGGTGGGTGCCTCCATCTTCGGTAATTGTTAATTACTATTTGTATACAGGGTGTAGCACCTAAGATCCCTCGGATCATAACTCATTTACTATGAAAGATACTGAAAAAAGTCTTAGAGCAAAACTGTACACAATTACCGCCGGCATGTTTCTAAAATATTTTTGATCACCAGGGGCGTGCTGTATTCCAGTGGTGTATCAAACATCCATTTTTTTTAATGGAACACCCCATTTTTTATTTCTGATTTGGAGAGTACTTGAAAACTACTTATTTTTATTTATGTAACATGTTATTATACATTTAACGATTTCGCTGTTATAACCTTTTTTCGTCAAAATTTGAAAAACTAAACCGCGCAGGCGGCTAATTTTTGGACTGAGGTATAGGTTAAGACCTCTTCCACAATTACATAATTTTTTTAGGTACTTTATCGAACAAAGAAAATTTTTGATTGAGCTTCGTTAAATGTCATATTTTAAAAAAATTTCAAATGGCACCCCCCTAAACAAATTATACCTCTGTGTAGCCAAAACTGCAAATTTTCCACTGATATAAACAAAACCGCACATTCCATAAGAAAATTTCAAAGAAAAACCATGTCGAAACGCCAATTTAGCCCACTCGAGATCATAGCTTACAACGAAGTGCTGGGAGTGTTAGTTACGTACGCGGACGATGTCAAAATAGTGGTGGTGGACACGGGTCTAAGTGAAGCGTTAGTGAAAGTGGGGCATACTGCAACCAATATACAAACTTGGTTTGGGGGGAATGGGTTTAAAGTTGGTGAGACACAAACCCAAGGGTGCATTGATATCTGGACGTAGAAAGCTTACACCGGGCGATGTAGAGGTGGACGGGGCTCGCATCCTTGAAAAAGAAGCATTGAGATACTAGGCGTAAGGTTCATAGAACTTGTAGATAAAGTCTGTCTGCGATAACAGGGTTGCATAATTTCCTAGTAGAGCACTCATAAAAATATCCGTGGAATTTTACCCTTAAAATAAAAGGCAATTGGGCTACCCCTTATATTAAAGTACTTACAGTAGCCCCCACCCTGTATAGCCTAACGGCAAGATTAGAAGTTGTTCGGCGATACTGCATTACGCTAAAAAAATTGCATCTCAAATAGAATATGTTTGTTTTATTCTAGTACTAAATATTTTTCGGGCATTATTAAAATCATTCAATAACTAATTCATTCGTCGTATACGGTTAACCCGACCATAGGTAGAGGGTTGAAAATTTAAATCTGCCGATATGTGACAATTAAAAACACATTACTGACCAATTTTGTTTTTGACTAAGCCTCTTACGTTTCTAAAGCAATATTACATTAAAAACATTTACCGTTTATGTAAATATCATTACTGCTCGCACCCCATATATTATTTATTGAGTTAAGGGTACTAAAATTGTTTGATTGGTAATGTTTGCAAATTAGAGCGATTAGTCGAACCTTTATTTTTAGTTATTTTAGCTTAATTCCGCCTTCATTATTAATTGAAATGTGAATAATGCAACATTTCGACAGTTCCAGCTTTCATCGATTAACAGAGGATATAAACCACCTTGTTTATTTAAATTTTAATGTAGATATTATCAATACGCACATGTCGTGCTTCTATTTATAGAGGGATCGAAATAAAATATAGAAAACAATCAATCGAGTCACAGCATAATAGACTAGAAATGGGAAGACAAATCGCGTTTCTTTTCTGAAGCTTTATTTTTCTCTCGTGCACCACTGTCGTCCTAAAAACGTAGTGAATGGTTCGATTAGTGAAGCCAAAACTTTTTGAAAGGGTTATTATCGAACAAGCGAACGTTTTAACGGCAAGTTTAAATTCCACAATATATTATGTTTAAGGACTAAAATATACAAAGGTAAACAGATATGAACGCTGTAGGGCCCTTAAGTAACGCGTCTACAGGATTTACATATCGTGCCAAATACAATTTCCATAACGTTTAGACCGAAACGGGAAACACCTTTAAAGTGAACAACCTTTTGATATATACGTTGCGGTAACTTCCGAAGGAAATATAAGTAACTCGCACTAAGTTGTTTGTGTAAGAGGTTGATCGAGTTTGAGATATTTTCATCGCAATATAAAACTGTTGCAAATTTCAAAAGTAAGCACAATTTGCCGAAGGAAAACCTACATTGTGAACTTCGTGGCACAAAGCGCGGAGATCGATTGCCTTAGATAACTAAAGGATAGGTGAAATGATGGTGGTCGATAACCCCATAATAAATAAGATTTATCTAGTATCAACGTGTCCACGGAGCCATGGTTCCTCTGGGATTTGGTCACTGAGCTTCCACTTTAGGACACGTGTTCTATATATCGTGATTTAATTCAAGATATGTAGCTTTGTTCTGCACTCTGAAGGATTTTCCAGGTTTTCACGTAGATTAAGTCACTATTTTATCTTACGTCGGAATATCGCATTCACTGTTTCATTTGAATGCGTACAGAAAGGAAACCATTTTCGAATTGTCGCTTTTTAAAAGACCTTCATATTTGGAAAATATGGAGTAAAATGAAAGATGACGTTGATTAATGACGGTAGCAAAGACTCTCTTCACATTGGTTGTTTGTCGGCACTTAGGAATGAATCCAATTTAGCGATTAGTTTTGAGGTTACGTTCATCATTGCGTCCGCTTCATTAGCTACATTTACTTAAAGAAATAGTAATCTATTAAGATTTAGGTTACAAACAGTGGGTGTGACTTAGTCTTGAAACCTAAGTGTCTCGCCCCGATTTCATCAATTTATTGTCTTTAATAGATGAACGTCTAAAGTGCAGTTAATCTGGTAAATGAATTCTCCTAAATGCCGCAAATTCCTGCTGACATTGTTAGAAATTGTTGTCTACATTAGCGAATGAAAATCGCTGTTTACTTGTTTATTAAGCTTAGAAAGTATATAACAGTAATTTTAATCGCTTAAACAAAACAAGGGGAAAATTAAATGTCCCTTTGCCATTTATGGAGCACTTAACAAATCAGACGGAGTAAATTCAGCAAACAATAAGAACGGTAACAATTACAAGCTGACAAAGAACGCATTTTGTTAGCGATTAGAGCTTTTTATAGGCGTCGGAATATAAATTTATTATTCCGCTTCATTCTTAATGCAATGCTACATTGTGAACGAACTTTGAGACTATGCAGCACGAAAACGACCATCTAATATGTTACACACCCTTGTCGCCTGGATGCATAACAAAACGATTTCCCAAGTGGTTACATTATTAGTTTTTTTGTGAAATTTATGATAACGACCGACAGCGCTTCGCGAAAAACTAGGATATTTGCTCTTATACTTTCGGTATGCTCTAACAATCTCCTTATAATTTTTTGAAAATCTAGGAGATAGTATACGACGCGAACCGAGGACCGTATGTATTTATGTAAATTAGAAACATAAATTACGGTTGACAATTAAAAATAATAGATCTACGAGCGAGTCTTTTACTTTTCCATCTTCGGATCGTGGGAAAATTTATCTTATTCATGTTTTTAATGTTCCACCGTTGAAATGAAATATGAAGTAAATATCGCATGTGATTGTTTTATAAATTGAAGCGTCACAGGACAAAGGAAAATAAATAACCAGTAACCTTAAAGCGTACTAAGCTGGAAAAATATAAAAGCTCAGAGAAATTAATTTAACAGTTAGGAAAGCAGGTGCTGTCAATTTATTGAGGGTTATAATATTTGAAGTCATCATGAGACGTCGGTCAAATTATTGGTTGTCATTTTTGTCGGAGATCAGAACAAGGTATTTGTATTGCAGAGTTTAATGGTATGCGGTTACTACACCACCCACAAAACACCTGCCAGCTACCTCAAAACAAATCAAAATTGATACTTCAAATTTTATAATCTCGCCTCGTACACGTCCATATGCAATAATAAAAATTCCAATATTGATTAATGACTTCAATTTGAAGACTCGGTGGCCTCGACAAACTTCCGAACAGAAGAATTTATTACACAACTTTGGATTAACACCTCATAATATAAATAAATATAAATAACATGAACTCTATCTGGGTCGCACTGTGAATTCGAAAAACACACTATGTATTGACAATGACAAAAATTCAATCCGAAACACAATGAAACAAAATTAAAACAAAATCTCTGAAAGAACAAGAGCTTATAACTTGTTTGGACGTATTACCTCGCAGTCAGGCGGTCGACAATTAAACAACTTTTAGTATATTTTCAATTCCTCGCCGAGAAATTTCCTGTCTGGTACATATCTCCCCAGGTAAATTGTGATATAAATTCGATGATGTGATAGTGTGTCGGAAAGTGCAAAAGAAGAGGATGTTGTCTACTATCTACTATTTATGTTAACATGTTACGTTCACTTTGGGTAAAAATAACAAGATTACCGTGAGAAACACACGGTAAGCTCAGGAAAAAACCGCAAAAAGTGAAAAATGATTTGGGATATTCAAAAGTGACTCGGGGGGGTCCATTTTGCATTTCCATACAAGAAAAAAACGACATCTACTGCTCCCACTTGCTCCTATCAGTTTAAGCTCGCACGACTCATTTCTCGTTCATTGAAATTATTGTCGTCTCCATTTCTGTCAGCCAACCAGCCGTTCCCAACAATGTGAAACAAGTTATCGTGCAGTAGTTTCCTATCGTTGAAGCTAATACCCACTAAGCAAAATTAGCGTACTAAGATCTGCAATATTACAAATAATTTCTCGGTAAACCCATACTTTAAATTAAGACATTATTTGGGACGGATTGGACACGACTGATGACCCATTATCGTGATGGTGATGTTTTATGCGAACTCTTTAGATGTGTGCACGATTTTATAACTGTGTTGATTAGCACTTGATGTGGAAAATTGGCCGTGACTTACAAAAACATCGTAAATAGAGTGTAGTATTAGTCGTAAAAGTGTAACTATTTGCAAAGATAAATCATTTATGACACACCTAAATGTATATTGCAATGTTGTTAATTAGTATTTACTTACCTACATCACACATTGAATGTTCTTGTAAGATGAATATTTGGGAATGTATGATTAAGTAATTTGCTTAACAACGTTTCGACTACTACAGAAATTTCCTTAATTGATAATTATGCACGTTCGCGAAATACTCTATTTACCATACCCGCAACTTATTATGGCTAAATTAATATACGAAAATCCGTATAGGAATTATTAACGTATTTCCTCATACATATTAATTATGCCTTTGTAGCTAATTAAACATCTAATCTGCGGATGAAATTCTCTTTTAATAGGTAATTGTTTCGAGTACTTCACAAGATTAACTTTAATACAATAGGTTCGTTACAGAATAATCCGACAAATATCTATTAGTTGCAGCTGATAGGATCGTATCCTAAAGTGCGTACTGTCCGTTAAGTTCAAGTAAAAGCTATTCGCTAACTTTGTAAATCGATCCTTTCAATATTCTAAGGAGATTTTGGTTCTACCCATTACATAAACAACAAATGATTGTACTTTAGTAACTACTTTGGAGATATTATGTAATAGTATATAGTAGAACATTTTATCTTCTCTAATGCAATCTAACTTAGGAGTTCAAAGCGTTAAATTTAATATTTTCTTATCAGATTATCAATTAAAGTTACACATTTTGGAATATGTATTAAATAAAATAACAATTATTAATTGTTATTATTAATCCGTTCTTTATTGGCAGAAGTTAAAGGATTACAATAACGTAGTTAATGCTGAAAGCACGACAAAAGCTAATACTTTAACTTTCAACATACACAACCAAGAAAAAACAAAATAACAATATAAACCTTACCTTAATATCCGACGGAAGTTTACATCGCACAACAGAACACAAAAAAAAACAATGCTTTGATAAAAACGTCGAAACACTGCAAATTTTGTATGAAGGATAATGAATTCTTATTTATAAAAACGGAACGTACAAAAGTAGCACGGCGAAAAAACCCTAAGAAAAACGAAAGTATAAAAATATTAAAAGAATAAGACATCTTACTTTGGCAAAAATTACTGCAGCAAAAGTCCAAAGATTGGTTTAGCAAATCATCTAGCACAAACAAAAGGTATTTCATAAGGATAACATTGTATCACTCAAAAATCCACACCGGAAAGTACTTTAGATGCAATCAAACGTTAAACGCTGGGAGATTTGCAAACCCGCCAACAGCAATCGTGCCCTGGTTATCCTGGAACAGAAAAAATTTAAAATAAGTATAACTTTATTTTACGTATAATTATTAAATGGAGTAGAATTGGTCCTCTTGCATGTGCCCCCGTCCTGGTTGCTGGTACGGCCCACCGCCGCTGTAGATCGTTTAAAGCCCGCCACACGAACATGGTGGGTACTGGAGAACAAGAGAGGGTTGCTGCGGTGGCACTGGCGGACTCGAGGGAACTTCCAGTTCTTTTGGGCGTGATTGGTCCTCGTCATCTTGCGCATTGTTTTCGCTGTAATGGAACCCAAATGAGGTGACGTTAAATTTCATGGAATTCTCTCCATTTTCGTTGTCCGGCCAAGAACTGCCGTGGTTTTTGGAATTTTCAAAAACTAATTCCAGATTGGTCATTTTCATGTTAAAAAACCCCCAGATACCAAATTTCGTCGAAATCAAATTTTTTTTCGTACCCCCAAATAGGGCGCCCTTTCGTGGTAGGAATTTTGAAAAAAATTTTTCAAAATCGGATAGGGCATACCCGAAAACCTATTCAAAGACGTGCTACCCATCTTGGTAACTCATGGTTGCTGAGAAAAAAATTAACGAAGAAATCCAAATTTCACCAATTTTTTGGGGGTGGCTCCCAAACGAAACGCGTTGGACCCTCGGTTTATTTGGAAACAGTGCTTGTCTTGATCCCCTCTATCACCCAATTTTTTTTACATGCGGTCATGTAACACCCTGTATAGATTACATAATAATAGAAAGAGAAAACAGAGATCTAATTAAGGATGTGAAGGTTAAAAGAGGATACGAATTGGGAAGTGATCACTTTTTTATGATAACCAAAACTGAACGGAAAAATGGTATAGAAAAATGTTCAGCGAGGGAGGAGGAAGAGTAGAGAAGCAATTAAGACATATATCCTAAAGACTAAAGGAAAAAGAAGTGGCCAAAGTGAAGAAGAAGTAAAGAGAAGAATATTAAATATCAAGGAAGCAATAGAAAATAAAGGGACAGAAAGGTTGTGGGTCATATTCAAAAACATACTTATTGAAGCAGCCAAAAATACATATGGAATATACAAAGAAAATAGAAACAAGAAACAAAAGGCATGGTGGACGGAAGAAATTAAGCAGCAAGTAAGAGTGAAGAAGACAAAATTGCAACAGCACCTGAATAATAGAGCAGAGCAGAATGTAAATTATGAAGAACAGAAGGAGCAAAGAATAAAAGTGAAAACATTAGTAAGAGAAGCCAAACAAAGATCATGGGGGGACTTCGGAGTCAGAACAGCACATAAAACCAAACATTATTCTTCAAAGTTTAAAAAGTTTCAAAAATAATAAGACAGATATCATAGGAATAAAAGATGAGAAAGGGGATGTTCTAAGAACGGAAAAAAAAGTGATGGAGCGATTGAAGCAATACTTCCAAAAGCTGCTCGTATTTGATGGAGAATGCGCAACAGAAAGGGTACAAGATGAAGGAAAAATAAGTCTAATAGAAGAAGCAAGGAAGCAGGAAAGCGGCGAAATAATAATGGACCAATTATTAGAAATGATAAAGGAATTAAAAAATGGCAAAGCACCAGGGGATGACAATTACTACAGAAATGGTTAAATGTATGGGGGAAATTGGACTAATCCTACCAATCTTTAAGAACGGAGATGCGATGGTCTGCAGTATACCTTATTGAGCAGTAGCAGTAGAATGAGGGCTAGATCAAAAACCAACTATTTAGCGTTCCACCGGGTACACCAAGAAATAGAATTTGGGAAGCTCTGAAAGAGAAAAATGCATGTACCGAAATACCAGAAATAAAGTGATAAGTAAGAATACGGAGTCCAAGGTATTCCATACAAAAGGAGGAAGCCTAAGCCTATTATTATTTATTATGTTCATGGACCAACTAATGAAAAATGTAAAACTAAGAACAAAACCACTATATATAGGATGTATAAATCTATAGAAAACGTAGAAATTGGATGTGAATCATGGTACCAACGGAGAGAGAAAGAGCAAAATGAGAGCAGCTGAGATGAAATACTTAAGGAGAGTGAAGGGACTAACCAGAAGAGACCGGAGGGAGGAAATAAGGAGAGAACTGAAGATAGAATCTGTAAAAGAATTAATCGAACTAAGGCAACTGGGATGGTGGGGGCATTTGCTAAGGATCGACAGCATTCCACAAACCAAAAAGATCTGGAAAGCAAAAACAATAGGCAAGCAGAAAAGAGTAAAACCAAAACAAGCATAGGAACAAGTAATTGAGAAGATATTAAGCAAGAGAGGAAAAACGCGGACGGAGGCGAAAGGGGTGGCAGAAGACTGAGAAAACTGGAAAAGGTTTATAAGGAACCTGAACGTACTGACATAAATGGAAATAGAATCTAAATAAAATATGGAACGTAGACATCCTTACACCCTTATGGGTAAATAAGGAAATGACCTGACCTCATTTATTTAAATGGAACATCCTATATATTTTAACCTGTAGAGATACCATATTAAAATTAAATTTTAGTGCCATATTTTCGAAAAAAGAATTTAAAAAATGAGTTATACTCATGATCGCCCGTTCCTTTCAACTGTAAATTACTGTTGTTCGTAAGCGAATACCATGTATCAGTTGCCTATATCACGAATTCCCACACGTACAAAGTGTAGTTATAACAATAAACTCAATTGAAATAATTTACGTGGTTTCATGTTAAATATAGGTACACACGTAAACCTTGGTTAATTAATTTTGGGGTACTCGTACCTAATTATTCTAATAAGAAATCTTTGTTACAGTCCAGACGGTGTACGCAGTAGAAGCCGTGAAGGGTGGCGTCGCCAAATTGCCTTGTGATATAACACCATCTGTTCCAAATGATAAAATGCAAATTGTAATATGGTACAAAGAAGGAAGTGCACGGAAACCGTCGCCTATTTACACGTAAGTAATATTCTAAACATTCGCCCGATTCGGTACCTCATTTACTTAAGAGAGCAGCTAAGGGGTGTGTTTTAACAGATTTGATTCTCGAGATAAACCACTAGAACAGGGTAAACATTGGGCCGACGAATCAATTTTAGGCGGCCGAGCTTTTTTTAGACACAATGAACATCCGTCCAAATTAACTATTGACATCGTTAAAGATGCAGACGCTGGAGTGTACTTGTGCAGAGTTGATTTTCAGCGGACGCCTACGAGAAATGCGAAAGTCAACCTGACTATTATCAGTAAGTCGAAATAAATGTTGATATAAATCCCGACATTCCTTCTCATGTGTTCTTATTCGCGTGATATAACTGTATTTCATTTCAGTTCCCCCTGAAAAATTAAGAATTTTAGATGAGAGAGGGATGCATATGTCTCATTACGTTCTTGGTCCTTATAATGAAGGCGTTTCTGCCAACATAACATGTGTGGCAACAGGAGGTAAGTGTAGACTGAACGAAGTCGATAGGTCTACCATTTGCTTGGTAAATTTAAGGACGCCCTCCTCCGAAAGTTACTTGGTGGCTAGATAATGCCTTGTTAGACGATTCATGCGAATATCTTTCCGAAAAACGTGTTAGGAATATTTTGCATTTGGAGCGACTTCAAAGGAGACACCTGCACTCAGTTTTTACGTGCCAAGCTTCAAATAACAATCTCATAACGCCTATCACCAGTTCAGTAACGCTTGATATGAATTGTAAGTAACCAAACATTTTTATTTCAAACCCACATAATCTCACGTTCAGTTTCAATTGAAAATCGAACACATTTTAACAAGTTTAACGTGTGCATTTTCATAAGGGATTTTCATTTAGTATTTAATTCTCTAAATCCATCGTCTATGTTAGCGTTGTTAATGTTGTCAATAAGGATGAAATCAATTGTCGTTTATTGATCAATTGGCATAGCAAAACGAGTTAAATGCTTCGTTTATTGTTAAGCAGCTTAATAAATTAACTTGGCTTTTGTGCAATTTAATTTATGGACACATTACCAGACTTGACGGTTTGGATATAATGGGGACATTGCCTACCTGCAACGTTTAAACATTTCAATGTTTTTAAAATTGAAAAATGGAGAAGGGTTCCATTGTCTTTCACATTATAGACAAATTCAATTCCGTATTAAATAATGGCACATACGAAAATTTGTACCTAATGTCAGTCGTGACAGAGGTGATAAGTTTTCGATATGCCAATATTGTGGTTTCTGGACATTTTGAAACATACAGACCCCAAAAAAGTGATTTTTAGCTTGACGTCTGTGTGTGTATGTGGTTCGTTTTTGTGAACACGATAACTAAAAAACCACTGAACCGATTTGGACGAAATTTGGGGTGCATATAGAGTATGGGGAATTGAAAACGTCCTATTTTGGTTTTGATCCGTAACCATCTTCATGGTTGTTGAGGGTGTCAAAAGTTTAAAAGATTCATAACGGCTTGAAACAATTTTTTTTAAATTTTTTCGCATACACTGGCCAAAATGGCTTAAAAAACTGTACAAAAAAGTTTATTACAATTTTTTTGTGAGTTCCTCTGTTTTTGAGAAGTTTTGAATTGAAAATTTGCATTTTTCTCTAAAAGTAAGCATCAAAGTGAAAAATATTAATTACAAAAAAGATGTGTCTTAATGAGATGTACAAAAAAAGCTTCTACACTTTTTGCCTCGGGGTCAAAATAAAGGCGCTAGAGGGCATTTTCTAAATATTATACTATGACCAAAGATCATTGCAATGACTCTATTAAAAGTAGTCGGAAAGTCAAGTCAGGAGTTTACCTGACTAGTAGTTTTTTTGGTAAAACAAAGCAAGGAATTAGACAATAAGTTTGGGCGCTACAAGTATAGGTAAACGGGTTATGTAAAATATTTACTGAAATGTAATTGATATAATTATAGTAGGGGAGCTAACACGAAATCCACTGAACGAGAATGATCAAAATTTTAACCGATGGTGTTCCATTTTGCCCTATCAGAGTATGCTAAAATCGATCGTCTGCCGCCTCAGGTCATGAATGAAGCTGATTTTTTTTACAGATTGATGATAGGTACTACTAATGACATAACGGTGTTTCGTTTTTAAATTTTTTCTCTAATTACAAGATTATCTTATTATCTTAACATTATAAGATATCTTATAATTAGAGAAAAAATTTAAAAAAGAAACACTCTCATAGTCATTGGCTGTACCTATCATTAGTCTGTAAAAAAAAATCAGCTTCATTCTTCCAACGGTAACCTAGTTATATCCGTAGAAAGTTCGTGAAAAACCGACTAAGAATTGTTTTTTTACGGAGTTATCAAATGTGCGCGATTTTTTTAAATATTTTTTTAAGAGCTATTATCAACGTTTTCATTTGGTGTATAACTTATTTTCTCGAAAAACAACCTTTCAGAATTGGTAGCACAAGAAGTACCCGCAGCGCCTTAAGTCGTATGACCTGAGGCGGCAGACGATCGATTTTAGCATACTCTGATAGGGCAAAATGGAACTCCATCGGTTAAAATTTTGATCATTCTCGTTCAGTGGATTTCGTGCTAGCTCCCCTACTATTAGGTATAAGGTGAGATGGATTGTATTAGAAAGCAAGCGTAATAGGTGGAATCAGTATATCTCATCCTTAACCCCTTAATACCTGTCAAAAAATGAAAGTCTCAGCTGGAAAATATCAAACTCACTTACATATATTAATGAAGTTGATGGGCGCTTATGTGAACACCCAACTGAAATAGCAGAATCCCTAGCAACACAGAGAGTGTTAGTAGATCTGAAAATTATAATAATGTGTTCTTACGTACAAAGGTAGATAGAGAAATTGACATACATTTTAGTACCGACTACAAGTTACCTTTCTCTATGGTGAATTGGATAGTCCAGTCAAATTAGCTCCAAAAGTAGTCTGGATTCGGGTGTTGTCACTTTACTCAATGAGACCAAGTGCGCCCTATGTAAAAAACTCCGCTGAATCCGAAAATCATAGTACCCGTGGCCGGAAACTGCTGGAACATATTGTTATAAACAAAAAACGAAGAAAACCTGGTAATAAATACAATGTCGTCTTTTTTCGCATTTGACTTCAATTATTTCGATAGCTATTATTGACCTCATTTTAAATCAATTTGTTTGGAATCGAATTTTTATAAGATATGGTTTGTAGTGAACGTTTATTTTCAAATGTTATTGTGTTTTACCGAAAAATATAAAAAAAGGAATCCAGAAAATTAACAATCTGTTTTTACTAAGTAAAATACATAAGATCTTTTTGAAATTCCGTATTTGGTCACTTTTTTTGATGACAAAACAATACTACATCCGGATCACCATGGGTGTCATAGTCATTGATTAATTAAATAAAGAAATTTAAAAAAAACGATGCTTTGTTTTTCACACTGGGTGACTCTCAGAGCGGTTAGTGAACCCTAAAACATCCTTTTTCAACAATTGTGCCGATGATTCTTGCAAATCGACGAACGGTTTTTTCCAAAATACAACAAGAAATATACATCTGTAATAGGCGAATGGAAAGTTCTTCGAAATAACTACGTCCAAATCTGATTAAAAGTTCACGAGAAATCAGCTTTTGACTTTGGGCTTGTTTTCGAAACAACCGAAAATGATTTTGCAAATCGGGTCGCATCGAACGATTCATTAAAGCATTCATAAAGCATTTATGCTTCTATTTGACCAAAATGTATTATGCCAAGGGCCATATTATAGAGCTACCTTTCTTGCCCGGGTAGCTCAGTCGGTAGAGCATTGGACTTTTTTTGTTATATTTCGAGAGTTATTCCATTTGTTAGTTAACTACGCTCTGGGAGTCACCTAGTTTGAAAGACCAAGCATAGTTTTGTAAATTTTATTCAATTATGCAATTACTATAAAACCTACGGTAATTGGGTTTGTCATATTGTATTGTTATCAAAAGAAGCGACGAAATACGGATTTTCAAAAAGGTCGGAAGAATTTTACTTAGTAATAACAAATTTAAAAATTTTCGGGATTTATTTCCATTAAAAAAATAACATTTGAAAATGAACGTTCCATCCCAAGTAGCACATGTACATCCAATGGATATCAAATGTATATCCTCATCTTGGACAAGGGACGTACATCGAATGTCCAAAGGTCGACTTTTGATAGTTCAATGGATGTACATCGGATGTCCAAATGTTACTACTCTGTACATCCACTGTTCATCCAGCAGCGCCATCCAATGGATGTCCATTTAGGTGCTGTATGTAAATCCAGTGTACATCCATTAATTTACTCTATACACTTCCAGTGGACATCCATTAATAGAATGCAAATTAGTAATAGTTTTATGCAATATGTATATTCAAAACTGAAAAATAATACACAAAAAAGAAACGTGATTTATATTCTTTCAATTGATATTTTTTTTTGATGTGGATCTTTCTTTAGCGCAGCGGAGCCATTTCTTTAGGCATTCTTCGATTTCCTTGACCGTTATCTGTTGAAAATCGGGACTTCTTTTTGCACTCTCTTAAACGGCAATTATTATTAAACAATAAAATATTCCATTCAACTTACCAATGACCATTTGGCATGTTGTGAGTTTTGAAAAACTATCCTTATTTCTCAGACCACAGTAACTGTAGTGTGATGCTAAGGAATCAGTCACAAATCTGGAGATCACCCTTTTTATAAAATCGTATATATTGCGCCCCCCAATGATAGACATTTCCTTCACCTAGACAAGAGATTATAATAATTTATGAATTTATAAGACCATTGCCTTACAGTGGACTGAAATTTTTCGTCAATTTTAAGATATTCCTCCAAATCTGCTAATTCTGGATGGGTATTGGCAGGTAGATGAACCTCTACAAAAATAGAGGATGTTGGTGGATTATTCTCCACTTGTTGACTTTTAATTGTTCGAATTTCTTCAAACAAATCTGACATCATCCCTTTTAGTAAATGTTGTTGGCGTAATATTTCCTTCTGAAGCTTTATACAAGCACAACCTAAAACATTTACACATTTAATAAATAATAGATGTATCTTTTAATACCTTCGAGATCTCTAGTAGATGAGGTTCCCATGCATTCCTTCCTTGTTGAAGTCCTGTCATTTGGAAATCCTAAAATGTATGAATTTTATTGCCTTCATTGCCGCCAACAAAAATTAGAAAAAGTCAAATACCTTTGTCTACTGCCACAGACTTCCTTCCTTTGTTTGTAGGAGTGATCGGTTGATCTTGGTTTAAATTATTCCTTGTGACATTTGAACAACCTTAAAAATACAAAGCTATAAAAAAAAATTAGTGGTGCTATTCCTGTACTTGATAACTTGTTTGGTCCAATGAGTTCATCTGTGGGATCCTCGTTTCGAAAATCTGAACACAACACCATGTGAAGATAAGAAGCAATTAAAATACTTACATACATTCATCTACTGCAGTGGACATTACTTCACTCTCAGAGCTACACGATTCTCTGCTGCTGTTTGGAACCTTTTGTAGTGGACCTACAAAAATTAACAAATAACATATTTTGAATGAAAACAATACGTTGGGTCTGTCCAAAATAAACTTTAAATACTTTTCTATCTAAAACAACTTTATTTCTCCGTTTTAGACACATACCTTACTGCAATTGTTCATAGATCTCCAAAAAAATTCTTGAAGGCAAAATGCATAAATAAGTATATATAATTATATAGATAGTAATAAAATTATAAAAAACTATTTTGAATTCATGAACAAGAAATGATGTTCATATGTGAAAATCTTAGATGCAATACAATTTGGTAATGACATTGATGTAATCATTTGTTGTGTTTAAAATTATTAAATATGCAAGTAACTATATTTACCTTTTTTCAATTTAGGAGCGTTATTCAACGTAGTAGGGGGTGTGTCACAGGAGCCATCCCTTGAATCTTCATCATCGGATGATATTATCTTTTTCTTATGTAGTTTTCTATTTTTCTTTGCGGTAGTGTCCGAATCGGAAGCAAGATCAACGATATAATTTTTTTTTGCCTTAGTGACTTTCATTCTAGCTAAATCATATGAATCTAAAACAAAGCGTAAAGTACATAAGCAACTGTACCTTAACCGTTTACCAAAGCAGTTATTGTTGTAATGGAATACTTTATATATTGGCCAATCTTCAGTAGGAGCAGTGTGATTTTTGAGAGCCAATAGTAAGCCTTCCCTTGTAAAGCTGGTTGGAGGCCAGTAACACATTTTGTTTTCCAAAACCCAACTATTCGGTACCGCCTCTACCGTTTGGTCCTTCAGGAATTTTACCACTCTCCAAGTCGACATGGTGTAACCAGTTTATCTTCTTACACAAAAACATTTAGTAACATTGTTTTTTTTTTACAAAATTGACGTGAATATAAATTTAATGATTTATTTCACTATGAAGTATCGGAATGACCGCAACTTGATTACCGGAAGTATTAACAACAAAATATTTTAAAGAAATTTCATTTATACTCCACATCTGAAGCTCGGAAAGATTTGAACA
Source organism: Photinus pyralis (assembly GCF_008802855.1). Taxonomy (NCBI): domain Eukaryota; kingdom Metazoa; phylum Arthropoda; class Insecta; order Coleoptera; family Lampyridae; genus Photinus; species Photinus pyralis. The sequence continues at coordinate 69,378,985 of NW_022170249.1, forward strand.
TAAATAAATTTTAAATGTTGAAGAAGGACATGGGGCTTCATAAAGATCCTTTAAATCGTTATATTTTCTTCCAATTATAACCAAATGACTATCATTAGTGGTTGCAATATTTTCCACTGCTATGACTGCACCATCCTTCAATCCACAACAACTGTTCCCAGTTGATAACTTAATACTATAGTTTTCACATACTAGCTGTTGATATTGTGGAGAACGACTTCCAGGAAGTAAAGGACCATCTTGATGTTCTTTACACGCAATTATCGAAGTATGAGATAATGGAGCACCAGGAGCATGTCGTGTTTGTTCAGTTATTCTGTTAATAATTTGCTCTAAAGGTTTGTAACTATTTCTCAATAAACTTTTTATTCCATATAATTGATTCTCAAATGGGAAACTACTAAAATTATCAACGGGTCCGAATTTTTCAACATCACTTGCAAGATGAAGCAGATTATGTATATTATGTGATACATGTTGTTTTCCATATAACGAAATAAAGCTTTCCACAAAGTACTCTAGCAATGATTGTGCATATCCTAAATACATTTCGGAATACTTTTTACTTGAAAGGATTGTTATTGCAACATGTAAAGTAATAAAATTCAAATACATATCTGCATTAAGAATGGATTTAGACAAAACTGGTCCTGTATACAGAAGAAATTGACGATACTCAGTTGCCTTCCATCGTCGTACTTCATCTAGTGATCGAGGTTTTCGAGCAAACTCGATTGGGGTGTTATTAATGTTTCGAACTAGCATGCAAGATAATTTTTTTGTGTCACGAGATGACAGTTTTGATGGAGGTCTGGCAGCCCCACACCACAAAAACAATAGTTTACGCATCACTCCCAAGCAAACCAAATGCATATAATCTAGCGGTATATCTCTTATCATGTCAATATTCGGTATTAATTCCAAAACCGATGTACCAAGATGATGAGGGGAGTCTGATTTTGCTATAAACTCTTCATGGGTTCGCAGTTTTGTGTTATGTTCTGGAGGGAAACATACCCTGTTATTACGATACACACCGTGAATATTACATTTAGAACAAGATTTATATCCCGTATGTCCATTAGTATATGTACAAAATGCTTTTGCCGGAACGTCAAAAATAAATGCTTTAATTTTAAAATTATACACATGGCCATTATATGATACACCATCACTAGTTAAACTCACAGCATCATCAACGAACTCTTTAAGAAATAAATTTGCATTGTCTGGTTTTCCATTTCCATGATAAATACCAATTACCTCGACATGATTACGATTTTGAAAAAGAGTGCATAATATGGGATAAAACTGACTTGTTGTACTTTTACTTATAGGTAACCCATCAATATTAACACAAATTTCGACTGATTCTAAATTACAACTAAATTTATAATTAAACAGAAGTCTCTCTACACAGTACAATAGTCCAAAATGATAATAATGTCCTGGTGCAACTACTTTCGTAGTAATCTGTTTGGGGGTCTTTAATAATGTGCGCCCATCCAATGGCAAATCTGCAATATCGCCACGTTTCATAACATGCAATAAATCAGATAAAGCACTGATAGTAATTTTATGTTTGAGGGCCCATTCTCGTAATTCTGTTTTCCAACTGAATATATTACTGGCAACTTTAGAGGATCTCGCAGGTTCATTAACACTTGGATCGTTGAAAAAAAATCATCATCTGAACTCTCAAGCATGTCGTTTACTACATATGGACTATCATCAGTAGAATCGCTTACATCTAGTGTAGTAGGAATTGACGATGCATATTCAATTTGATGTGAATTTCCACTAGATCCAGCTACTGCTTCTTCGGAGGCCATTTCTACTGAAACCGCAGCCATTTCTCTAGCTTTTCTATACAGTTGTTTCCGAATTTTGGGCATTTTTTGTACCTGTATTTACGTTTCCCATTAAATTAATTTCCTGTTAATCATTACCTTTATTGGTTTTTGAAATTGGCTTCGAAGTAAAAGGAGAACAAACTATGTACCTGCCATGAATCTCTAACGCTCCATTCACACAGTATGGTTCCACCGTACGGAGGGACTTCAGTGCACTACTACAACGCCGTTTGACGAGGACAGCGCCCATACAGGGCAGACGGCACCTGCTTCGCGGCGAGGAGCAGCTGCCGTATCTGTGTGAAAAATCCCATGCTTTTCTTCGTGCCACTATTGATTGCAGTGTGCTCCGTACGGTTTCGTCCCGTGCGGTGAAAACTGTACGGTGTGAAAGGAGCGTAAATCTGAATTCAAATTCACATTCGATAGACAATATAAAACACATACCGTCATCATTCACTTTTTTATGCAAGAATGTAAACATAAAATAAATAGCATATTAGGTTATGTAAACAAAATTTCCATAAATTGCCAAAAATTTGGGACTTAAATCTAGGTAGGTACTTACCGTGTAAAGTATAACGAGCAGAAGTAAAATATAGTCTATTAAATTTATTATAAACACCCACAACGGCATAAATAAAAGTTTAAACACGATGCGTATTATAGGTTTATGTTATACCATAATTTGCGCGCGGGCGCTAACGTCACACTTCCCTCGCAACCTTCAAATCTTCCTAGTAATTGAATTGTAGCATTATCTCTGCTCTATGAAAGAAATTTTATATTATTTTTTTGGTTGAAGTATTTGTAATTTAAATGTATGGTATATCTCGCCGATTTTTTCATTGTAAAAATCAGGACGTCCACTGTATAAACAATGGACATATGCATAATGGTGGTCCGTTTTTAATCCATTTTCGAATGACTCATGTACGTCCAGATTACGTCCATGGACGTAAGGACTTAAAAAGGATAAAAAATGGACGTTCATAGTACACAACGTGTTGCCTGGGATGCCATCTGTAGCTGATAGAAAATTTGACTCTTAGCAAATTCATTTCTATTCATTTTTCCGCTCAGAGCAAGAGAGATAATTGAAGTCCAATGCTAACAGAAACGACATATTGCCATTTTTTTTACGTTTTTTGTTTATAACAACATGTTCCGGGAGTTTCCGGTCAGGGGGGCTATGATTTTTGGATTCAGCGGATTTTTTACATAGAATAGACTTGGTTTCTTGTCACTTGTCACTACAAAACCATTTAGGGATTTCCAAGAAAACAGTTGTCATTACAGTAAAATTGTATCATGTTGGTAATATACTGTTTGAAATTAAATTCGAATTAGTGATGGGATAACTCGAGTGAAAAACTACTCGAGAACTCGATTATTAAAATAACCGACATCACTCGATTATTAGAAACGAGTACTCGAGTTCTGATCTTGTCGAGTGTTTCGCTCATTTTAGGGAATTCGACTTGATAAATAAATTCATTAATTCAATTCAGTTGCATTCAGTAGATGAGTAATTGTGAGAACATTCAATAAGCAAACACGTGTTTTTTCTTCGATCACGTTTACCTTTACAATAATCGTTGATTGACAAATGAATATTCTCGTTGAAATCGCTTTCCCAACAGTTTAAACTAAAATGATTACGGTACAGCAAAAGAACGTCTTCATTTATTATTATATAAAACGAACAACAAATCAAAGTGGGAAAATAAACAAAAAAAAAACAACAGTTATTCATTATTCAAGCTTGATTCTAACATGCATTTAAAAATATTATTTCGTCTAGATGTTTAGGTAACAGTTTGTTCCGCCGTAAATTAGTCAATTGCCCAGCTTTCGAAAAAACTCTTTCCGAAGGCACAGATGTACTACACTGAAAAAATAGGTACCCTTAAAGCAAAGTCACCGGTTCTCTTGATTACAAATTATTACAAGCAAGAGAAATAATCTGTCAAGAATAGATTTTTTTTTGCTACAAATGAAATGTCCTTGATTAAAAAAAAACCCTTTCTCTTGAAATTGACCCTAGGCTCTCTTGAACGTTAATTACTAATAACAAATGCCATGGGTTTTTGTTCAAAACTGCTGAAGTGTTTGTATATTTCAGCAATTTAAACAAAATCTGTGTTTCTTTATTCAAGTAACAAGATCTTGTATGTTGTGAATATTCTGAGAATTCTCTCCCATGCTCGAAACTTGCAACTACCGCACATTGCAATCCGTATTACGTATGTATTCATATTCACATGCAACGTGTTAGCTGCCCTTGCTCTTACTTTATTTTATTACTTTTTATAGCTACTAATGCTACTATAGTATTATTACGCGCATTTTTAAAGCCGAAAGTGATTTTTTTCATTTATTGACACTGACGTGTATGTTATATCAGTGCGGTATGGAAAATGTAAAAATCTTTTTAAGTAAATGGAAATTAATCCATTTATTTAACGTTTTTGAAGGTAAGTTACTCTGCACTTGTCTTTATACTTAGGTCATGTGTAGGTATATGTACTTTGTTGATGATATTTATGTAGATTTGTTACGTATCTTTGATGCATGTCCTGTTATTTGTATTATTTATAACTATTTAAAATGGCCACGTCTTTTCCTTTGGCAACGAAAAAGAGGTACGCTGACCGTATCACATCTCTCAAGCTAAGCTCTTGGTATCTTCAGGCAAAAGATTTAAATTAACCCAAGACGTTCAACTCTCCCTTTAAAATAAAATGCCCCTGTGTCAAGTAATGCCGCTTTTATATAAAATGTATATACTTTTGGATGGAAACTATCGTTTTTCTTTCTTAGATGTTGAGTTTTTCATGCTAATTTTTTCAATAGGACTTGTAGTTACCTAAATGATTCATAATTTGGAAGGAATGTTGGTCATTTAATCAACCGATTTTATTTTTTTAATCGGTGCATTAGCTACAAAGAAATCGAGATTTAAAACCGGTTTAAACTTCCGAATCGAATAATACCTATGTGTATACAGGGTGCCCAATATGTATGGAAAATAGTATATATCTCGGTAAATACCCATTTTATAGAAACATTTTCGATAAAAAAGTTGTTTAATATTTTACTTCCCGTAATGAAACATTATTCAGTTATTTTTATTTCAGAAAACAATTGAGTTTTTTTTAAATAGCAATGTAGGTACTTCTTTATTAGGCTTATTTGAGAGAGATTTCTTTTCTCTTTTCTATGACGTAACATGTTAGCTTCGCTATGCAAGAAAATTTTCCAAAAAATTAAAAAACTTAAGTATAATAAGGTACATTAATAACACTAATAGATATCCTACATAAAAATGAAACAAATTAATGTGTACGTATCTTATTAAACCTTAAAGACCAAACTAAATTAATTTCTTATACTATCAAGAGTGGTAAAATTTTACGTTATTGAAAGGAGAAAAATAATCTATCAAATGAGCCTAATGAAAGGGTATATAGCTATTTAAAAAAATTATAAGTGCAGATATTCGTTATCATTTGTTTACTAAAATTAAAAAAATATTCTTTTAATGGAAAATAAAGTGTTAAACAACTTTTATATACACATTTTTTAGTTAGTCGATAATTACCGAGACATATACTATATTCCATACATAATGGGCACCCTGTATATTGATTTACATATTCAGATTTTATAAAAGATTTACATAAAAACATGGTTAGTTTATATCAGTTTAGAAGCTTGTAGAGAAGGGATGGAATGGCCTTTTGGCTTTTTATTGATGTCCCTAAATAAAGATTATGGTCGTTGTCTCTTGTTAGAGCTCAGGTATAACCTGGTTAACTAATCGCACGGAATAAAATCAAGTAACGATTAGTATCTGTCTGTATGTCCTTCGTCTATAGTCAAATCCGGTCCTATTTTTTTTTAATTTATTATTATTATTATTATTGTGATAAATTTGTTCTTGGATTTTATTAAATTTAGAATTTTTTAGAGCAGAATATTGACGACCCTTTGTTAATAAAACACTTGACTAACGACCAAATCCGATTATTGGCTCCTAATATTGGAGATCAAATTAAGCTGCAACAAGGAATCAAAAGCCTTAGCTCAGATCAGGTCGAGGATCAGGTAATAAAAACTGTGAGAACGTGTAATTGTACCTATTTTTGTTGTCGACAAGTAAACGAAAGGAAACTATTTGTCATGTCATGTGGCATTTTTAATTCTATTCATTTGTGGAAGTTAGCCATACGCTTCCTTTGATTTTAAGCTAAATAGTTCCGTACCGTAACACGCACCGCGCATGCGAAACGTCTATATTTGAATTCTCCACTACAATTTCGCAATGTGAACTCGGTTTAATCATGATTGGCAGTGGTTAGGATAGTACTTGGTTTGCACCCAGGCAGTTCGGGTTCGATTTTTTGTACACAATCAATTTTTTATCTTTTTTTAAAAAATGCGTACCACGAGGCGTACCCAATTCAGCGAGATTGGCTGCTAGGTTTAAGATAATCTTCTCAAATTTTTTGAAAAACAAAGTTTTATACAAAAAAAAACTGCAGGCATGCTCAGTGTATGAGAGGTATGGGGCCATTCAGACAATCGTTTTCTTTTGTGAGGCATTGTCGCCAACATAAATTCCTACATTGAATTTATGATTTTTTATAGAATGATGAACCACCAGAAAAGAAACAAAGAGTGGAATTGCATGACGAAAGTTATGACACAACACTCACAGACAACATTCCTATCATATTTTTGGAAAATAATTTTGAAGCACTTGCTAGGCCGTCTACTTCAAACGCAGTAGAGGCCATTTACGATACAATTAGCCAGACGTCAGACACAGTCACTGTCACAGACACATCGACAGCTTCCTCTTGCACTGTGTATGAGAGAAAATCAGATATTCAAATGTCAGCCCTCAATAACTTTGATCTTGAAAAATTTTTAAAAAACGATATTTTGGGGGAGGCACTGCTTGTCAAAGGAACCAAACTAAATGCTTTCAACAACGGAGACCGGGACCGACTATGTGAACTGCTTATAAAACATCTTCTAAATGAGCACAAAAAACTCAGTATAGAAGATTTCGCAATATTATCAAAAAAAATTACAAATGTTTTTCCAAGAGAACAGGCTGCCACTTATTATGTGGCACCCATTCCAAAAAAAATGTCAGGTAATAAAATACATGAAAAAGCTCGGGGTAAGCTGGTCGACAAGCAAAGGAACTTGCTGTATATGGTAAAAAAACTTAAAAGCCCTAAAACAAACGAGATAGAAGCAGACGAATCCTATCATCAAGGTATATAGTAGAGTAATGTCACAATTCTTGTAAAGTTCAAACGTGATTTTTAGAAGTAATTGATCAGGAGGCAAAAGACAGTGAAATTTGGTTGCGACGAAACACCCAGCCGCAATGCGAAGTGTTACAACACTGGAAGCAATCCTATCTTGCTAGAAGAAATACGCAATTTCAAACTATTGCGCAATTTTTGGAACAGTGGCCAATTTTAAGATCTCCAATTGCCCCTGATCTGGTAAGTTCTTTACCTTGTCCACATTAGATCAACGAATTGCACGTATATTTTTTTAAATTGTATTAGTATGTTGAGGAATAGCGATTGATTTTGTTATGTTCGTGTATCCGTCTGTAAGTCCCGTCATTCTGCTAGATAACTGTAAGGGAATTTTTGAGATTTGTTTTCTGCAACAGACAGTTATGGACTAAATCCCAGACGAGTTCGTTAATCATTCAAATCGTTTGTGAGATTAACGGGAACTCGGTATACTATGGTTACCTACACATGCTTACAGGGGTTTAAATTACATTTCTTCTTTAAAAAAACTGTTGTTACGAGTTAGTTAGTCATACTATGCTTTTAATTTTCAGATTAATTATGACTTCGCGCAAGTGCACAAAGTTCCCGAGAATTTTGACCTACAGACTGAATTTCAAAATTTGTTTGAGGCTGTACTAACGCAGAGAAAATCATCGTTAAGTCCTGCTGATAATACTATTTTGCAGCTGCTAGATACCGATGATATAACTTCTGGTAAGCATGGACGATTGATATAGCTACTTTTTTTTGTAAGAGGTACAATAATTTGATTGAACAACAACTGAATCGATTTGCAAATCAATTTTAAAAAGACGTTTACCGGTTTACGGTATATTTGATTGCGTATTTTTGTTATAGATTCACGAAGAGCGATCCAACTGTATTTGCTGGCATCACTAGTGCCTCCAAAAGGGAGAACCAAAGTAAAGAAGCTTCACTGGAAGCCCTCTATTACTGAAGCAAGGGAAGGTGTTTTCGTGCATGTTTTAACACCAGGCGACATTGAACAGGCAAAAAAACAAAAAATTAATTCAATGTACTCTAAAGGTCTCACTGTGCAGCCTTATTTTATAATCATTGGACCAAGCCTTAATAACATTTCCCAAACTCTTGTTATAATTAATCAAAATACATATCAATGCAATTCCATTCTTGAAGCATTGGACTTCTGTTTTAAATCGTACATTGTTTTGGATGCAAAATATCCATTTCAATCGCAGCACTTATGGTATCTAATCCAGTGGATTGTTTATAAATATAGAGCAGCGACAGATCCAAAAATACTTTTTATCAATGATCTCGTAAATTCGTAAATAATAGTACATATTACGTTTTTGCTCTTAGTTTTGACTGATTTGTATAGCATGTTAAAACGGAACTATATTTGGTATTAATGCGAACCCAAGGCACAATAATGGAATCTTCACAAGGATATATATGCTTTAAATGTAAAGAAAATTTTTTTTCCCATAAAAACCTAATCAAACACATAAAAATATCTCATTTTTTTTTGACTGAGTACCGTTGTGAACAATTATACTGTTTCCGGTCTTACAAAGATCTGAATGGCTTGCGAAAACATTTTCAATCTCAACATGATAATCTTCCAGTGGAAAGTCTTTCAAAGAACACACAAGCTGTCAGTAAGACAACAAATATCTCAAGTGTGACTGATCATTTATCTGATTTAGCTAATTTTCATTCAGGTAGTTCAGAAACTACTTCTACTTCTGTACCAGCAGCTCCCCAAAATTATGATTTAAATAATGAAACAAATATTAGATCTTTTATTACTAACTATATGTGTACTCTTTATAGTAATACCTCAGTAAATAGAAGTGTTGTGCAATTCGTAATTGAAAACACAAAAATATTAATTGACAAAATTCTCACACACATTTTTGAAAATTTCTCAGAAGCCAATGTTACTACAGCAAAAGAAAATCTACGTTATACAATAAAAAATATTCTTTGTCTTTTCGAAACTACAAATTCTGAACATCAGAGACTGAAACTTTTAGAAAAATGTGAATCCTTTATTAAACCCTTTCCATTTACTATAGGAATCACAACTTGTTTGAATAGAATTGATACTTCAGAGGAAGCAACATTATCGGTTCGCGAAGCACGCGGACAAAAAGTGTGTATTCGTACGGTTCTCAAAAAATTCTTAGAATTACCAAATGTTTTAAACAAAATAGATTACTTTGTTCAATCACAGGAAGAAATTTCTTCTGAAATAGTTAGTATATTCCAAGGAGAGCTGTGGAAGTCTTTAAAGTCACGTTTCATAAACAAGAAGGTATTTCCTATTTATATATTTTTTGATGATTTTGAACCAATTAATCCATTAGGCTCTAGAGCTGGCATTTACAAAATAGGAGGTGTGTATCTATCCTTAGCTTGTATCCCTTTTGAATTCGCTTCCTTAATTGAAAATATTTTCTTAGTTCAATTATTTTATTCCAGTGATAGGGCTAGACATGGAAATAAAAAAATATTTGAAAGTCTCATTGACGATTTAATTTTTTTGGAACGTGAAGGAATTTACGTGGATAGACCTGACGGCATACAGGAAAAAATTTATTTCACTCTATTTCTTATATTGGGTGATAATTTAGGCTTAAACAGCATATTGGGATTTAATGAAAGTTTCAATTCCGATCATTTTTGCAGAATATGTTTAGCCACAAAGCAAATGTCGCAGGTAGAAGTCGATCAATCAAAATTTATTTTGCGAAGCAAAGAAACTTATAATTCTCATAGCACTAATTTTTCACATGGGGTAAAAGAATCCTGCATTTGGAATGTATTACCAAATTTTCACGTAACAAACAATATTTGCTGTGATATGATGCACGATGTTCTGGAGGGTATTCTAAGGTACGATATGGCTTTCGTTATCAATTCGCTTATTAGAAAAAAATATTTTAGTCTTGATCATTTAAATGAACGAATAAAATTTTTTAAGTTTTCTAAGGCAGATGCAGGTAATCCTATGCCTCAAATTAAGTCGGACCATTTAAAGAAAAACCATATAGTGATGAGTGCATCTGAAATACTTTCCTTAACAGTATATTTTAGTTTTCTTGTGGGGGATTTAGTGCCCCCAGAAGATGAAATATGGATATTTTATATTATAACGGTACAAATTTTAGAAATGATGTTAAATAGGGTGTTCACCACTCAATCTATAGCATACTTAAGTATTTTAATTGAGGAACATCATACAATGTTTATTGAACTATTTAAACAACACTTGAGACCTAAGTACCACATACTGTTGCATTATCCTTCGGTTATTAGAATGATTGGCCCTCCCCGACACTACTGGTCAATGAGGTTTGAAGGATTTCACAAGCTTTTAAAAAGTACAGCTAACAATACAGCCAGTCGCAAGAATTTGTTGGTTACTTTGAGTATCAAACAACAGTTAAGATTATCTTCTAGATTGGCCAACAAAAAGGGATTAGAGTGTGAAAAGAGATGTGGACCATGTAGTACTGTGAACACAAGTCATACTTTTAAAAACAAATTTAGCAATAAAGCTGTTTCTGTGCCTTGGGTAAACATTAACCATGTTTTGTTTAAGAAGGGTTTCTTTCTCAGTATTAGTGACGATAGTGATGAGACTGATGGTTTAGTTACTTTTGGCAAAATAATAGATATTATTATTGAATCAGAGTCTATATTTTTTTTATTGTCAATTTATGTTACTGTTGGATTTAGCACTCATTTTCAAGCTTATGAGGTATCGAAACTAAGTAAGAACACATTAATAATTCATCCTTTTCAGTCTTTGCAAAATAACAATGTTTATAACAATCGTGTATTGGGCGACGGTCGTAGTTTTATTTCTATGATAAAATAAAAGCATAACTAAATTAATTACCAATTAATATATTAGTTGGCCTAAAATATTTGTGTACATTTTGCGAGAGTCCACTACATTAAGTACAAATTTTCATTTCTGTTTCGTAGTTTGTGCAATTGCTTATTTTAATTACCTTCAGTTTATTTTTTAAAAAGGCTGTTGATTGGAGTTACCTTAGACTGTGTGATTTTTTTTTTATTTGTTTAGGGTGAGATAATACCTAAAACCATGTAAGATAAATTAGGTTGTTTTATTCTTTATGAGAATTATTTTATTGATTTTTGTTGCTATAGTAAGTTAGCTTTTATTATAAACATTATATTATTTACTTATTATTAAAACAAATAAATTTTTTCATTCATAGTGGTCCGCTTCTTATTTATCAATATGGGATGGCAATGCATAGCCTAGGGTAATACAATAGGGAATAATTTTGAAAAACGTCTGTGTAATGTTTAGTTATAAAAAATTTTTGCCGCTACAATTATTACGTACCTATGAGCAGCAGGTGTCCTGAAATAAACATTTTAACTTTGAAACCGCTAGAAAAGAGAAACATTTAAGATTAGAGAGTTCTAAATGAATTCGTAATTGTTTTTGGATCCAATAAAAATTACTTTTCAATCAAGAACAGAAACTTTTTGATAAATAAATACATGACTGAAATCAAAATCTGGGTACTGTTATTTCAAAAATCATATGATTTTAAACGAAAAGCAGGAGCTTTTGGCTGAATCGGTAAATGTTTCTTCAACTAAAACCATTTACTATTGGACAAAGAAAAGCTTATACTGTAGGTAAGTTCTAACACGTTTACAATAAGTGCTGTTGCTTTTTTGGTAAATGAAAAAGTTCTTCTGCCAAAAAACAAGTTTATTGAGTCAAAAACGTTTATCTCGAAGAAAGTTATTTAGCTGCTTGCACCAGGAAATATTTCATATATGGTTTTTGGGATAAGATTGTTAACCATTGAGAGAATGAAAAATTTACTTCGTTGTAGTGAAATGTTTCTTCAAGCAAAAGCATTTACTATTCGGCAAAGAAAGAATTATACTGTATGTAAGTTCTAACACTTTACAATAAGTGTTGTTGCTTTTCTGGTAAATAACAACGTTCTTGAGCCAAAAATCGAGTTTCTTAAATCAAAAACGTGAATCTTCAAGAAAGTTATTCAGTTGTTTGCACCAAGAAATATTTCGTATATAGGTTTTGGGGTAAGATTGTTAACCATTAAAAGAATGAAAAATTCACTTGCTTGCACTAATTTTAGTAAACTTATACAAAGAAGGTTGATGCTTTGTACCAAGAAACATTGCTCTTGGACCTATTCAAAAGCTCCAGTTTTTTTAGTCAAAGCCATAATCATTTCGTTTAAGAGTTTCTTTTTTTCAGTGTAGGAATGCACAAATATTTTTTTGCAAGAATGGACAACTCTGGCATAATGTGACGGTTTTTTGTACCAGAATTGTAGTGGGTCTTCATTTCTGTTCAAAATTGGCAACTGCATATAATTCCGCATCATTATTGTCGCCGTTGATGATGGTGTCGTTAAGGTTTTTGATGCTGCTACCTTTTGGTCCAAAAAGGACCACAAATCATCAGTGGCTGCTGTGGCACCATTATCTTCATTGGTGCTTGTAGATTATGCCAATAATGCCGTCGGTACTGAGTCTCTTGTTGAGGAAATCTTGCACAATTCGTTTGTTATCATTTTTTCTGCATTGTTTGCATTTTCAATGCTTCCAAAACCCAATTTTTTAAACCTAGGGTCTAATATAGTTGCCATGGCTGCAATCTTATTACTTTCAAAATGTCCAAACCGCCGTTGAACTACTTCCAAAAACTTCATTTTCAGTTGGATTCCTACTTCATTCTTAGGGTTCATGTTTCGAAGATTGATTTGAAATCCCCTAAGCAATGGAATGACTGCAGACATTGTTGGATATTTTTCGCCCGAGAAAATATTTGTTAAATCGTACGCAGGCTTCAAAATTTGCAAACAATCTCTTAAGATTTCCCATTCATCTGGTCGAAAAAACTCGGCAGATGTAGGAATATTCGTCATAACGACACTTAACGGGTTCTTGATTTCGAGCAGTCGTTCTATCATAATATAACAAGAATTCCATCTCGTTGGAACATCTTGTTTTACTTTCAATATTGGTAACCCCATTTGATCTTGAGTTGATTTCAATTTATTGCTAGCACTAACACTGTGTTTAAAATGAGCAACGACGCTTCTACATTTTTTTAAAAGGTTGTTTAATGTTGGATCACTTTTTAAGATTTCTGTAACGGATAGATTTAAAGTATGGGCTACGCAGGGATGGTGGTATTTTTTAAAATGTTCATTTACTGCATTTTTGATGTTGGCCCCATTATAAGATACTATTGTAACAATTTTGTCTTTGATATTCCATTCAGAAAATATTATTTTAAGTTCATTTGCAATATTTTCTCCCGTATGTGCACCTAACACTTCCTTCGTATTTAACACTCGCGCCTGCAACTTATCTGCATCTATGAAATGTGCAGTCACGGTAATGTAACTTTTATTGCTATCCGAAGTCCACATATCCGTTGTGATTGCAACGTTTTGTACATTTTCTAATACTTTTTTTTAATCTGTCACAGATTTGTGGTACGCGTTAAGTAGAAGTTCTTGGGTGAGTCTTTTTCTGTTCGGTACTGTATAACGGGGTTGCAAAATGTTGGAATATTCCAAAAATCCTCTATTTTCTACGATTGACAACGGTTGGAAATCTTTAGTTATTAGCTGTACCAGTTTATTGTCAATCGCAGAAATCTCTGTTTGCGTTAATTCATTTCTAGTCCCATATAATTTTAATTGTCTAGCACGTACTACTGTTGATTGTTTCCTTGGGGGTTGTTGAGTTGGCGGAGCGGATGCTGTTTCTGCCGATGATGTTGAAGCCTGTGCCTGTGGTGCCCGAGAAGGTCCTGGTGTAGCCAAATCCTGGTTTGAAGGTATATCTTGATCTTTTGGATCTGCCTCAACCGGAGGATCAACTTCTTCCACGGGAAGAGTCGGATGAATTCGGCGCAAATGTTGCCGTAGGTTCGTGGTGCTTCCGTAATATGTAATAACTTTTTTACATTTATTCCACGTGGCACACTTATTCGTATTATCATTTTTTGAAAAGTAATTCCATACTACAGACCGCTTGCGTGATCCCGGTTTCATGATTTATTAGTTTATTGTTTATTTTAGTTTTTTATTTATAGTAACTCACAAATAACCCACACCCACACTAAGTAATTAAAGATCAAACAGTAATGATTAATTTAACAAAACCAATAAAATATAGGTACCTACTGGAACAATGAAAACTGCAGAACATTCAAAACAAAAACAGACTTCCTGCCACGAGTAAGGAAAAATATCTAATGAAAAAAGAATCTTGCATTGCCTCGTTTTCAATCCTACCTAATCTCAAACTCTATTGCAGTTGCAGTCATTCAGTTGTTATTTTTGCAGTTTGTCACGTTCGGAAATGAGTCATTTAACAGATGTTTAATATTTTATTTTTAGCACTGCAACTTTCGCTGTAGGTAAGAAGAATTTGTTTGAGGAATACCTACCCAAATATTTAAGCAGAAACTGAAAACAGTAAACATTTAAAAAATAATACAATTGGCCAGGGTATATGAACTATGATCGGTTTTATTTATTTATGACATTATAATTGATAATCAGCAGAATTGGTGTAAATGGAAAAGCGTGCTCGAATTATAATGTAAAGTTGAATATTCGAATTACGAGTACTCCAGGTACGCGATTCTCGGCGTCCAGAATTAAATTCCTTTACGAATTATGACGTAGGTCGCTACTCGGCTACTCGCTAGCCACTGTTTATTCATTTATTGTTTCATTCATTCAAGTTTTAGTTTACGAGTACTCAGTACTCGAGTGATCACTCGATTATTGAAATCACTCAGTTACTGAGTACTCGATTATTGAAATCATTCGGTTATGCACATCACTAATTCGAATTATTTAAGCTTTAATTTGATTTAAATATCCTGCTTAAATTAATTTACATCATAAGAACTTACATAATAAGCACTATTTAACATCTTTTACATCACAATGAGTGAAGATAAATTATCTTGCACTCCGCCAGAATTGCGAGAAATTGCCATCGATGCAGTAAACAAATTAGTACCCGTTAAGTCCCAAAAGCACTACGAACGGACATATAAAATATTTCAAACTTGGAAACTTGAACACAATGTAACTGCTATTTCAGAAAATGTGTTCATCGCATATTTTAATGAAATGCCCAAAACTAAAGAAAGTTCGACAATTTGGGCGAACTATTCCATATTGCGCACAATGCTCAACATTAAGGAAAACTTTGATATCTATAAACTAACAAGAGTAATTGCACTAAAGCACTATTAAAAACGTTCTCTCACGGCTATCAACCGAAAAAGTCTAAAATCTTAGATTTTGACCAAATTTCGCAATTTATAAATGAGGCGCCGGATAACATTTATCTGGCAATGAAAGTAAGTTTATTATTGTGGTATCCCATTTTAGTTTTACAATACTAAATATTCTTTAGGTCGTATTAATTATGAGGTATTGTGGTGCCTGCAGAAGGGAAGAATTAACCAACATGTCGGTTAACGATGTGGAGTGTAAAGCTGATTCTGTAATCTCCGTCCCTAAAACAAAAAATAACGTATCACGATTATTTGCAGTCACCGACATGAAGTGGATTAATATTATTAAAACTTCACCAATCTGAGGCCATCACACACAAGTTCTAATCGTTTCTTCCTAAATTATCGCAACAGAAGTTGTACAGTACAACCTATTGGAATAAATAAAATCGGAAAGATGCTCTTGCAAGAAATTGAAAATCTATAGTGTTTGTTTACAAACGCTTTCATGGATACAAGAGGCTGGAGGATTAAGTCGATGCACATCCACATCATAAGATGAATTTAATATCCGGAGTGCACAGGACAGCATTTAAAAGGTGTAGGCATCTACATTTCAACTTAACTTTTCAAAGAAAAATGATATCAATGTGCACTTTTAAATCTAGGGACTTCATTATACTCTACTCGCGTCGTGATGCATATATAAGAATACGAAAATTTGATTCAAACTGTACGCGAGTTATAGCTATTTCCGCAACGTGCACGGAATGTCAGTCATGCTTTCGTAAAATTTGTTCCGGTTGATAAATGGAACGTATACTTTAATGGAAAAACCAAATAAACATAAGGGTGGATGCATTCTTGAAACGGTCAGAAATCTCACGGAGACAAAGATCTCTTGAAAAATAAAAAGCAAGTGGACGTATTAGAAAAAACGTGAAAGGAGCGTCATATCTTGCATTAAATCGCTCGAATGTGGGAATAGCAGTACTGAAGGACTTGCGTAGAAGGTTTGAAGATAGTTTGCTTCAAATGCGTTTCTAAAAACTCCGCCACATAAACGGTCATTGTAAAAGTAAAAGGGCTTGAGTTTCTCTTTAGCAATTAGGGGATGAAATCTTCGAAGCTTCTTCGTAAGATTGAGCGCCACTCAGCTTCTTTGAAAAACTTAACACTCCCTGTATAAAATAACTGGGGAGAAGCAAGGAATCAAAATCAATTCAATAACCTAGTTAAACTTCCCCTCACAATGCACAAGGATAAATAGATAATAACCTTACCTTTAATTGTTATTGAAGAACTTTCGATTAGAGAGAGCTCTGTCCGATTCCTGAAACAATTTCGAAAGCAATACGGCACCCCAAGTCTACACGCTCGGCATTAATATCTCACTTGACCGCTTGTGTAATCCCCAAGATCGGAACGTGCCCCTGAACGCAAATTGTTGCGCTGAATGAGATTAAGTAATTGAGAACAAAACAAAACCGACTCAAATATCGAAGTACGGATGAGGTTACACGATTTCAGGTACGTTAACGGCTAAATTATTCACAATCATATGTCCTTGAAGAGGTTAAATTGTTACAAATATGATCGTTTAAATGTTCCTGAAAGAGGAATTATCCCCTGATAATTACTAGCTTAGGTATTTTAATTTCAGTTGACCTTGTTTTCCAATAACTTCCGCAAGGGAATGGCCGCCGTCCGTTATCCTAACAAGAAACTGGTACTGATAACCGCAATCAAGGTGAATGTAAAGGTAAATGGCCAATCGCCAGAAACAATGTAAAATCTACAATTGGGCCAACATGGACTGTTAATACTACACTTCGCTTCAAAGAGTCGAACCAAACTTGCTCGTAACTAGAATGCGGAAGATCCTGGATGTTACATTTTAATTAGCCCCAATTATTCTGAATTATTAGTTATCTTCCTCATTTTCTACCTAAATATATTTAAACGTTCCTAGATGGTATATGCTATAACATATTCAGAAACTTGATCTATTTTCCACTATTTGAAAGGAATGTGAAGTTCGAAAGGTCATCAAATTGTTATCTTGAAGGCCATTAACATATTGCATCTAAAATTTTGACATTGACCTTCTTTACGTGATTTTACACCAATTCACATTAAAAATTGTTCTTAAGATTTCGTAGCTAATCTGAAAGCTATTTTGATTGATACATCGTTATAGTCCGGGAGGCAGCGTACATAGTAACTAAACCATAAGCGACAAAATATTCGACAATACAGGCTGAAAGTACGTTGAAAACTAATAATAAAATCACTCGTCTGCCAGTCGTGAGTGGCAGCATTAACTTGGAGCGGCGCTGAATAGGTGACTTCTTTAGGTGATCAACTAAATTACCAAACTATAAGGGTCACGGAAAAGATTTGTATCAAGAAATCCCATTTTTTCCATAGTTTTCAAATATGCTATGGCAGACGATTTCAAGCGCAGCGTTGGTAGCGAAAGACGCCCTTCAATGTAGGGAAAAACAACCCTGAAGTAAACCATGAGGACCGTATAAAAGTTATACATAAAAAATTCCTCTTTTTGTCACTACTTTAAAATATATCCTGGCAGACGATATTAAGTGTAGCTTTAATAGTGGCAGACGTCTTAGAAGTTAAAAAATTTAGGTATAGTAAATCCCAGCGAGTGCGAGCGTGTGAGAGATAAACGCGCGAGAGCATAGCGAACAGAGATAGCTATACATGTAATACTCGTTATCTTAGGAACGTAAAAAGTAAACAGCAAACAGTTTAAATGTCGTTTATTGAAATTACAAGTAAAGATAAAATTGACAAAAGTACGTCAGTCCACTTTTGCGGCCCATTAGCGACTACCTGCCATCCCGGTCAGAAGACCCTCACATGCACTTTCCCACTCTCTCTCTCTCTCTTTCATTCGATTTAACGTCCTACTAACTAACTTAAAACTAGACCGATGGCCTCTTGATTGTACCCTTTTTCGATACTACATACATTTACGTACCGCTTGTCTTACCGAATTCTTAGAAAGAATAGAGGAATTACGTCTAGCACATGCCTACAGCAAATCGCAATTATTTCAAGCAGCTGCAGAAATGTTTGGTGGAACAGATTTAAATTGGTATCGTTCGATACGAAACACTCTTCCAAATTGGGATGACTTGGTTTGTCAGTTAAGATCAGCCTTCTTTCCCGTCGACTATGAACATAGGCTATGGGAACAGATACGTCAAAGAACACAAGGTCCAGATGAGAAGATTATATGTTTTATTTCCAATATGCAAAATTTATTTGACCGTTTACGAAGCAAGCCAATAGAAAACACCCGATTGGAAATCATCAAACGAAGTCTGTTACCAGAGTATCAAAAATCGCTAGCGCTACAAAATATATTTTCGTTACAGGAATTAACAAGATTATGCCGAAGTATAGAAGATGTAGCTAAACGTATGCAACGATATCCACCTACAACAAATCTACAGCAATGTTTAGAACCATCATTGGCCTACCAAAAACATCGAACTTCAACAATTCAACACCAAATTGATACTACCTGCAATTCACAATTGGAATTGCGCAAAACATGGCCATTATGCCATACAATGCCTGGAACCCAAGAACATATACTGTTATAAATGCGGAACCCCCGGAGAAACCGTAAGAAGCTGCAGAAAATGCGCGGGAAACGCTCGCCCGAGGAATTGAAGCGTCGAGTCTTTCTTCGCATGTTCAGAAACTCGACAAGACATTTTAAGACGCAACGTATACTTCAGGACCGTCTGCAGGAAACCAATACGGCGGTGTTAAACTATATAATTGGTCATGCTTAAGGAGACAATCATCCATACTTAAAAGTTACCCTGCTAGGCACACCATTTTTAGGACTACACGATAGCGGAGCTAATTGCACAATTTTAGGACACGCGGGATGGGAATACCTACAACACCTCAATTTGAAAATTGAAGATACCACACCAATCCAATGTCAAATGGAGAATTGTGTATCACTTGGTTCGATTTCACTACCCATTACCAAATACCTTAATATATTAATACAGGAAACTCGCTACTATTTGCATTTGCGTACGTGTGACACGTGAATGAGCGCCATCTTTACGGCGCGGTGTGCAATGACGAAAAAATAAGAAGAGAATTATTTATATTCCCAAGAGTATTTAACATCATAGGGGTATGATATTATCAAATACCATCATATTATCAGTTTATCCATAAGAATTTTGCAAAATAATCTGTAAAAAATAATAAATACCCTAAAAAAGCGAGTTAATATTCATCTGCTCATTTCTGTAATGGTACCTTGGTAGATAATTTCTTTGCCTTTTCAGGTTTCTAATAAGGTAAGGTGGGGTAAGTTTATTTGGAGGAAGTGAATAATGAAGAAATAATACGAAAACCATGCGAATACTAGAGGTTTCATATAATAAACTACTAAAGGAAGTCTCTCAGCTAACTTTTAGTGTAGCAGTACCTACAGTTAAATCTTTATTTTGCCTTAAGAGCTTATATATTTTGTAAACAACCTGTTTATGTTTTTAAAAGTCTTTCCTTTGTGTTCTTAAAAAGTTTGTATTTTTTTTATTTAACAGGTAATTAGAAAATTCGAAAAACTGCTCTGAATCCTCAAATTTTGTAGATTTCCACACATCACTACATGCATTTATATGGAAAATCCAGCACGATTGTAATATCGACACCAAAAAAGAAAACACAGACATAAAGGTAAAGATGCATTGGTAAAAATTGGTAACTGGGGCAACATATGAATTAAAAGCTCTTAACACTTAACACTTTTTAGAAAATGCGAGATCTTTGGAAACTTTAAAAATTTTTCTACACACACTTACCCTCCCTTACCTCTTTGTATGATGCCATGCAGTTATACTTACTTATCTTACTATACTACCTACTGGGGATATTACGGAGGGATAACGAAAGGCAAATAAAACTCGGGTGCATCTTTCATACAAATTTATTCATGTAAAATTTTTTGGCTTTATTCGATTTGGTTTTACATTTGGCAGTATGATCATTTTGTTTCTGTAGCCAACATTTGATTAATACATTAATATATTTATTGATTACCACGTTTTTACAATATGTGCAGACACCAACTGCCTCAACATCACTTGCAATAATGTTGGATAATTTACTTCTCACTCCAATATTTGTTTCTTTTAAAAGATTTTCAACGTTTGTTTCAAAATATTGATTAATTTTTTCACATAAATTAGTTGCTACTACATTTGGAAGAAGTAATTTGGCATTATCATATTGCTTAAGTGTAATATGCACATTACTCCGTTCACCGTAGCTTTCTTCAGAACATAGTGCATTTTGGCATGTTTTATGAGGTAGTTTAGAAAAAGCCCAGCCAACTACATAGTTTTTGAGTTACTTTTTATCAAATTTTGTGTGTCACTTACTTCTGGTAAACATATTGTCATATTAGGGGATAACTTCTTCTTTATTATTTCTTTTCTTTTTAACAAAAATTGTGCAGCATCTAATTGGCAGTTACTAGAATCAGATGGTACCAACAATTGGTTAGTCATTGCAGATCTGAGATTGTGTCGAAATGTTGCAGCATCTGGTGTTATGTTGTTTCCACCTTTTCCACGAAGAATCGCAAATAGATTTTCGATGCAGTCTTGCGTTAACCGTCGGGTTAGTAAATATTCAAAATTGAAATTGCTTCTTAAATCAGACCAAAGTAGTTTCAAGCTTTCTATATTTTCAATCCAGCCTAAAATACATGGTGGACTTGTCTTTCTCGAATTTAATACTTTTAAAGATTTTAAAAATTTTAATATTTCCTGCTCTGAATTTTCAGATATAGCACAATTAAATTTCTTAGCCGTTCTTTTTTCGTTAGAATTGAAGATATCAAACAAAGTGTCAAAAACACTCAATCAAAACAAATGCCATAATCAAATGAAGGGAAGAATCGAAGGATATAAGAAGATGTATGTTGACATTGAAGTGCTTGTCTTGATCCCTATATCACCCATTTTTTTTTACATACGGTCATGTAACACCCTGTAGAGTGTAGGTAGATGTCCTATACCGAAGTTCCCGTGTTTGTGGTATTTTTGAGTTATACAATATTTTTCCCGAAAGTACCTACCTCTTAATTACATGTTTATACACCGGAGTAGGCCGTGATAACAGTGCCAAACTAATGCCCGAAAGTACAGGCGGGTTCTTATTAGTCTATTTTATTGATCAATAACATTGAATCTATACCATTGAACATGGAATTGAATGGCAAATTTGTTCACATGATTCAAGAACGTTGACAACTGTCTAGAATGTGGCAGTTTAAAAAATTGCTGCAAATCAAAAAATTGTGCGTGCAGGCGTTCGTATTATTTGCTAACATTTAAAAAACGTGAGTCCGACCCTGGACCTAAAACCCACATATGAAGGTGGTTTAGTAAAACTTTTGGTAGGTGACGGGATGCCTATAAAAATCAGTTAAGAATGATCTATTTGAAATTTGACATTATTAACGATCCTCGAGATCATTAATAATTTTGTACTGCTGTCTGTCTGTATGTCAATTCGTCTGCCTGTTTGTCCGTGTTCACGATAATTTTGTTTAGAAACGTCCGATCACTTAAAAAATCGTTACACACATTCTTTAAAGATATAAGAAAGGTCGCTATTGTTTTTCAGTTACGTAGACTAACGGACCAAAAAGTTACATCCCAAAAATTACCCGAACCTCCAAAAGAGGGTATCTTTTATAATTCTTGTTACAAAGAACATATGAATGCCCGGTTTTCTGTGTCTGTAAATATTCCTTAAACTTCAACCAACTATGCAAATGCAAAAAAAATTGCGCATGCGCATTCCAATTTATGTATTTGCACAATCCAATTTTTAGCGCATTTTTTAAGAATTAAAAAAAAATGTGGTCTTGTTTGCGTTTTGTTCGTGCGGGTTAAAAATCAATTTTATCTCATTGTATTCTAATTAAAGGTCTCAACAAAAGGAATTAATTTCTACCAACCATAGTCCTCCTCCTCGACCTCTTATCGTGATCGGGTATATTCCCTTGTACCTCAAGAACGGATTGTCGGAAGAGGGTACTCACAAAGGGGGATTGTGACGTCTGCAAGAAATAGATCCATTGGTGATGTCAAAACAAAAGCTATTTCGGTTTAAAAAAATGCGCTTTATTTGCACAACAGCTGTACACAATTTATACTTGTTTTTATTTGTTAAGATATTTAAATGAAATTTTGTATGTAGGCAGAAAAAAACGATCATCAATGTCACTGAATGCTCGTTTACACGGTCAAAAACTGTTCAGTGAAATTGAATCACTCCCATTGATATACGAAAAGTAGAAATGTCTTTCACTTTGTTTGAAACCAAAAATGGTCGAGCAATATCGTTGAACGGACGTTCACATTAGACTACATCATTTCAATAACAGACTCAATGTTATTGATCAATAAAATAGACTAATAAGAACCCTCCTTAAACAAGCGTCACCAATTAATTATTTACTGCAAGCGTACTTCGTAGTAAAATAGAATTAATTAAAAAGACTTATTGATCATATTTATTACAATTTTAAAATTATACCGGACAATTTGTTTTGATACATTTTAGGGGATGAGGTTTTTTAGATCCAAATTTTTCTGCTGAAGCTGTCATCACGTTTTTTTACGTGTAAACTGAGAGCCACTTTAATGAGATACGTATAATTTAATGTATGAGGACGTTATTAAATAATGAACAAAAGTCAACACTCGTGAACGTAACCGATAACCGGGAGTTAATTGCATAGGGGTAAATAAATAAGCGTTTTCCCAAAATTAATAATTTTTGTTGTCATAGCAGAATTTAATTGAAACTCGATCTCTGTTGAAGTATGATTAATTTGCTATATTGTGAATATTATGCAAAGCCAATAACTGTCAAATGCGTTCATATTATGTACTAATTCAGTTTTTGCGGTAGTTGAGTTTCGATATTAATTGACGAAGTTGGAACTTGTCGTTTAACGCAAGGGAAACCTTATGATCCACACCGGCTTTTAGGGGTCTATTGCTATTACATTACACTAACTCTGGTTGCTTCCTGCTATTTTCTACTTTGATTTATGCATAAACTTTCCGAAACTAATTTAGGGCTCATGTTACAGAAATCATTCGTGCTCAACGTCAATAGCACAGCGATAAGAAGATCATAATCGCAATTACGCTAATCAAAATCTAGCAAAAGCTTTTACTATCGCGAGGGAACTGTATTTATTTCAAAGCAATTTGTAACTTTTTGCTATCCTGTCTACTCTGGATTGATTTAGAAATGGAAAATTTCGGAGAGTGCCATTATCGGTATCACTCTAGAGGTTTATTTTGCATCGCCTGCTTTTACCTTGACAAGGGATCAAGGAGTTTCTACGTTGACGTAGGTAAGCGATTCACACTAAATTATGCAAGGTTACTTTGTCTTATAAGAACTTAAATGTAGCACTGCACTGGGATCACAAAAAGTCCTTAGGTTTGTAACGTAATACTTAGGCAGGTTATCAACGCTAAGTTAAATTAGTTTCCTACGTTAATAGCAAATAATCTTACACCAACTGAATTGGTTTGTATATCCTTATCTTTAGACACTCCATGCTCCATTACAGAGCTCCAATAAGTGCCGATACGCTCGAAATGTTGAATTGCTGATTAATAGTTTGGGGGCACAACCTTTATAAATGAAAAAAACGTGAAACTTAAATTACATCCATAAAAACGGGATGCGAAAGCCAAGATAAAACACGGTAAGAAGGGAGACGTGTTGACAATAAAGTTCCAAAAGTAAAATGGAGTTTCATTATAAAGTTAATTATATATAAGCTTCAGGTTCTGTTCATACAAAGGTATATTAGCTTGAAAAAGAAAACCATGTGGAATTCAATTTAATTGAAGTCATCGTATGGTGTTATATTTCAAAACTCCTCTCCATGATTGGATACGTTCCCTTTTATATGTTTGAAGCTTTTACGTCTCAAAACAGTTACGGTGTAAATTATCGATTAGAAAGCTACTGTTTGCAGACACGTTGCAGAGTATATGTACTCACTTCATATGCAAATTGAGGGCGGGGGCGAGAGGCAAAATCCGTAATTAGTGTGATATGTCATGAGTAGAAGCGATAACAACTAGTAATTAGTAAATCAAGAGGTTAGCTGCACAAACATAATGCAAATTAGAGGGTAGATAATCCGTGACTTACTTGCAATGATCACCTAGATTTTGTTACATAAATCGCATTTTTCCTTTTCGGGGATATAACAAATTTAGTCGTCAACGAAACGGTCAAATCTATTTATTCCGTTTTGTCTTATAAATTTTAACTCTCAAACTGTTGTGTAAGAATAGTTATTGAACGATAGGCGAAAGAAAGAGAGGGTAAAATAGACATAGTAGAGTCACTCATGCTGAATTCCTAACGAGCTTTCAAGGAAAAATTTAACTATAATGAATTTAATTAAAAAAAAATAGAAAACTAATTTCGATTAAATCCTTTAATTTCTGGAAAATGGCAACGGCAATTGTTCCTTTTCGATGAATTTAAAGTAAGAAAACGAATTTCCAGAGACCATACCTCTTTATTTAAATTTTAATGACATTACACACCGACTAAAGTTTTCCCTTTTAGGTTTGATCAAAGGAAGGAAAGAAATAAGATTACAGATTTCCAATCGCGAAAATCTAACTTCAGCTGAAATTCGCTACACTTTAATCTAATTCCAATTTTTGGACACTTAATTTATATATTTCGATTGCCAATATTTGGAAATATTCGCAGAAAAACGTATATTACGGGTGGCATGTAAACATAATCTTACTTTGGCTTTGAGTCGTCTCATTTAAAATTAATAATTTTCTGTATGTAATAAATTTGATAAAATAATCTGGTGAGGTAAATGAACCTTTTCTAATTGGTTTTGGCAGGTTGCTAGTGCAATTTTTTGAAAGAGGGCTTCAATTTTAGAGATACTTGTATCTGATTTTTTTTAAATAAGTTGCTAGCTTTGGCATTTTAACCAAGAAAAATCGTACTAATTTCATCTTGTGTCTTTAATATCAACTAAATACTTTTGTATTCACGATACTGTCATTTTTGAAATTTTGTTGAAACCGGGGCTCTTTTTATCGGTACTGGAAAGTAAGACGACTTTTTTTACTTGTATTTTTCGTTATTTTTGTGAATAATTTCTCCAATTTAGACTTTTAGAAGAACATTATTTATATTGTTGAACCTATTTCTCTGTAGTTGACAACGGCTATTAGATTAGCCTTATACAAAGGAATTGGCTACATTTTTTGTGTATTCTGCTACTGTAGCGGAATTCTGCCACGGTTGGTAACATTGCAGATAACACTTCATACTACAAATGCACTCCACAGATAATATTTGAAAGTCACGCACATATAAGTAAATTATTTTGGGGTACAACATTGCTCATTTGCAATAATAGACCACACATTACACTTATAAAACACAAAAATCAATTTACATAATAGACATGGTCATACTGCCAACACTAACAACTTAACTAAAACCGATGCAGAAAAACACCTCAAATACATTGATATAGCTGTAGAACGTAAGGCGCAATGAAGAATGAGATCTACTGTCATAGTTCCACCGTACATGGACGAACGGACGGACTCGAGCGCCACCAGACGATTAAAGCCTTGCTTCTGGCCAACGTCGGTGATTTCGGAACGGTCTCGGAGGTTCATCTCAATCGGTAGCCACAGGTGGTCAGTTGAAGAAACGGTTTAGTTGAAAATTCGGCGGGTGGTTACGTACAGGGAAGCAACTAAAATATAATTTACGGCACACGATTGCTCTAACGGGAACGGAAGCGACAAAGTATAAATTCATTAGCGGTATCTACGGAAAATTAAATGCAGGAATAGTAAAAAATACACCCTTTATGATTGGCGGAAGAAAAATAGCAAATGCTCTTTACCTTTAAAGTTTACGGAACAAAACGTACAGTGAAAAATTGCCAAAAAGTGAATTTACTACCTATTAAACACCAAAGGCAAAAAGATCCCCTCTAAACAACGCCTTTACCTTTTATAAAATTGGCGTATTTCATGGAGGGGTCGGCGGGTTTTCCAGTCGACACAGCGTATTCGATAGTTTCCATCCAAAAATTAAAACTTCTTTATTTAATTCTGCGGCCTGCGATAAACATAAAAAAATGTAATTGGTCTTAAAATTTAGCTCAATTAATAATAATAATATTTATTATACCGTTATCCGTGTGGGTACACTTCCGGTCGTCAAAAAATATTACAAACAAAATACAAAGGTACATTCAGAGACTAACTAACAAAGGAGGATAACAGAGTACAATTTTACATATTACATCGCATAACAGTTTTTCATTAACTCAATGTTTTGAGGCGGGACTTAAGAGCTCCAATGGGCAGAGATCTTATATTACTAGGAAGGCTGTTGTAAACAAGTTGAGATTGATGGACTACACCATCCTGTGTTTTTGACAACCTACAGTACTTAGTTCGAATGTTATGCTTAAGTCTAGTATCGTGATCGTTACATTGTTTTTAAGCCCACTTCTAATGATACCACCCAACGACTGATTCGGATGCGATCTACTGCAACTCATTGTTAATTACACTTACTTAATTTGCCGGATTAAACTTTCCAAACTCGGTAGCCCAGTATGCATGTTGTTATCTGGAATTTGGGGTCAATCGTAACATAAAACATAAAAATACCAATAAAATTAAATATAGTCAATTATGTGCCTGTAACAAAATCCCACACGATTTCCTGATCAAACTTTGAATAATGTTAAATATAGGGTGTCCCGCTAGCCACTTCCATAACTTTAACCGAACATTACGCTACTTACTCGCATTCTTTACCAACCCAAGAAGATATACCCTTATTGTCGGCATTATTACAACCTTAATACCCCCCAACAATTCCTCATTCACGTAAATACGTTTAGATAGAAAATTATTACTGTTCTCGAATTCGAAAGACTTTTTATGGAAAAGTTCGTTAAATATCAGATAAGGCGAAATTAAATCTTGGTTTAGTAATGACACAAACGATTATAACGTAACCTTTATATGCAGTCAGTCGGTTCCAAAACCGTGACTACAACTACTGCTCTACTAATAGAGCAGGGCAAAAGTTGCGTTTGCATACTAGAAATACAGCTTTACCGACAGATTGGCGCTAACATAGACGATGTTTCATTTTATATCACGGAAAAAAAAGATGAATGATTTTTTTTCAGTGCGACCTCTTTGGGTAAAACTGCTGGGTGAAAACAGGCCTCTTTCCGCCGAAAATACATACGAGTTAAGTTGCGAGGTTATTGGTTCTCGTCCTGCTCCTACAATAACATGGTGGAAAGGAAGCATTCAAATGATTAACACTAGAGAAACAGTACGTTGTTTTTGTGACCCTTTTTAGTAATTACTTGCGTTGTCTCGTTATCCTTTTATCTACATTCATGAATGACATTTCAGTCGAGTCCGGATGGTAATACAACGACAAGCGTATTGACGTTTGTGCCTTCTATAGAAGATGCCGGAAAATACTTATCGTGCCGCGGTCAGCAACAACTTATTGCCGATAGCGGAATTGAGGACGGTTGGAGATTGGACATACATCGTAAGATTTTATTTGTTGTTTATTCCAGTTTAGGAATCGAATCAATTTTGAATTGTGGCAAATTTGTAGACGTGCCACTAGTGACGTTGGAGTTGGGAAGTAACTTAAACGGAAGTACAATTCGTGAAGGGGTAGACGTTTATTTTGAATGCAACATTAAATCCAATCCCTGGGTATATAGGGTTAGTTGGAGGCATAACGTGAGTTATGTAGAAGGCTGCTTTAAATTTATGTATCAAACGTGGTATTTATTAGGGAAAGGTTCTGCATAACAATCCCACCTCGGGGACAATAGTGAGTAACCAGAGTTTGGTTTTACAAAGCGTAACGAGAAATAGAGCGGGACACTATACTTGTGTTGGGAGCAACCAGGAGGGCGATGGCGAAAGTAATTCCGTACAGCTCGACGTTAAATGTAAGTTTGGCTTTTGTCTCTGGTGGAATTTTAGAAACTTCTACTTAGTTGCACCTGTATGCAAACTCGGACAAACGAAATCGTATGGAATTGCCAGACTGGAAGTGGCGGAAATTCGTTGCGAACTAGAAGCGAATCCCACAGATATTCAATTCGTTTGGAAATTTAATAACACCGATAACAATGCTCTAATTGTGGAGCTTCCGCAAAATTTAGTTACGTCTGACCGTTCGCGTAGTATATTATCGTATAAACCGGCGGCAGAATACGACTACGGGACTTTACTCTGTAGCGGAAGAAATGAAATAGGAGAGCAAAAAGAGCCCTGCGTATTTTACGTAAATCCTGCTGGTATAATAGTATAAATTACCTCATACTATTTTTCTTTCGAATCGTTTTATGTTTATAGGTAAACCTGACGCTCTTTCAAATTGTTCCATTCAAAATCAGACTACAGAATCCATATTTGTTGAATGCGTTGAAGGATTTGACGGTGGTTTGCAGCAAGAATTTATTATGGAAATCTACAACGTTCAACAGCATAAATTGGTAAGCAGTGTCTCATCCAAAAGTCCAATATTTGTTGTCGGAGGATTGGAATCTGGCAATGATTTTGATGTTCAACTCTACGCTTCCAATAAAAAGGGAAAGAGCGCCACCGTACATTTACCTGCGTCCACCTTAAAATCGGCAGAGAAGCACATTTGTAAGTTGCCTCTCCTTTTTTTAAATTAAATTTTCACTTTAATTTTTCAGCCGCTTCTACATCTGTGCCACTCCACATAAGTCCATTATTGGGCGCCTTAATTGGAATTGTCGCAGCCCTCATGCTAATAGCAATTACCGTTATAATTGTAATTCGCTTGCGACACTGCGGAAATGAACGCGAACTTAAGACGTACGATGACGAGGGTTTATCCTTGTCAGTCACGCAATGTACAACCAATGGAGCGGATAAGGGCAACATTGAGACCAACGGCGAAATGAATGGAAGTATGGAAAGCTTAGAAGAAAAGAATCCAGACATTATCCCCCATAACAACGCGGAGGAGTTTTTTGAGGACGATAAACAGGGTTATATATTAATTAACAACGGCCCTGTTTGTACGTATCCTAGATTTCAAGCGCCCGTTGTTATAGTAGGGCAAAATAGTCACTATGATGAGTATAGGACGTCGGATCAGGTAGTTCAAATTAAGTTAACATTCGTGTAACGAATCCCTTCCAGAATGAAGAGCAGTTCACTCAGCTTTCTATACCTAATCGAGGGGTGCCTTATATCATATACAACAAACCAGCGCCTAATAATGCGTTATACCGACAGGAGGCGATTGTGTATGGTGGAAGAGAACCCTCTACTCAAGTACTACCGTGTTTGCAGCCTCTCAGCCCTCCATATACGTTATCAACCTTACAAAGGAAGCAACGTCAAGTAGTGCATCCACACGTATCTTGCTCCATGCAAAATGAGCCAATAACGATAAATGATAGTGGTAGTGACCCTATCCTGTCAAGGACACAGGTAAATTTAGGTCATTATGGCGTTCTACTTTAACTTACCTAAACTGTTCCCAGATGGACCCGTGTTAAGAACTGATCTCGCACTGCATGGCCCCCCTCCCTTGTCGTTTGATACGTTATGTTAAAGAGAATTTTATTACTATTTCTGTTGATTATGTTTTAAACATTACTTATTTAATCATATTTGTTGACAATAAAATTAAATGTAAATGTTCGATACAAATTTTCATGTTGTTAATATTTTATAAGATTTTGTAAATGGAGATATAAATTTTATATTAAATATAAAATAACGTATTTTCTTTTACTTCACAGTATCAGAAACTTTAAGGTAAGTTTATGAAACACTGGAAACGCCCAACTAAAGCAAGATCATCAATCATCACTTTTGGGTAAGACTCAGAAAAACTGCTAGGCGGTTTATATTATTTATTGATAGTAAAATTGGTTAGCTAACATCTAAAATACATCTACCATATCCTTCAGTGATCCACATGTGCTCTTGTCGAGGAAAAGAAAATTAATACTTAATAAAATAAAATAAATAACGTAACATGAAGTCAGGCGGTTCGGGTATCAGAGGGTAATGATCTTCGTTCGGTAGTAAAATAGTCTTCGGGAAAATCCGGGAGGTATGTGAAATGTAAGAAATGGCGGAGTGATGTTAACAAAAATGTGTAATACTGCGGGTAATAGATAATGATGTTCCACAGTAATGCAAAGTAATTTCTTTTCATTTACAACTGATTAATTGAATTGAATACATAATAATTTACACGTAGCTTTTATAATAATTCACAAAACTTGCGTGTGGCTTAAAACTGTCTCGAGATTAATGCATCTTGTTCATTGCTTTGTTATAACCTTTGCGAAAAGGGGTGCGGATAACGTCAATTATTTGTAATTGGAATTGAGGTCTGCCCAAATATGCGAGTGGATAATGCATAGCATATTAAATTTAGCCGAAGGGAATAATTATCTGTTTTTGCTTGCGTCTTTTGTATTTTACTTATATTTTAATTTTCGCATGTCCATGAACATAAATTGGAGTAATTTAGATAAATTTGTAGTGTTTGGATGGGCGCGAAACTTACGGCAGCTTCGTAATTAATATTTTACCTTTAAAAAAAGGGGATTTAGCAGCTGTCAGTTGAGGCCAGAATTCAGCCACTTCCAACCCTCAAATATCAGTTCGCGTTTCCGTAGCTAATTCTGTTACTTATTCGTGTGTTGGTAGTACACCGAAATGTTCTGAGTCAGTCGACGAAAAAGAATTGAGTTGAAATTCCCTCACTACATCCGGCTTTTCACACTTCGGTAACATAGAATGGCATACAAAACCAATAAAAGCTGGTCCAAAAGATGGAAAGTCGTGGTGAGATTCAGCCTCGGCATTATTGAGTTAGTGGTAACGTTCAATTCGGGATGAGAAAAATCTGATGTATCTTCGATTTTAATTGAGGGATCGTCTTGTTCGGAGAAGGAGGTGAGACGCGATCCTATACTGCCCCCATTTTCCGTTTCCTTGAGATTTCAGACAGGAATTCAAGTCACTCCAGCAGTCCCACAGCAAATAGCAATATAAACACTAGGCTCGTCACACTGCGCAACAGGGTGTCCAGTCTGAGTGTAATTCTAACACTCCCAACACTGATGTTGCTACGGGATTGTGGTAGGTTGCGAAGGTACAGGTCGATCCAAAAAGAATATTGTAACTTTCAAAATCGAAAACAGCAATGAGAAAAAGGAGAACACATTACACTCTGTCACGATTCCTGGAAGCTCTGACGGCCACCGGTAAACAGAAAGCGTTTTGTGTTACGATAGTTCTTCAACGTACGAATGAAGTATGGTGTTCAACCTCCTGATAGGTGGTATATCACACGTTGGCATAAACCGTTCGTTGAGAAGGGGTGTATGTACAAAGGGTTTGGGACGATCGTGCACGCATTGATGGATATAGCTCGAGTATCTGGAGGGGGTCATATTGAACATCTGTGAAATTATTTTCTAGTGGGAAGAAAGTTGTTTTAATACTCTTCATTTTGATTTATAAGCCATGGTTCCATTTTATTTTTTCAAAGTTGTAGTATTTTTGAGCACCCATATCACTTAATGAAAAAAATTGTACTTCTTTGATAAAGTACCTAAAGAAATAGTGTGACAATGCAAGAGGTCTTAGCCTGTGCCTCAATTCAAAACTTAGTCACGGGCATGATTTAGTTTCTCAAAAACAAGGACCTATTTTTTAAATTCCTACAAACGGAGCCATCTAGCGGAAATTGAACCAATGAGCTATAAAAGTGTACAGTTAACACTTTATTGCTTAACTAAAAAATTTAAATAAATGGATTCAGTTCAGGAAACTGTTTTGTTACATCTCGCCCACCCCTAGAATTTCTGCGGGTTAACCGAAAATAGATAGGTACACCTCTGTAGGCTTTATAGAAAACGGAAATTAATGTAATTGTTGACACATTTTGCAATGCTTTATGAAAATTTTCAAACCTTAGAGTTCAGGTGGCGACGACGAAAATCACTAGTTTGACTAACCAAAGACAGTCGGAGGTTACATATTATACAGTAAAATTTACCTACATCGTGCATGTTTTGGAATCTATAACATTATAGCAGAAAATCCCATTTTTCCAAGCTTTGGAGTGCCCCAAGGCTCTAACCTTGGGCCTTTATTGTTTCTATTATTTATGGACGACATTACCTCTGCTTTGAATTGTAATATCCTCTTGTTCGCAGATGATTTGAAAATGTATATGTCAATCAAATCCAATAGTGATTGTTTGTTTCTGCAACAGCAACTAAATGTATTGAAAGATTGGTGTGACAGTCTGACAGCAATCGTTTATCATTAAGCACGCCAAAATGCAAAGTTATGTCATACACGCGTAAAATAGAACCAGTTATATTTAGATACCACGTTAATTACGTTATTTTAAATCACTGTACAGACATAAAAGATCTTGGAGTATATTTTAATGATAAATTAGTTTTTAAGAAGCATATAGATGAATTATACAATTCGTCACTGAAAACGTTGGCACATGTGTAAGTCGTTCACTAATATAACACCAATTCGAAAATTATTTTTTCATCTCATACGCAGTAAACTGGAATATTGCTCCTTAATATGGTACCCAACATATCATTATCAGATCACAAAATTAGAGTCGATACAAAGAAGGACGCTTAAATATATGGCTTTTAAGGTAGATGGAGTATACCCTGTTAGAGGAACCGACCATAACAATTTGCTCAATCGTTGTAGAGTCGCTTGAAACAAGAAGATGTAAAAGTAGTGTTGCTTTTGTTTATAAACTCTTACACAATAATGTAAATTGCTCATATTTATTATCATCAGTTCACTTCCATGTACTCTACACCGGACTAGAAAACATCACACATTTTATAACGATATGTCGCACAGTAACATCTTGCAGCGTGCACCTATTCATGTTATGTGCAACAACTTTAATTTAAGATGTGTAGGCTATGACATACATTTTTGTAGATTGAAATGCATTCTTAGTTATACAGGGTGACAATTTGAAAACTTACCACCCCCATATCTTATTAAATAAACGAGATATTTAAAAAAATCAAAATCCGTTTCGGTAATTCGGAGGGGGAATCACAATGACATAGTTGGCGACGCACCCCCTCCAACCCCCTGCGCCCCAGCCACCCCAACTTTTAAATCTTAAATAGTGACCACCCATGTGTGATACGTCGTTGGAAAGGTCTGAAAAAATGCTTTCCAACCATACCAAATAGCATTACATTTAGGTTAGTAATTATCGTGCAAATCAAAAAATAAACTAATATGATACATTTGAAATCTGTCGTATTTAAAACGCAACCGGCGAACATAGACGAACTAAGACAGAGAATAATTCAAGAATGTCGAAATATTGCAAAACCAACATTTGAAAAGGTTCGACAAGAGTTTGAGAATAGATTATAACTGGCGATCAAAAATGAGTTGCTGTCGAGTCGGCTTTGGAAGTTCAAGTTAAATACGATTTTCCATGTTTATTTTTTGATTTGCACGATAACTACTAACCTAAATGTAATGCTATTTGGTATGGTTGGAAAGCATTTTTTCATAGCTTTCCAACGACGTATCACACATGGGGGGTCACTATTTAAGATTTAAAAGTTAGGGTGGCTGGGTTGGAGGGGGTGCGTCGCCAACTATGTCATTGTGATTCCCCATCCGAATTACCGAAACGGATTTTGATTTTTTTTAAATATCTCGTTTATTTACTAAGATATGGGGGGTGGTAAGTTTTCAAATTGTCACCCTGTATAAGGGATGAATAGTTTAATTTAATTCGTGTTTTCTTTCTGTTTTTTGCATCTTTATAACTTTATATCGGATTCACTTACGTTAGTTTTTTTCTTATTTTTTTCTCTCTTTCTGTCTTAATAATTGTTTAATATAGGTGAATTTTCTTATTTTTTTTTTAATTAGATTTATTTCACATGTATGTACACTACCTATTATAATGCTATCTTTATGCTATAATTGGATTTAAAAGTCTGTAGGACATATAACTCTATTATTATTATTATCTTAAAATCCTTCCTACAAATGTTTCTATCATATTCATCACCTGGATATAGCGTGCGGCGAACGTTACGAATAAACCGCAATGTCATCCTCTACGCGGCCCAAATCAAAATAAAAGGACGCGTCAGCAGCCGTGAGCAAAAGCATGAAAAATTAGTCTAATGGATTATTAAGAGCTTTCGTAGATTTTCCCGAAAGCTTTGTATGACGAATAAGCTAATTACTGTTTTTAGTAGCGCGGAAATGTTGGCTTTGAAGGATTTAAAGTTTTAATAATTTTGAATTTTATCAAGGTGCAAACTCCGTTTTCCAAGACGGCGGCGTTTGCCACTTAGACGGTAATTCATTAACATGTCTAAATTAATGAGCTCGATGGGCTTTCAGGTGGTCACGGTCCGAACTCGTTATCACTCGATTAATTTTAATCAACTAATGACGTCATTTATCAAACTTATTTTCCTATTTAATTGGCGGTGTGTACACACGCAAACGATGTAACATTAATTTCGTGGGGTACTCTTAGTGTACAAAATAGACAAAATAAAATAAACTCTCACGACGAAATTTGTTAGTCAAACATTCATTTAGGGAAGATACTCAAAAGGGAGTGATAATCGTTGGAAATTATAATAATAGTTAAAATTAATCAAATTTAAAAAATCTGTTAAAACATAAAAATCACAAAAATATAAAATGATATAGACAATCACAAGAAAAAGAAGAAAGGAAAAATAATATTTAACGGAAGAATGATGGCACCAACAAATTTAAGCGGAGTTTAGCTTAAAATCCATGAAAACCATTGTCGCAATAATCGATCCCATGGATTTTAAAGCTACGCTCTTCTAAGGTGTTCTTCACCCATCGACTAAGTGTTTGTTTGCTGCCCATTCTATGTGGTTTCTTATACAGGGTGTTCATTTGAAAACTTCCCATCACAGATTTATCGAAAACCACTGATTAAAGGAAAAACGCCGAAACACGTCAAAAGATTCGTCAAGGGAAACCAAAAACTACTTCACCCCATCCCAGGATCATTCCCTTAACAATTTTAAATGACAACTGGTATCGAGTAATATACCTTGTTTGAAAGGTCTTTCGAAGTCCTTTATTTAGACGTTTTATTTTTTAAAATCGGTCGTTTCGTTTTCGAGAAAATTAGAAAAATATTTATTTATCCAGATAAATGGATAGGGCGAGACTTCATTCTTTTTTCTATGGGGTCATTTGAAATCTGTTGTGTTCACTCCCCAACCTGAAAGTTTGGATGAACTTCGTCAACCCACCATCGAAAGCTGCCATGATATCCCACAACATGTTTTTGAAAATGTCCGTTACGAATTTAAACATCGCCTATATCATTTTTTTGGCCAATAACGGGTAACTTTCAACACTTATTGAAATAAAAAGTGATATTTTCGTTTGTTTTTTATCTGAACCAATTAAGATGAATAAAGATTTTTCTAATTTTCTCGAAAACGAATGGACCGTGGTGGGAAGTTTTCAAATGAACACCCTGTATGTTATATGCAAGAACTCCATATTCGAAGTACGATGTTCCTTTGTGGTGGATAAATATTGCTTTAGAGCTGTAGCAACCCAAAGGCTGGAGTTTTCAACAAAGTTGGGTAGCTGTAAGCATGGTTACTTCCTACAAGACCTGATGTTTTGATTTTGTCCTCAATAAAAATCTGGATTCTGTGTGCGGTTGAGAGTGCCAACAAAGAGATCGGCTTGAATGTGTGGGTCGTTGCCCTAAAAAATTAAAAGCTATGTGTGAGTTCTAAAATTTCGTGACAAAGTAGACATGAAAATGAAGGGTTGACGATTTTGGGCACAAGCTTAAACCCTAATGGCCGTTTGCACCGAGAAATTTAAGCGGAGCTTAGCTTAACGCGATGCAAACGGCCATAAATAAAATATTTGAACTTTACTCAGCGATTATAAAGCTTCTGCATTCATGCGTATCGAAAAATATATGATGGATAGCGTATGCTGAGCACTCATAACTAAAGCAAGCGATAGCCATATAATCACTGCATATATACTTCGTTAAGGCTAAATTCGGATGTCGTTAAAGTTATCTAGCTCTCCGCCTGACGAAGAAGTTTAAAGGTTACTCACCGTTCAAATCCCAACGATTGCTTGTCGTGCAAAGTTCAAAGGTTGGTCGCCGCTCAAGACTGTTTTGTGGTGTGATATTGCATTTTTAAAGTAACCAGATGTTATTGATTGGTATGGTGTATGGTGCTTCATTTTCAAGGTTATCAAAGTTCAATTACTTTTTCGGACGGTGTCATATACTTTTTTTAAAATTTTTAAGATCATCAAAGGTAAATGTCCCCAATTTTTTGTGGTGTAATTTCATTTTCGAAGTCAATGACAGTAGATAGTGGGCCACCTATTCCAAACAGTCGCATGACGCATCAGAGAGTGAGGTTCAAGCGCACGTGTCCGAGGTAAAAAGGGAGCCCGTAGAAGCACGCTTATATAAAAAAACATTAGAGACGGGACTACATGATGTGGGGTCGGTGACATGTGGGCGCCATCCCCGAGGGTGATTTTTCTGTTTTTGTCCTATCTTCTATACTTTTGCTCCGATAGTTTTCATACGGGTGTAGTCGGAAAGATCTTGTGCGCGGCATTAATAATAATATATTTGCTGGTTATTATACAACATGTACTCACAATTGTCAAAAATATATAAAGTATATAGGTACAGATATAACAGGTGTAAAGTAAAAAACATGGACAGTATATGATATGACAAACTACATAGAATACATTAAACAGATTTATCACACTTTATCACAGATGGTACTATTTAAGAATTCTTCATAGTGGTAGAAAGGATTGTTTAGCAAATAACTTTTGATTTTCCTTTTGAAACTGAATTCATTAAGTGTGCGCCAATTATATGGCAATTTATTGTATAATTTATAAGAAAGGTAAATTGATTGAATTTTTGACATTCTCTTAAAAGGAATATATATGTTCTCTCTCGTTCTTGTATAGTGACTATGAATTGTAGAACAAGTGGTACTGTTTAACATACCATGTTTGTGGACGTGCACAACTGAATGGCAAAATTAACATTCTTAATTTTAGAAAAGACAGTTTGCAGTCCTCTCTGTAATTTTCATTGTCAAGCACTCTGACAACACGTCGTTGGATAGAAAAGATCCTGTTTGTTGCAGGTGCATGGTATTCTTCAGCATACGTGGATTTCTCAGTGGCTGGTGTTCGCCGTAAGCCGTATAGTTTGTTTGTGTTTTTCGCGCCTTCTCTACTGCCTACCTCCCGTGTACTATTGATTATATGTCAGTATCTTCACCGTCTGACTCTTCAGTAGTGGACCTATCTGAATTCAAATTGATTATGATCTCCATCATATTCTCTGTTATTCCATTCAGATCCTACATCCTCTTCTTTCTTTATCGTGTGTTTCTCGCAATTTTGTTATTATTCTTTGGTTATATTGTCGACACCTTCTGCTAACTTCACATCACCAGTTTTGTATGTAGTGTTGCTTCATAATGTTTAACTTGCGCCCAAATTAAGACCCGCGTCCCGATCCCTCGTGTTCTCTTGCTAAGCGTGGAAAATTACCCTAAACATTAAAATTGTACTATACATATACAGATGGCAGTTGCGAAGTAAAATGTTAAATATTTGGGTTATACCATGGTTATACAAAACTAGATGCCGCTTTTGGCGCTTCATAAAAGATAACATTGAATAAATTTATCTTGAAAGCTGATAGCTGCACTCGAATGCTGATAGCAAATTATACCTCTTTATACCGGTTGTAAAAATGAAATTCAACTCGCCGTCTACAGTCTACACGAATGAGCATATTTGAACACTCATGCAGTGGTAATTTATCCTCGAAATTCGAATTTATAAACTATCAAAGGGACAAATATCATTATGGATCTGTATTTTGAAATGATTTTTTAGCGACACGCTTGTTTTGCAGGTTCTTGTACGCGATTATTTTTTATATACCTAATGATAACGATTGTCATGTTATGAAGCGCATTTGGTTGATTGCATTATTTAAAAAATTGTACTACACTTTTTTGTTAGACCAAGCAAAATATATTTGCTTCCCGCTCGCCTTTGCTAATCAATCAACTAATCGAACTAATCAACGATATTAAAATTTGTACTCGTATAAACCAAAACTGTTCCTAACATGAAAAAACGCTACTTAGACTTACTCAGGTGCTAAAATAATTAATTTATTATTATTATTATGCCAGCTATTGAATAAAGTTCAGATTCTTTATTCAGTGGTAAAGTAAAATTAAAGGTAAAGAACGCATCCCATGTTTACTTCATTCTCAATAATCTGTGTAACAGTCAGACCCCGGGCAAATATATCCCCGGGCTATGTTTTTAACGCCCTGGGCTATATTTAGCTCGACACCCCCGTAACTAATGTTTGTAATAGTAAAATTCCTTACTTAGTGACCAAGTTTCATACGGTTATTTATCTGTATTGATGAAAACTAGAAGTCGACGAGTTCTTCTTCCCAAGAAAATCGGTACATAAATAACGACTTTGACATTTTTTGTGAACAAAAAAAACACATGGACCACTTCTTGGGCATTGCGCAATTGAATTTCCCAAGAGAATCGATGCATAAATAACAATTTTGACATCCTTTAGATAAAAATATTTTGGTCGCCAAAAATAGAAATGTATCATTTCTTGGTCATCGAGCAATCGAGCTTGATCGTTTTCTCAACAAAATTGGTGCATAAATAATAATTTTGACCAATTTAGGGCTATAACACGTGATGAATGCCAAAGTTCATTTTTGATAGTCAATACGAGGTTTAGCCACTGAGCTATAGTACGGAACGACACGCAGACGGACGGAAATGTGAAGTCATAAGCGCACCACTTTCGTGGATTGCGCTAAAAACGAATTCCTTCGGCAGAACACAGCAAATTATTAATATTTTTCCTGCCCGCTCTTAGTAACTAATCTGGCTACGGCCCGAGCATTCAGAAGGGGCGATTCCTGCAAAAGGTGGTGTAAACGATTTTATCGTTTTAAATGGTCCATTTGGGTCCAAATAACATGTATTTGAACAGTACACACCCATTTTCTCCTGGCACAACTTTTGACAGCCAAAAAACTTCAAAATGTTCGTATTTTTTTCAGTTTTTCGCTTAAAACTCGAAAACGGTCTATACTTTATATGGATAACACTTCTTTAGTAAGTATATTAAAGAAAACACAATTCTGCGTCGATCAACAGTGAAAAAAATGAACAAGCAAACAAGCAAGGAGCCACAACGCACTAAGTTTTTTTAGAAAGCTTGGAAAAAATCGGTGTTCTTTGATCGCTTGTAAAATTTTTTCTATTGGACCGATTTTGTTTGTTCATCTTTTGATCACCGCCGAATTTCTTTAATTTCTTTAATTCACTAAATAAGTGTTATTCATTAAATATGGACCGTTTTCGAGGTTTAAGCGAAAAACTGAAAAAATTCCAAACATTTTGAGGTTTTTTGGCTGCCAAAAGTTGTGCCGGGAATAAAATGGTGTGCACTTTCCAAATACATGTTATTTGGAGCCAAATTTATTTATTTATTTATTTGTTATCCCTCTCTTGTTCTGGGCTATTTAAAACAATAAAATCTTTTACGCCACCTTTTACAGGTCAAAATTATCTGCATAGTGACTATGACAAAATTAGAATAATTAAATTAGAAGAGTAGTTGCGCATAGGTTTATTAAAACATTCAACAAATTAGTATTTTTACGGAATGCTCTGTAAATTTTTAGTATGCTTTTTTTATTTAAAAAAGTGCGCTATTGTTTGCGTTTTGTACGTTTTTCTGTCCGGATCCCCTTCCGCGGTATTGAACTCATTTTAGGTAATTGCGCTGAATTTTTTGCAGAGTCTTCAAATTTTGTTGTTTTAAGCCTCCTCCCCCCATGAATTGTTTTTCGAGATGCTGTTTGGAAGTAAAAGGTGCATCATATTCATTTGCGTCTTTTTGTGTCAGATTTGGTATGCGCCTGGCAAATAAAATTTTCAAAATGGGAGGTGGGGTAATCACACTTTTTACCGTTCATGGTCTAATGAAAGGTGTCATCGAAAGGGATTGGTTTCTACCACTTTCCTCCGCGACTGCTTTTAGAGATAAGAGAGTGACGTGGAAAGACGGAGGGGCGGAGGGCGGAAATGTTTTTACCTTTCATGGTAATCTGATGAAAGGTCTCAATGAAAGGAACTGTTCCCTATCAACTACCGCCCTTTTCGCCCACATTTTATCAGAGTTGGAGGGGGGGGGGAGGTTAAACCGGTTCTCCTCGGCCCTTTTACGTGATCGGTGATAATTTCTTATATTCAAAGAGCACAGTGTCGGAGGAGAGTACTCAACAAAGGGCGATTGGGATATCTGAGAGGAGAGCATCCACAAAGGCAAAATGGATCGTCTGGATACAATACAGGATGTAACTTAAAAAACGCCTCAACCTGTAGCGCCTACAGTTTTTGTCCGAATTAAATGCAACAAAAACCATATTTCATGATTGTAAACATACTACAAAACGGCCGTAATTAGAATGTTTTAAATTATTATTATGGTTGACTTATATATTTTAAATTGCATGATTATGTTTTGTTAATTGAATTTGATATTTGATTGGAATTTTTTACACAGAAAATTAAAGAAGCTAGTTTTTCAAAATTTTCTGGCATGTCAAGGAAACAATCTTCTTTACGCATCGAATGTAACAGAAATCGTGAGAAATTTTATGGAATGCCATGGAAACAACATTACACTTTACTGTGGTTGCTGGCTAAATTTTTTTAAATGGATTTCAGTCAATTAACTGATATGTTGCAAGTGTACCTCGAGTGCAATAAAAACCGTGGGCAAGCAGTGCATCTGTATTGCAAACGATTCCCTAATCGAGATCCTGCGAACCACGAAACTTTGTTAGGCTGAAAGAAAACATGAAATTTAAGGTTTAACAAGTACCAATTGTGCACAACCCTTGTGCAAGTAAAGCGCATTCTTTTTTAACACCCCTACGAAATTTCTTCCATAAATAAGAAAGTTGGCACTGCACATCCTACACACAACAAAATTTAGAAAATAGCGCT
This sequence comes from Photinus pyralis, assembly GCF_008802855.1. Taxonomy (NCBI): domain Eukaryota; kingdom Metazoa; phylum Arthropoda; class Insecta; order Coleoptera; family Lampyridae; genus Photinus; species Photinus pyralis. The sequence continues at coordinate 69,420,809 of NW_022170249.1, forward strand.
ACATTTGCTTTTATTCCAAGTAGCTATGTATCAAATTTCATTTAAATCCCTCCATAAATAAGAAAGTTGATATGGCGCTTGCGCAAAAACAAATTTTGAAACTGGTGACAAATTTTCTTTTATTCCAAGTGGCTATGTATCAAATTTCATTTAAATGCCTCCATAAATAAGAAAGTTAGCACTGCGCATGTGCAAAACGAAATTTTGAAATTGGCGTTAAATTTGGTTTTATTCCAAGTGGCTATGTATCAAATTTTATTTAAATGCCCAATGGTTATATTTCTTCCAAACGTCCCAATCGCCCTTTGTAGGTACTTTCGTTTGATAATTCACTCTTAAGATATAAGGAATTATAACCGATCACGACAAGGGATCGAGGAGGAAGACTATGGTTAGTATAAATTAATTCCTTTCGTTGAGACCTTTCATTAGAGTACCTGACTCCCCCCCCTTCCCCTCCACCCCGTACTTTGATAAGAGGACAGAAAAACGGGCAGTAGTTTGCAGAAAAGTGTTCCTTTCGTTGAGACCTTTCATTAGAATACAACGAGGAATACAATGAGAGATAAAATTAATTTTTAACCCCTTCCCCCCCTCAGGCCCCGTCGCTCACTGATCTCAAAAAAGAGTCGCACGGGAAAGTTATAGTTTGTACAAACCAATTTATTTCGATGAGACCTTTCATTAGAATACCATTAAGGGTAGAACACTGTAAATCCCCCCCCGCCAATGTTCTAAAGCCCATTAAAGGCATGCGTATGCAAAATCTGAGACCAATTGGTTGTCGTATGTATAAGCTATTGCCCTTTTACTTTCAAAAACAACATCTCAGGAAATAATTCTTGCCCCCCCCCCCCCCCCCCTAGAAAGCGAAATTTGATGGCCTTCAAGGTATAGGGTATCTACTGCAAAAAATTTTATGACTGTAGGACCATTAGTAGTTCAAAACGGTAGAAGTGGGCCCGAACGGACGAACGGACATAACGCAAACAATAGCACATTTTTTTCATTCTTAAAAAATGCGCTAAAAAACTGAAGAGAGAAGAGAGCGCCTCATGCGTAATAATTCCCATATGAAGCGGGCAATTATCACTCAATTACAGTGATAGGTAATTTCCCACTATGTGAAAGATACCGCCAATAATTTCTTATAGACCCCGTGTCTATAGTAACAAGGCAAAATAATTAGTGTTTATCAACGAGTGCTTTTTGTGCTAATGAGGTTTATGCTAATTTGAACTAAATCAAAGATTCTAGAAATACTGTAAGTACTGAATTAGACTCGTTCTTTAAAATAAACCTGATAATTTTTTAAGATTGAATTTGGTTATTTCCATATTTTGTTTCAAGCAAGAGCGCTTGGTCAAAATATGAAAATAGCTCATGTAGTTTTTAGACAACATGCTTTCAAAAAAATGTATTATTATGATGCACTTGCGTGTAATTCCTACTTGCGAAAATTTTAGATTTTCCAACGCATGCATTTGTTTCTAAAACGTTTACCTACCTACTACCTACTACAAAACGCTTATTGTTTACTGAAGAACAATATATCATTCAATATGAATGAAATTATTTTTCATTCGGCGCGGCAATTACAAAATACGAATTGTGAAAATATAACGCGATAGTAATGCCATCCTTCATATAGTGGCTGAACTACGAAACAGTACGGACTGCTACAATTTTACAATTAATGGACATGGGTGTGTGTCTGCGCTTCATTGTATTTTGTATCTCGCAATTCCAACAATTACGAGAAAATGGAGCAATATATTAACAAACAAAGTATATTAGGTTCAACACTGAATCTTCTAGATCAATATCAGCTAATATGAAAGTGTAATTTTGTTAAATAAAAGCAGGATTGTTGGAATAGCGAAGGTCTGTTTTTGATGCGTTCCGGCGGTCTTAAGGTTTTTTGTAGAAAAAAAATCTTTACGTCAATCAACCGTATTAGTTTTCAATTTTTTGCATAATAAAGACGGAAAATTGGAAAAATACAACCCCCATGTTTTTCAATAATCTATGATGCCATGGAATTTTATAATACAAAAACTACGCCAATTTCCGTCATGCCATGGAATGTCTGCTATAAAACAAATCAAATTCTATCAAAAAGTATTATATTTAGAACAGCGAATTCAACATAAAGAAAGACCAAATTACTAAAAACGGTTTCCTAATATAACAATTTACAATAAATGTTCGAATAAGTCACCATTAACTGCAAGACAGTAACCAAGTCGATCATAAAATCCATTTCGAACTGCTGCTAATTGATAACTGGATATCTTTTTGTTTTAGAAAATTTCATGGCATCGCAGATTATTGAAAAAGATGGGGATTTTATTTTTCCAGTTTTCCGTATTTATTGTGCAAAAAATTGAAAACTAATACGGTTGATTGACGTAAACATTTTTTTTCTACAAAAAAACTTAATACATTTTTGCTCTAAAATAATTTGGGGAGCCAATAATCGCATGTTATGAATTTTACATTGAAATCCCTATGATGCGTTACGCAAGTCACCACCCTGTATAATGGTATTGCATAAATTAAGATATCACAAAATTGGCTTCTTTAGATCTGGCATTTGCAATTTGTCACGCTGTACGACAGTAATCAAATTTTATGGGCATTGCGTTAATAGAATAATAAATTTGTCATAAAAGTATATATAGCATATAATCCGCATATACGCGAATTTCCCCTTAAGAATTTTTGTATGCGTAATTATATTCGCGATCAACTTTACATAAGAGCTACGTAGCCTTTTGTAAACGAGAAAGCTTAAATTTGGCAGCCAAGTTTGTATTTTATGAGGAACCGTCAGAAATGCACGGTGAATTTTTCACTTACAAAACGAAAGACCGTATTTATTTCACTTTATGCAAGCTAAACGATTAATGACAAAATTATTATTCATTCCCCACTTTTATTACTGCCATCGGATTGCAGGCGAGGTGATTTCTGAATTGCAAACGTTCGCATTATACAGTTTGAAGGTGCGAATGCCACGACCAATTTTTTTTTATTTAAATGCGTATCAGGATGCAATAATTTTCTACGAGTCGAGAACAGGAAAATGGGCAGCACATTCGCATGGCATCGTAAATAAAAGCAGTTCAAATTAAAATTATGTATTCGCGTTTTGCTTGTTCTTGCATATAAAACATAAATATCTATTCGTAAAATGTACATGCCGCATTACATGCATTACCTACAAACCCAACCATATTTATTGCAATTTCCACTGGGACAAACATTTCATTATCTTTGCGTTCAGTTGGCAATTACACTTTAGGTCTTGAGGGTAACATAGCGCTTAGTTGTTTGGGTGAAAGGAGTTTAACAATAAAAAAAACGCAATAGAGTGATTATGGGGTTTCACCATGGAGATTACACCAGATTAACGAAATTGAATGTCCCATTGACGGCTAATTTGTAGGTCAATCTCACTTACGCAGACAGTTTGATGGTATTTGCAATCTACTTCCTCGTACGCGACCGTAAGCTTAGGAACTGTCACTATTTCTTATTTAAGGCATATTACAAACGTAACGTGCAATTTAACAATACAATAAATTAGTGGGTATTGCAGTTATTGTGATTTAAATAATCTTTGAAATCATGAATCACGTTGTCTACCACTAAGTATGTTGCCAATAATGATTTACATAAACAGAACCGCGAAACGTTTATGCAGTACAAGTCTAACATATTCAACCCTGACATTAGGGTTGATCCTGACAAAATGTCCATGAATATATGTATCAGATAGGTATCTATTAAAAATATTAACATACGTGTCGTGAAAGGACACTGCATGAAAACAATAGATAATTTGTATCACAAAGTAGCATGTCCATAACTTTTAAGAACGAAGTAAGCAAATTTCTTATCTACAAAAGTTTCTAAGTGCACTTTATAATGTGAGTATGAATCGAACCGAAGCTTTTACTTACACCATTTTCATGGTGCCTCGTGAAAAACTGCTGACGGTCATCATTTATTCGAATTACCAAATTGACCCACTTGACGTAAATCTGCAAATTGTCAAGTAGGTAATGTCAACAAAACCTAAAATTGCCTCAATTATCCAATATTTCTACGGTACCTAGTACCACACTGAAGCAATTAAATGTTACATATAACCGTGAATGATTGCTTTACCTAAAAAGATAATCTAAGTGTCCTACACGTTTTTATCATAAATTCATAAATATATTCGGCAGGTACCCGCACCTGTGCGGTTATTTATGTATTCAGGGCATCAAGTAGTTAATTTCGGTGTGAAGTTGTCAAACACCACAGGAAGATGGTTACGCACTAATTGGGCATATCAATTAGGGATTCTACGTTAAAAAAAAGTACCGATTTTTTACCTCAGAAACTAGCACTTTCTTATTGAGGCAGCCGAAAATGGAACACGACATAGCAACTGTACTAATGAATTTAAAGTTTAATTAAGTGAAATAACATCCAAATCGTTATAAAAATCTATAGCGCTGCTTGTTGTATAGTAATTTAAAAGCTTCAGTTTTAGTATATGACTGCGCCAACAGAAATCGTTCAGTTATAGATATTTGGTACATCTCGAATTTGTTGCACAATATTATATAAGGTTGCTCGATGTTTAATATAGTACTGAAATCGAGTAATCTGGGTTTCGCATAATTTTTGGTACCCCAAATGTTCGGACGACCTTCAGTTTTTCGCTTATAACAAACGCATCCTAGCGATAACCTTATTCAGAACCAAATTAAAGAGCATTAAATTCTGCATAGATTGACTCCCTCCGCCCCTCCACTTTAAAGCTGAAGTAATTTATAAAGTAGTAATGGACGGCTGGAGAACGACCATTTTTCCAATATTGACTAAAATGTACCATTTGACGAGTTTCTGTCGTCGGTAGCATCCAAAGTGCTGGTCCTATCAAAACAGCCTTGTAATAAAAAGAAAACAAGTATAAATTGTGCACCACTCTTGTGCATGTAAATCGTACATGCTATTGATGTCTTGGTAGATGGTTAATGGGGAGGAGGCTCTTTACACATAAATATTTAAAGTTTTTAAAGACATTAAAGACTTAAAGACTCAATTTTGGAGATATTAGCACTGAAAGCTTTGACATCACCAATAGGTATGTCTCGTCCTGACATTTCACTTGCCTTTTATGAGTACTCTCTTCCTACATTTCGTTGTCTTTGACTTCACCAATAGTCGGCCCGTGTGGCGCAGTTCAATTAAAGCTGGACTGCGGTGCTAAGGGTCCCGGGTTCGGGCATGGATATTTGTAAATGTATAGTGGGTTGGGTTGGTAGAGCACCTTCGGCTGAAACACCGCCCACTCAAAAAAAAGGCAAAATAGAAATCGACAAAATCATTTTACAATAAATCAGACATGCCTTGGAATTACAAAAAAAAACGGCGATAACTTTTCATTATTTGCCTTTGACGTATATTAAATTTATACTTGTTTATAAATTAGTTAATCATAAAATTGTTTATCATGTTTTTAACTGAAGAGAAAGAGGAAATGGTAAAGTTGTTTTATGCCCGCCAAGTAACGTCTTTATTTACTGTGAAGTACCCCAATCGACCGATTCCAAGCAGTACCACAGTAGACAGAATTGTGCGCAAGTTTCAAAGAACAGGAACAGTGTTAAATATCTGCAAGTGCAATAGGTATTGTTCAAAATGTCCGTCAAAACCATCAGGAAAACGACAATACATTCAACGTTTTGGCTGCAGTAGCGGAAAATCCGAATACAAGTTTAAGAACAATTCTTGCTCAAATCAATTTCTTTTTGTTCGATTCTGTACTCTGGTTCCGGAAAATTATAAACAAATAGTATCTGATGCAGATGCAGCATTACATTCTCTAAAAAAACATTACCCTAAAGACGGTTTTTCGTGGTCGGTTAGTTGAAACAGAATTTAAATATGAAAATCGTTTGACGTCAAACAACTATAACTTAGATGCGCGATGCGCTTGTAGTTTGTTAAAAGATTCCAAAGCATCACTGATTTATAAAATAGTATATTTCATTACCAGTCCAGAAAGGAAGATTTTCCCGTGGGCGCATGACGTTTCCCGTGTGAGGCGAAGCCGAACACGGGAAGTCATGCAAACACGGGAAAAGCCTTTCTGGACGTGTAATGAACGATATTTTTCATTATACCTCTCCGAAAATAACGGAGAATAATTATTTACATTGAAGATTTTTAACACAATGGTAAAAAATCGGTTGACATATATGTCAAAGTCAAGCCGCGGTATGCATGGCAACGCATGGGATAGGGATAGTTATGGCATGGATTACCTAGTTATTCGTAGCGCACGGGAAAAAGTTTTCCAGTGCGCTCGCACGGGAAAACCCTACTTTCGGCACGCTTGGGATACATGAAAAGACAGTACTTTCGGAGAGGTATAATGAAAATGTAATTTTTTATTTTGTGGATTTCTACGGTTTTGAAAAATGGAAAATTATAAGTGAACAGATGCAGTATTTTTTTCTAAAAAAAAACGTATTTAGACTTTTGCTCTAAAATAATTAGGGGAGCTAGTATTTGGCTATAAGGAAATTACCATTGAAATCCCTATGCTGCGTCGCGCTAGGCACCACCCGGTATATGGAAATATACCCGATCACAATCAGGGGTCGAGGAAGAGGACTACGGTTGGTAGAAATTAATTCCTTTTGAGACCTTTCATGACAGTACCATGAAGAATAAAACCAGTTCACCCCCCCTTTGCAACCCCTTCTTTTGGTAAGGGGTCAGACAGAAGGGCTGTAGTTGATAGAAAACGGTTCCTTTCGTTAAGACCTTTAATTTGAATGCCATGGAAGATAAAATTACCCCCCCCCCCCCCAGGCCCCGTCACCCACTGATCTCGAAAGAGTCGCGCGGGAAGGTTATAGTTTGTACAAACCAATTTATTTCGATGAGACTTTCATTAGAATACCATGAAGGGTAGAACGTGCCCCCCCCCCCCCATTTCCGAAAGTTTTACTTGGCACTACAAAAGGTATGTGTATGCGACCAATTTATTGTCATAAATGTTGTTCACGTTTTACTTTCAAAAACAGCATCTCAGGAAATAATTCATGGGGCGCCTCCCCTTTAAGACAGCGAAATTTGATGGCCGTCTGGCCGACTTTCAAGGTATAGGCTACCTACCAGAGCTGGATACTGCTCGCGAGCGTTTCGCTCGAAAAAGCGCTCCAATGGCCACTTTTAACCGCCCTCACGTGCTGAAGGATTAAGCGCCGCTCGCAAGCGTCTTTTCCGCCCCCGAGCGCTTTTTTCGCTCTTGAGCGTTTTTTTCCCTCACGAGCACTTTTCCCGAGCGCTCGCGATAAACCACTCGAACACTTTCAGGAGTGCTCGGAACTCGCAAGCGGTTTCGCTTTGCAAAACAGCTCGATGCTCGTGACCATTTTTTAAACAATTAGAGCGCTCGTCGCTCGAGCGGTTTTTTAGAACGCTCGAGTAGTTTAAAGCGGCAGATGTGGGTCCGGACAGACGGACGCACGGACAAAACACAAACAATAGCACATTTTTTTTAATTCTTAAAAAAATCATTTTTCGCCCCTCGAGCTCAAGACCAAGAGCTCCATCCTTTTCAGTTTTCGTACTTGACGGTCACAATATGGAAAAGGACAATTGTTTCATTTGTGAAAGACCTTTGCGTAAATCTCATGGATTTGATTTTAAAAGATTTGCTGTGGCTTCGGCACAGATACACCCACACATCTGCGCATGCGAGATTCTGTCCCTCTCTCCCTCCCCTACCCTTCTTCCCTCTCACTCCCTCCCGCCCCTCCCTCTCTCTCTCTTCTCCCGCCCCCCTCCTCTCTTTTGGTTTAAATCGGTTCAGCCGTTTAGCCGGAAATGAAAGTACAGACAAACAGATCGACACACCGATCGACACCATCGATATTGTGTTTGATTCGGATTGGTGGGGTCGTATATGTGGGGAAGATGCATCAGATTTTTTGGCCAGAGAAAATAAGAACCCATTAATCAGACGAGAAAAGTTACACCATATTATGAGCTTGGCATTTAAGGATTTCCTCATAACGACAGCTACGATCAAAGGTGATGATGAGGTTCTTCGAGGAATCCACTTCGTTTCTCATCCCTGTGCAGAAGAAGGTCGATACCACCGGACGTGGAAGACGAAGGACCTTCTTGAGCTGCTTTTTATAGTCTTGGGTTCAGGTGGTCATATAATGATGCCAAGGTGTTGAGTCATCATGCATTAAACAGCCACTACAAGTACTACAGGATGCATAATTTAGCAAATTTGTGGGCGTAAATCGGATGCCAATATGGATACCTTTGATCGTAATAAAACCTTCCATGCCATGCAACAAAGTTAGGAAACTGAACAAGTTACCCTGAGCACTAGAAGCAATCAGTGCATCAAAACGCTATACCATTGGTACCTTTCCAAGAGACAGACAGTAGGTCTCCAAGTCCATGGCCATCTATAACATCAATGAGTAGAGCCACTCACTGAAGTGCAATTTTCTCTCAGTGACCTACTTGAATGAATTTATGCAAAATGGAAACAGCCTCTACAGGGGTGGAATGGTTTCATAACAAAAGTGGGAGCTAGGAAACCAATCCATACATGTCGTACATTGTACCTCCCATTTCTGAATTTTCCTCCAGGACACCTCGGTACAATTTAGTCTGTTCTCCTGGATTTATTATGGAGAAAAAAGCAATAAACATCGGCATTTTTTTTGGAAGGAAAAGGTGAAGTTTGATATAACCCTGGAGAGCAGCCCACAGGATGCTGCCCAAAACATTGCAGGGGAAAAGTTCTTCGTTGGAGTGTACGCTGGCAGGGCCACAGCCTCGACTCTTGATATGCTATGATACGAGATGTTTACTAAGACTTTAGTAAATGCAACATTTAGACTCTCATTCCTCCCTCCGAAGCAAGGGAACACTCCCTCCGTGCATACCACCAGGTACAGGCGTAGCGTGAAAGGGGAAAACTCTCAAAATTGGGTGTGGAATACCACTCGATCTGGCATTGTTCCAATAACCACCTCAATGGAACCTGCCTCCACCGCTTTGCTCCTGCTTTACTCCATTTTTTGCAATTGTAGTATGTGGTGCAGGGGGCGGTGCACTTGTCGAAAGTTCGACAATATGTCTGAATAGTAAAGGCCAGGCGTGCTCCAACACTAATATTTAGGAAGAAGCATTCACCACCCCTCATCCATTGGAGAAAGAAGAGGAGGATGTCAGCAACGAATTTATGGAAGAGATGATCCTGAAAATCATGTGGTAGAGCACGATGATGGCTCAAAATTTTTGTGTACCACGCCTTTATAACTCTCCCTGTATAATTAAAATTATTACAGCCTGGTAGATATTGAATAACCCCAAAACTTTTGCATAGAACTTTTTTCCACATCTCGTATGTTTTTCCCGAAAATCGACCGACTTATCAGCGACCCTGTATGTTAAAAAAAGAATTACAATTACGAGTTAGAACCAAATGTTGTTCCCCACAAAAAAAAATTTTATGGATTCCTTCTTTGTGATCTCACCCTGTATAATTCAAAATATGTAGAATATTAACCATATTATCCATACAGAAGGACAATCTCGACAAATCATTTCTTAAGGTCATTGCGGGCAATCGTTACAGTAGATGGTATATGCCCCTGCAAAATAATTATTAGTGATTTATATAATAACAGCATATTGAAACGTTGCCCTAATTTTTAGAGCGGGGCGGGGCGGAGGGTTAAAAATCACAATAAATAAACAGACCTGTAGAATTGGTGAAGCTTATAAACATGTAAAAAAACAAAATTGGTAACTCTGGTGGTTTCAACAGGATGGTGCACCCGCGCACAACGAATTAATGGTGCAAGAATACCTTATCGAACAAATTTCCTGGAAAATGGAAAATTTCTCGAATAGGTATTCTTACATGATACTTAACGCGAGAATGTTTTAATATGATCATTGGGACAATCTCAAATAGGTACCAGCAAGTGATATTTTCCAAATTCCAAATTCATTTGCTTAATCTGACATAAATGATCATTTTAAACAATTTATTATTCTATTATAAATTATTATTGTTATTGGTGGTCTCTGACTGTTGGATGTGGTAGATATGGAGGTATCAAAGGCTTCTGTCTGTCCTCGAACTAGATAAAGAATAGGTATAGAAATAGATTTTACCCCTGTCAGTAATATCTTTCCGACTCATAAAGTATCACATTTTGTTTCAGCCACACACCCATTTTTAAATCATTAAACGTGTTAGTATTGCACTATCGTCGTAGATTAACCATTTTTGTGCTTTGACACAATTTTGAAAAGCTATTTTGCTACCGAAATTTTGTTGCGGAAGTCGTTTGATAAGTCCCCAGCGAAATATTAAAAGGACACATTGTGCTTAATTCATTTATACATTTGCAAGGTGACGGATTTAGTGCAGCGGAGAGCCGGCGCTAACTCGCTTATTTGAGGTAGTTTTTTTTTTCGGAGTAGAAAGAATTGGGACCCACACCATTTTGTTCAGAAATGTTTGAACCTTCAGAATCTCGCTTTACAACATTTTCCCGTGGTCCTGACAAAAGTTATAGGCCGCTAAAGTTGAAATTTACTCATTTTCGCGGGCGCGACTAGACCACCGAAAGTATTTATTTTCTCAGCAACTAAGCGATATACATCAATAATTCCTTTTGTAAAATGAAAGTACATTTATAGCAGAATCTAAAGCATTCATATTTACCTACCTTGTTATGCACAGTTTTGCGAAAAATGACCGTCAACTTCCAAAATTCGTGTAGCAGATGAAAAGTGCGCACTTTGAACTGTCATAACTTTTTATTTCACGATGTCGATTTCCAATATTTATAGCTCATTCGATGCTCCAAAGCATTGTGATTATTTTATTTTCTATAACATTACCGTGAATTTTTCATAATAAAAAAGTTACGGTTATTTAAGTAAAAACCTACCGACCTCGCCCAGTCGGGAGTCGCGAGTGAGACGGAGAGGGAACGATAGTCAGCAGCGTTCGCTAAGCAAGGAGCGATGCGTAAGAGGTTCTCCTTTACTAAGAAATTTCTCTCCGAATACCAAAACTAGCTATTTAGGCCGTTTAAGCGTTTACAAATGCATTAATTCATTAACTCCATGTATCTCAGTTCTTTGGTGAGATATATAGGTACAAATAGGTACCTTTCCCTGTAAATTTTGGGGGTTACTCCACATTAGGTATCTCTTGTGCTGTGCTGTATATTGCAAGATCAGCAGTGACAACGGTATGATTTTGTCCCAAAGATTCAGGCTTGTTTTTTGATTTCACTAGACGATGGTTAGGATGGTATTGTAGCTCGCTGGTGGAGAATTCAAAAACGGCATAGGTATATTATATTGAATGGTAGATACCGGAACTTACTTAGGAGGATTATCAGCAGGTACTTATGCTGTTAAAGTCAGTTATCTGGTCGTTATCTAGTGATAGGTAAACCTGGTGGTCAATCATTTCTAGACATGCCGTCTGCATGATCTCGAATTTAAACTTAACTTACATAATTTAAATAATTATTTAAAATTTAAATAATTTAAATTTAAGTCAGCTCAATAGTTTCAAAACTTTTATGAGTTTATTTTTTCCCCCCGGTTCCTTTGAAATGTGTTAAATTCAACTTTCAACTTTTAATGTAATAATTCAACCCTCCCGTTGGTTGTCTTAACTAACAAGGCTTGATAATAATTCGTTTTGAAACTTAGGACAACCTTTCCGGTTTAACCACCCTTCAGGTTTTTTCACTTGGCTTCGGCCAGTTAATAATTAAAAAACAACATGTTCGTCTTATTCGTCTTCAACGTTTGTAACTTACCGTTTTCCTGTTAAATTTCACATCGCCTGATGATGGCAGTACGCCGAAGCTATAGTCGCTTTTATTTTTAAAAACTTCAACGAATAAAAACTATATGAGGAAGGTTTAGAGAGTTTTGATCACACAATATATTTCAACCCCCATTTCGAGGAACGATGGATCCAAACACCAAAAAAAAAAAATCCATGTATTCGTTTAGGAGCCACCCTCAAAAAAGTGGTAAAGTTTCTTTTTTTCTCAGCAACAGTTACAGAGACTGGTGGTGAGTCTTTGAATAGGTTTTGCTGTATGCCCTTTCCGGTTTTGCAAATAATTTTTCAAAATTCCTACCGCAAAAGGACACACCCCTCAATAGGGGTGCGAAAAAATGTTGATTTCGACGAAATTTGGTATCTGGTGGTTTTTGAATCTGAAATTAGTTTTTGAACATTCGAAAAAAATAATTCCACTGCAATTCTTGGCCGGACAACGAAAATTGACAAAATTCCACGAAGTTTGTTGTCTAGGTACATACTTACGGAACAAAATTATTGAACAGTTTTTTTTAAGGTCATTTTTCAAACAAAAGTTACACTCATTTGCAAATTGGTCTTTCGGGTCAGAAAATGTTCTCCGACAGTGGCATAACAAGTACAGTAAACGTCAATATTACATGTTCTGCTAAGGGTGTCTACCTACATTTCACAAAAATTTGTCAAATAAAAAATGATAATTTTATCACAGCGAGCAACTTCGACATCAATGAGGAAACAGTCACAGAATAAGAATAAGTAGGCCATATTCTGTGGAAACAGACGAAAAAAATTCAACGCACAGTCTTTTTTCAAAAGCGAGATACATCGACAGAAGAAATCCAAATTCCTCGTTTACCTATCACTAGTTAACGACCAGATAACTGACTTTAACAGCCTAAGTACCTGCTGATAATCCTCCTAAGTAAGTTCCGGTATCTACCATTCAATATAATATACCTATGCCGTTTTTGAATTCTCCACCAGCGAGCTACAATCCCATCCTAACCATCGAACTTGCCTTACATGGAAAAAATTTAAAAAGAAATTGTACGATTATCTAGTCAATGGGTGTTTCTACAACATACAAGAATTTTTTATATCTTCCAATATTTAATTGTTAAACAAACAGTTTAACTGTTCGTTTGTTTAATTAATGTTATATTGACTTGTTCCATACAAATGTTATTTGTCGAAGGAATTAAATAAAAATGAATGAATGAATGAATGAATCGTCTAGTGAAATCAAAAAAACAAGCCTGAATCTTTGGGACAAAATCATACCGTTGTTACTGCTGATCTTGCAATATACAGCACAGCACAAGAGATACCTGATGTGGAGTAACCTATTTGTACCTATATATTTCACCAAAGAACTGATATACATGGAGTTAATGAATTGTTTGAGATTTTACAATGCAACTCGGCGGAATGCATTTGTAAACTAAACGGCCTAAATAGCTAGTTTTGGTATTCGGAGAGAAATTTCTTAGTAAAGTAAAATCTGTTACGCATCGCTCCTTGTTTAGCGAACGCTGCTGACTATCCTTCCCTCTCCGTCTCACTCGCGATTACCGACTCGGCGAGGTGGGTAGGTTTTTACTTAAATGACCGTAACTTTTTTATTATGAAAAATTCACGGTAATGTTATAGAAAATAAAATAATCACAATGCCTTGGAGCATCGAATGCGCTATAAATATTGGAAATCGATATCGTGAAATAAAAAGTTATGAGAGTTCAAAGTGCGCACTTTTCATCTGCTACACGAATTTTGGAAGTTGACGGTCATTTTTCTAAAAACTGTGCATAACAAGGTAGGTAAATTGAATGCTTTAGATTCTGCTATAAATGTACTTTCATTTTACAAAAGGAATTATTGATGTATATCGCTTAGTTGCTGAGAAAATAAATACTTTCGGTGGTCTAGTCGCGCGCGCGAAAATGAGTAAATTTCAACTTTAGCGGCCTATAACTTTTGTCAGGACCACGGGAAAATGTCGTAAAGCGAGATTCTGAAGGTTCAAACATTTCTGAACAAAATGGTGTGGGTCCCAATTCTTTCTACTCCGAAAAAATTTTTTGAACGATTTCGCGGCTCTCTCCGCTGCACTAATTGGTATTGCAAAATCAGGCAGTTGCAAAAACTCGCTGTCGGTAACGAGCAACAAGACAATACACGATAATCAAATTAGGTAACAACACAGTGCATTATTTAATTAACAACTTACCTAATAATATTAAATTCAATATACAAGATAAAGGCTAGTGATTAAAATTATGTCTGTATTATTTAATGGTTGACTAAGAATGCAAATTATTAGCTTGCATTTATAAATCTTTTACATTCGTCTAAAATGTAAAAGTAGTAATATAAAATGTACGTTAATTATGTGTTAACAAGGTGTTTTCGTGATTATATCAATTTATATAAAAAAATTCTTTGGCGCCAACGAAGCGCAAGGCTTTTATTTTTAACAGCCGCATATGCGCTTGCATACTTACTTCTATGGTGGGAAAAATGCGTACGTGTCGATAAGGGATAATTGGTAGTGTAAATTGTAGGTAAGACTGCTTGTTACAAGTTTCTGCAAATAATTTTATAATTAGGCATATAGCGCATAGATGAAACAGTTTTAAAGTATTGAAATTCCGCTCTTTTCTCACCCGATGGCCATGAGGGCTATTATATGTATCTAGAAAAGATTGTATCTTAACGATATTCGCTTTGGTGCACATAAATGATTTTTGTGTTTTACACCGATAAATAAGATAGGAAATTCGTTACTAAATAGCTACAACATATTAACGTAAGTATACTATTGATTCGTTATTATTATTAACATCAAAGAGGCAGGTAACAGTCGGTTATGTTAGAAACATGGGAGGCTCTGAAAGTTTTTAGTTCCTATAAAACTGCGAGATCCAAAATGAGCAGTTGATACAAGGTGGTCCCCGAGGGCGGGAAGTTTTGACATTGATGTTGTTATTTCGTAACTATGTATAGTTGGCTGTGAATTGCCTTGTGAAATTACCTCTTCTGTATGCCATTTAGTAATATACAGCCATTTAGTAATACACAGCAGTGGTTAGCAACATGCTTTTGTGGTTAAGTTGTACTGTTGTACTATAAAAAAACGACATTTTCGGATTCGATCTGTTCGTCTCCTGGTATAAAGTAATGGGTACATAATTTTAAACAAACAGGATCGGTTGTCAATGTAAATCATAACGGACCAAAGAAAAGTGTAACATCAATCGCATTAGAGCAAATGTGGAACATAGTCCAAAATGTTCATCCTATAGGTCAAGGTCAAGCGTGAGGAATTTGTAAGACATTGATTATTTGCACTAAGATATAATCTTATGCAAATCCCAAATTGTCCAAGTACTGAAACCAACGCAAATTATCCAAAATAGTGTTTTGGAGAATATTCCCGAAAGGCTTCAAGAGGGAGCACAGAGAAGGGAAGACCATTGATACGCAGTTCTCAGAAGTAAAAAATTGCCTAATACTAACTTTTTAATGTTGTACTTACTGTATTTTATTTAAATAAATGACCATTAGGATCTTGAAGTATTCAAAACTTCCCTCTTCGGAACCACCTTGTAGGTACAATGTATAGAGTTCTTTGTTTCTTTGTGTTGTAGGTACATTATGTATTCATATCGAACATAGGCATTTTTGTTAATTAAACATGTTCGTCAACTACCATTTTTGTTTTTTGTTTAATCACGTTTATTGCACATTCTGGGACGAATAACTAAAAATCGACGTCACGGAAGTAATTTTTCTCCACGTCACCTATGACACGTTAATTATTCTCTTCTGATACCGTGCACAGGAGACACCCTGCTCGCGTGGTTTCGGTACATGGTGGTTTGAATAACGTGTCGGCGACCACCTTGTTCTGGCCAGTCACTGGTATGTGATATCATAAGACTGTATCGGTAGGACCCATCGAGCAAGTTTTCCTGCGGGTGATTTTAGCTTGTAGCGCCATCGTAGGGTGGGTGGTCCGCTTTCAGTGTTGTGAGCCCTCGTTCTACGTAACCACGAAACTTAGCCAAAGCCCATACCACTGCTAGGGCCTCGCGTGCGGTGATGGCGTAGTTTTTCTCTGCTGGTGTGAGTAAGCGGCTAGCATACCCGACCGGTCTTTCTTCCGTTCCTTTCCGTTGAGCTAGCATGACATCGATCGCGTACTGGCTTGCGTCGTTCCTTATGGCTTGTGGCAATATAGGCGCGATGGTGAGGGAAATTTTCAATTTTTGGAAGGCAGCGTCTTGATTCGTCGATCAAATCCATGATACGTCCCTCTGTAATGGGCTGGGGCGAGGCTTGGTGTGAATTTCGGGACACACCTCAGATACCATGGGAACATCTGGACAAAGGACATCAGGTGTTTTAAGTTTATCGGTGCCGGTAGATCCTCGATTACATCTATTTTGGCGGGATCTGTACCGTTGGGTGTAATGAGGTGCCCTAGGTATTTGTTGTGCAGGCTAAGTGGCACTTCGATCTGCGCACCTTTAATTTAAACTTGCGTAGTAGGTCGGTCGAACGGAAAGTTTTGAAATGACGTGCGCGTTCCTTAACTCAAATGGCATCCCTTTGAAGCGATAGGAACCGAAAGGGGAGACAAATGCGGTCTTGTCGCGATCCTTTTTGGCTACGGCTATCTGTCAATAAACGGCCTGGGGATCGATGGTGGTCATGCAATCCTACACATACCCTCATTGATCCGTCCGGTTTGGCAACCCTGAACACGGGAACTACCCATGGAGACTCACATTGCTCCACTATTCCAAGCCGGAGCAGTTCATCCCATTTGTTGTTGCAGTATGGCCGTTCTTGCGATATTTGGGGATGGCATTGGTTTGCATGGTTTTGTGTCGATGTGGTGGACCATATTTGATGTTGACTCTGTCCTTGGTGTGAGTGGTGCTGAGTTCAGCCTGTTGGGGCGCTTAAAGGGACGTTCCCTTAACCGGTCTCCAGGGGATGCCTTCACTGTCGATCATGTAGAGGGAAAGAGAGCGTCGCGGTGAGCGGGAAAAGACTGACGGTTTACGGGTCGTTGTGGTAGAGTGGTGAATATTTTTGGATCTGTTTCAGGTGACATTGGAGCGAGTGTTCGAGGGCTTCCGGCAGGAATTCTAGGTGATTCATGGAATAGTCTTCTGTCATTGTGCTGGTGCTGAAGCTCCGTCCGAAAGATGCAGATTCTGGTATGCTTGTTGTCTTGGATTTGCCGGTAGTAAGATTTCATATCGTATATCCCGTGGCTCCGGTGTAGACCTGGTAGGTGGGTCGAATGCGGTGAAGAAGCTAACGGCGGGGTTTCCGTGGAATTGCCAATAACCTACAGATATGTTTAGGATGGGTCAAGCGGCATGAATCTATACAAAGGAGCGTTCGGTTCCTGATTTCTGGCGTGGCGATTTCAACGTGAGTAGCACTACGGTGGTAAGCACGTATTGCGGACGCGTTTTCCGTCGGCTAGGATTATGTTCAATTCTTTTATCGCAACATTAAAACTCGGGGTGCGGAGTTTATTGTACAGCGTGTGGCCAGCGATGCTTTGCCGGGCGCGAATTTCCGAACTCCATCCTTATTCAGCGCACCGCTTTGCCGAACAGAGCCGATCTCATTATTCCACGTTTCCCAACTAATTTCAGAGTGCGGTGCTGAACGTGGTTGGGGTCTGGTATTTGATTGCGAGAGTGGAACCAGCAATGTATTTAAACAGTGTGTGATATTGCATTAAGGCTCAAATGAGTACATTGAACATCGTTCATAATGTTATTTATTTATATCATATGTTAAAATGACATTTGAATAGGTTTGAACTTAGACCATATAGTACATGGGACTGCTAATTGTAACTAAAATATGGTCAAGGACATCGCCTGAGTGTGAGTTTCAGGGTAAACGAGTCTGTCCGAAGTTGTCTAGTCCAGGCTATATAATATTTTTTTTACAAAAAAATTAGTTACTGGTCGAAACCGGGTTTTTCAGGCAGGTGAAATGAATAGAAATTGGGAAAAAATAATTAAAACAGCTGAATTTTTCCGCGGCTGAAATCCCGGGGGTTGAAAGGGATGGAAAGTGGTGTTTTGCAAATTGTGGCAAAACTATTAAGTTTAGACGAAAATGTTAAATGTAAAAGTTCTAGAGTTTAAGAAAATGAACAACTTTTGTATCTGCACTATTTTCACATAACCTCCAATTTTCCTAGAAAAACCGGAAAAACTGTTTTTTTCATTTTTTAATCTTATTTTTGCGAAAAAATGTCGTAAGAGTTTGACGTTTGGAGGAATCATAGCTTGTTTTATGATAAAAAAGAAGATAATTTTTTGGGCCTGTAAAGTTGAACCGTTTCCAAGTTCTCACGATTTCTGAAAAAAGCCACCTCTTTTTGAAGGGGATGAAAAATCTATTTTTTTTTCATCGTACAGAGGTGCGCGGGGTAGCAAAATTTTTGGGAAGGCTTATACAGGGTGATTCCTATAGTACCTGCCACCGTTTGGGAGCGTGTAGGTGGTGCGTAGGGGAGTATTTTGATATAGGACACTTGGGGTCGGAAATCTAAAATAAGGGTGCCAGAGCCAAATTTACCTTCTGGAATTTCGCGCCTGTAGGTAGGCAACCCAACCGGCCGGCGGTGCACACGGAGCGATCTCAGGCGGCGATGTGTGGCTGACACTTGATCAGAATTTTGTTTAAACCCACGAAATCCCGTCTGCAACGACGCGTATCAAGTGAATAAACACTATGGCACGTTTTACTAACACGGAATACGCGGACATGCACTTCATGTACGGATTGGCAAATGGTAACGCACGAGCTGCACGACGAGCGTACGCTGAGTCAGGTATCCAAACCGTTGCACTTCACGGATTGGCAAATGGTAACGCACGAGCTGCACGACGAGCGTACGCTGAGCGGTATCCAAACCGTCAGTTACCCTGCAGACAGGTCTTTCAAGAAGTTCACTTCCGACTGTGCGAGACAGGGCAATTGCAGGTAAGCTGACGGAGGCTTAACTTTACACACAGATTCGTGATGCACATCGATACTTGGGTCATTTAAGCACCCATTTCGAAAAGTTTGTTTGTTTACACCGACCTCCTCCTATTTCGCAGCCCACTAGCGCCCGTGATCGCGATCGCCCGTTGGTAAATGCCTTAGAGGAGGATGTGTTGGAACGTTTCGAGGCAAACCCGCGTACTAGCACTCGACTTGTAGCAGATCAGGTGGGTTGTAGTCAACACACAGTGTGGAACATCGCCAACAACAACAACTTACACCCCTATAAGTTTAAGAAAGTGCAAGAGTTACGGCCGGGTGACCATGAAAGGAGGCTGGAATTCTGCAACTTAGTCGTCCAGGAGGAAGAAGCTAATCCTAACTTTCTGAGGAGCGTGCTAGTTACTGACGAGAAAGGATTCTCAAGAGAGGGGACCTTCAATCCTCGTAACAGCCACTACTGGGCGGAGCACAATCCTCATGAAACGTTTACGCGAGGATACCAGGACAAGTTTTCTTTAAACGTTTGGGCTGGCATCCTGGGGGACAACCTACTGGGGCCTTACATCCTCCCTCCGCGTCTAAATGCCCATAATTACCTGATTTTCCTGCGCGAGGTGCTACCAGAACTTTTAATGGATGTTCCAGTGAACTTGTACTGGGACCACTGGTTCCAGCACGATGGGTGCCCTGCTCACTACGGGCGGCAGGTGAGGGAACACTTGGACCAAACCTATCCGGACAGATGGATCGGCCGTGGAGGTGCGGTGGAGTGGCCTGCCCGCTCGCCCGACATCACCCCATTAGATTTTTACTTGTGGGGTGTGATGGAAGCGCACGTCTACGAGACTCCCGTCGAATCCGAAGAGGACTTAATTGCGCGCGTCGTCATGGCCGGAGAGGCTGTTCGCCAGGACATAGGAGTCTTCACGCGAGTTCGAGGGGAGTGGTTGGCTAGATGTAGGAAGTGCATTGAGAACAACGGTGGCCACGTTGAACACTTGTAAACGTTATTGCTTTTGATTGTCGTTTTCCCTCCTTCCCTCCCATGTCGCTTCCTCGCGCTAACTCGCTCTGCATCGCTCCGCGCGAAACGTCGGTCGGTTGGGTTGCCTACATACAGGCGTGAAATTCCAGAAGATAAATTTGGTTCTGGCGCCCTTATTTTGGATTTCCGACCCCAAGTGTCCTATATGAAAAGACTTCCCCTAGGCACCCCCTATACGCTCCCAAACGGTGGCAGGTACTATAGGAATCACCCTGTATTTTAATAAACAAAAATAAAAAAATATTATTCCTATAGCCAAAATTCAAGAAAATCGCCAAAAACTGGAAAAACAGTTTTAAGATATACACGGTTTTTGACATGATAAATCAACGTGTTAGATGTTAATAAAGATTTTTTCGAAAACTGTCTTCTTGCTTCTCTTTAATGTTTGCTTAAATATTCTCTTTTGTTATCTTATGTTCAACTGTTTTAGTTAAAACATCTTTATTATTTCTTTTTTCTGCATTTTTACCGCAATAAAAGCAATGTGAAATAAAATCGGATTATCTTGCTTCCTGATTCCTGAACAATTTCTTTTTGTTCACTGACTGCTTCCTGCCTGTTTTATAGCTGATGCAATTGCGTTGGGCCTGTTGATAAACTTGCAAAATCTGCAATAAGAACGTTAGTTTTACCGGCTAAAGCAAATGATTTTAGATGTAAATCCTGGAATAAACTTTATGAGGATTTTATTCATAATTCCTGTAAATTAACGAGCAACCGGCCCATCTTAATCCCATCAACTTTAAATAGGCAGGAAGAAGAGTTAGTGAACAAAAACAAATTGTTCAGGAAGCAAAAGAATTCGATTTTACTTCAAATTGCTTTTATTGCGGTAAAAATGCAGAAAAAAGAAATAATAAAGTTGTTTAATTAAGGCAGTTAGGCGCTAGGAAACAAAAAGAAAATATTTTAGCAACATTAAAGAGGAGAGAAAAGACAAATTTCAAAAACTTTTTATTAGCGCGGATCCAATACGTTAATTTATTTGCAAAAAAAGCTATTTAGCTACTGTCAAAAACGGGTATATCTTAAAACTGTTCCCCGCGTTTTTGCCGCTTTTCTTAAATCTTTTCTATTGGAATAATATTTTTTATTTTCGATTATTAAAATGTAAGTCGTTACGAAACTTTTGCTACCCCGCGCACCCCCGTACGATGAAAAAAATAGATTTTTCGTCCCCTTGAAAAAGAGGTGTTTTTTTTCAGAAATCGTGAGATCTTGGAAACGGTTCAACTTTACAGGCCCAAAATCATCTTCTTTTACTTTTTACATTTAGCATTTTCATTTTCGTCAAAAATTAATAGTTTTGCCACAATTTGCAAAACACCATTTTCCACTCCTTTCAACCCCCAGGATTTCACCCGCGGAAAAATTCAGCTGTTTTCCCAATTTCTATTCATTTCAACTACGTGAAAAACCCGGTTTCGCCCGGTAGCTAATTTTTTTGAAAATAAATTATTTTAGAGCTATTTAGCCTGGACTAGTCCGATTAGACACGATTTGAGACTGTCAACCTATAAATTAGCAAACGTCAATTAATTAATCGTCTAGATATGGAAAAAAAAGCAAAGCTGTTCTTGTTTGTGGACATATAGAAGATAATCAAGGGTAGATAAAGTGAAACAGATGATTGTGGATTCTAATGACATCTGTCATTCTTATTCCAAATCCAAATGTCAGGCGGAGCAGGATATAAAATAACGTTCAGAACATATGACAATTTTATATACTTTGGATTAGGTACGCTTTTATCTTCAATCACTACATTGGCACGATCAAATGCAAAGAGTTCTTTTAGTTGAGACATCGTAAAAAAGTCCCACTACGGATTTAGCAACGCGACTAGCACTTTATGGTACAATATACAGATATACTCAGTATACAATCACCAAGAAAATGTCGCACTATCAAATGACGACTCACGTTGTTATTTGTTTACATCTTACGAAATGGCAATTGGAAAACATGGTGCCGAGTATACACACATCGGCGTTTATTTGAGTTCCGAAACCCCATCTAATTCAGCAGGGTGTGCTCAATGAGTTGGGAAACGTATTAGGTGAAGGTTATGAGTTTGGAGGCGTTCGGCTCTATTCGGCAAAGCGGTGCGCTGAATAAAGATGGAGTTCGGAAATTCGCTGCCGGGCACCTATGGCAAAGTGCGCCCTTTCCGTAGCACTTAACACTTTTATTTGTACGATTGATCGCACTAATGTCTTTTGTATTGCGAGAATGTTTGTAAAGTAAAAGGCTACCTGTGCGGCTCATGCTCTTTGTTCTTCAGACATTGCTACGAATTACTCCAGGAGTACCACATCTACTTGGTGGCGTGGCGTCCCTATGTTGTATCGCAACTTCTTCTGTGCGCTTACGTTTTTGGCACTCGTCCCGCGTGTGACCTAGATATTTGCAGTAGGCACAGCGTGGTTTCTTTGGGGCGTCTTGCGGTGTTGGTGCAGTCTTGGGTTGTGGGTTGGTCGACATGGCAGTTGTCGTCCTCTCAAACTTAGGTACGAAGTTCTTTAAGTAGTTTCGCAAAAGAGGTTCGTAACACCATTTTGCGGATGCGGCGATGGAGGAGCCCGTAAACCATGTAGAGTTGTAGTATCTCGCTGATGTCCTCGTCGATCCTTAACGAATATGGCACGTTTCTGGGTGAGGAACAATTCCGTCCTGTCTGCTCCGAAGCGGTCTCGGTAGAGTTAGTGTGCCGGTTTCTTTGGGCCAAATATCTCGAGCAGGAGATGGTGGATCTTTTGACTCCCTGCCACCAGGTGGTGGCGTCGTCCTCCTGCAGCATGGCGAGTATGCGTTGACGTAATGATGATTTTCTCTGCGATGTTGGTACGTATTGTTGTTAATGTGGTAACTACAGTCCTTACTGTAGAAGTTGGTTATGTTTTTAGCACTGCTGTCGATGATAGCAGTGCCATTAGTGTTGTTGGCGTTGTCTAAATTAAACAACATAATCATTTGTGCTTCCAATTTTGTATGAACTTCAAACACCCCATATTTTTATGTGGTTTGTTATTCGTATACTGGTGTCATAAGATGACCTCAACATAATTCTTGTTAATTCCCCTATATTTTCGTAAATCATGTGATAGGCATCTCAAGACTAACCAGAAAGTACATTGTTCAAATGTACGTCTATTACAGGTTATAAGAACGATGTAATGTTGGAAGTTGCAGCGGTAAAGTGAGATATGTTGCTTGGAGGTACCATAATTACAGGCCATTACAAATCAATCATTGAACGTATAACTTTGTAGTTTGACAAATACTGCATTTATGGAACCATTAAACACTTTATTAAGTAAACACTACAACGCGTTTAACCTTCAGACAAATAGTAAATACACCCATAGCTCGATGTCATTAAACTACTCCTACTTAATTGTTATTTAATTTATAGCCCAATAAAATCCTATTTACAATGAATTCCAAATTGAAGGTTCACTTATGTCTCCATCTAATCAGAGATATAGTAGAGCAGAGTGGCTTTATCGCCGTATGAAATCCATTGAAGTATAAGATGGTCTTCTAAGGTAAGTAGGTGCTTTAGGTAGGTTGCAAGATAATTATTATTAACTCAACGTCGTTGTTCACAAAACTGACACGAGATTGAGGGCTTCTTAAGTGTTGGCTTCTGTGGGTAACCAAGTCTTGTCCATTAGTTAAACATGATTTACTATTTAAACTAGTTTCTCAAACATATTGAAAACAAATATTGCAAATTATTGGTTAGTTTATGGTAATTACATTCAGAAAACGTGCGCTCGTTCGTTTAAGATGGCGTGTCACGGTCTCTATTTATTGTATTTTGTCGATTTCAATCAACTTTGACGGAATAGAAAACGTAGCACTTAGTAAAATACCAAATTTTAATTTCATTTTATTTTAAATTAATTCCGTTTGATCCTACTCGATTTATAGAATTAATAATTTCCATGTCCACAATTTTGTTTTGTTTTTCCGTTCATTACATTGACTACTTACATAATAAATAATAATACACGATGTTGCCCAGAAGAAAGTAAAATAATCAGACGAAAAACTCTCGGCTGCGAACTTGCTAAATACAGGAAGGGTATAAGAAATGAGCAGTTGAAGGAGGTGTGATATTAAAGCCGGCTTGCCATAATTATGCATTTCCTATTTAAATTATAATGAAGACATGCAAAAATGTAATCGCAGCTCTACGTCTATTTAATATTACAAGTATAATTAAATAAATTAACGGGCATTCGTAAACATTTTTTTTATTATTTTTCATTGCGTTTCGCTGAGCCTTTTTCAACTGCGAAATTCAACTTCAATTAATCAGGTTCGTTGACTGTAAGTATTTTCCTTTTTTTGTCGAAATTAGAATGCGCTATTTTTTCACGGTGTTTGCTGATTCTTTTCAGTATTTTGTGTTACGTTCTGGTTTGAAAGGGAACATTTGAGGAATACAAACTTACAAATCCGCACATTCTTTGTTTTGTTCTTCATGGAAAATTATCGTTGAACTTAATATATTCCTTTCTATAGAAAATTGTTTATGAAATCCATTCGGCTTGCGTTTTAACTAAGACATCATAGTCGCAATCGCTAAAAGCTTATTAATAAAATCACACCAACTTTAATGTATGTTTACATAGGAGACATCCTGTGAAGCAGTTAGGGCACCGGCTGGAGTTCAAAAACTGTTATAATTTTAGGTTATGTAATTAAACCAACTCGTCTAGTAATACGAGTAGTAATCCGGATAGACGCCACTTAGTCTTTAATAAATGTTAAAAGAGAGGGGAGAATACTTACCAAAAGGAGGAAAGGAGAGAGATCCTGTTCTGGTCTTGATAAACAATAATTGACATCACAGTCGATGGTGATATAATCAATGATCAGGGGGTTCAACACGTAGTCGGACAAAGTATGAATATCAAAACAGGCTTCCGCAGAAACAACGGAGCTATAAGCGTTAAATGAATCTCAAGCAAATGTAATAATTACAATTCCGTTGTAGCGAAAACCAGTATGTAATCATCTAATCAAACGATAATCAAGGAATCGATGAAAACAACAAAATTACCTTTTGAACTACAGCTCGCAACGGCCAAGAAGTCTCAAGAAGGGCGCGTTCTGCAAATATGTAACAAACAATAACACAAAACACAAATAAAAGGGGTAGTGAATCGCGCTGCACATTAAATATTGCGAAATAGCAATGTCTAACGTCTGACACTAAGTAGCTAAACAGTATATTAAAACTGTAAATAATACTCAAAAGGAAACAATCATTCTAATGACTTAATACTAGTAAAAGCCCCAAATAAACAGATGTAATAAGAAACAAGTATAAATTGTGCCCAAATCTTGTGCAGACAAAGTGCATTTTTTTAACCGAAATAGCTTTTGTTTTGACATCACCAATGGATATATTTCTTGCAGACGTCCCAATCGCCCTTTGTGAGTACCCTCTTCCGACAATCCGTTCTTGAGGTATAAGGGAATATACCAGATTACAATAAGAGGTCGAGAAGGAGGGCTATGGTTGGTAGAAATTAATTCCTTTCGTTGAGACCTTTCATTAGAGTACCATGAAGGATAAAACTACTTCCACATTTTTTTTAATTCTTAAAAAATGCGCTAAAAAATGCTGCGTCATAATGTAACATGTGTACCTCGTATTGTTTAAATGCAAAACAGATCCGTAAAAACGATGCCACAGCCACAGACATCAAAGACAAAAAAAACCACTCCAAAGATAAATATGGTAAAACTAAAACAAAAATCTCTTAACGGTAGACAGGAAGTCAGAAAAGTAATTGTATTCCCAAAAGAAAGTTTGCATCTAATAATTTCTTCACTGAAGAGCAAGAAGTACAACAACGCGCAAAATAACAAATTAAAGGATAGCAACGACCTCGGTCGGCGAAGTAAAGAACTAGGTGAAAGAAATCTATAACGCGCAAATAACGAACTCTACTACAACAAGAATAATTTTCATTACTGAACTTAACTTACATCTAGACTAGTGGATTCCAGACAAATATCGGAATTCGGAAAAGTTTTCCTCTAACCTCATTTTCAGGTTTAATGAACCCTGAACTAGAGCATCCACTACTGGTGTAATGATAATCGTGTTCCAGTCAGGTCGAATCGATCTCGTCAGGAACCCGATAAGTCGCTGCAGCGTTCGGTAACGGAAGTCGGCAGGCTATACCCTACACGAATGTCGTTGATCCCAACGGTATGAAACTGAATATAAAATTTACAGATCGGATAAATAATAATGAAACTAAAGAACGAAAAGCTAAACGGAAATAAAGTAAAATGCTTCTGGGATATAAAAATTAACAGGTGTGGATTACGGTTGTGGCCGGAGCTTAATCTGAGAAAGTTTCAGGAAGAGTCTGGGAAAAAGTGTCTTGAATTACGAAATCCTGCTTTTATAGGGATGAAGAGCGGTACAAAACAAGTGGGGAAATAAGAAGGGAATTTTACAACTCATAATACAGAATATATACAAATAAAATTTTGAGGTTATCACTTGTATATTTTCTTACAATATCGATTTCGCATTGCAGACTAACATTGGTATTTGTAATTTTTTGGATTCACATTGATTGCAAGGGTGGTTGTAGGCTTGCTAAATTCAAAATTTTAATAAATTTAGATATGTGGGAATGTTCGTAGTTTTCATTTAAAGTTAGCGATCATATTCTTTTCTGCGTAATTGAATTTTATAGCGCAGTGAACGCTTAATGTGTTTCGGAAATGATTGGCAACAGTTTGTCGGATTAACAAGAGATAATTTGTTTCTTAATTAGTTTTTCGTACTCCAAGCCTCAGAATCAGGATTAGCTCATTCCTTATATCGGTTATACTAGTCTTTAGAAGACCTCTAATTAAAGCTTGTTTGATTAGATGTTTTCTTACTGCATAACGCTATTCAAGTGTGATTTACTTGGTAATTAGAAATGACGCAAAAACAAGTACATGTATCCAGATCCACGATCAAATACGTTAACAAGACACCGGGATCTCTGACGGATTTTAGCTAGCATTCGAGGTTAGACCTTCAGAGAGAAAGCACGCATTTTTTTGGTTGCGAGAAATTTACTTCGAGTATTTGCTAACATTCGCGGTTCAACTTCAAGAACCAAAACACGTCATTAGTTGGTAAAATCTTATCGAGTTGCTGTAAAGTATAGGCAGCTGGCGTGATTTACTAAAAGTCGATCACGTCGTTGAGAAACATTTACTTTAATTCTAATTTCTGACGAAGTGCGGGTTACCGGCGAGTTTAAGTTTACGCAAAAGTTGCGAGATAAAACGGGCTGTTAGCCTGATTTGTAGCAAGGCTGCCCGTTTTTGGGTGATAACATTCTGTAAATAAAGATTTATATTCAACGGCATAAGGTAGAAATTTAAAATAGTTATTTATATAACAAGAGCACGAAGTTCAATTTCGTGCATTGAGACTGAAGCCTCGTGAAAAGATCAGTGGTTCCTTCTCCAAATGGGGTAAACAGATATTTGACTAAAGTTCAGGATCTCCCCTAGGGGATTATTCAAATAATTGGTGCATTTAGTCGCAGCAAAACCTAATTAATTGGGTTAACTTAATATCAATACAGTGCAAAACTGCTTCTTTATTGCTGTGCACGAATCTCGAGCCTTGTCTTCGAGAGTTCAAAGCCGGTTTGCTTTCATACGGAAATTTGTGCGCTAAATTTTTCCATTCGGCAAGACGCTAACTTTACCGGGGTGGTGCAGAAAGTTCAGATGTACCATTCCGAAGCGATTTGTTTACATATTTCTAAGTAAAGCTGCCCTTTCTAAGAAAAAATAAGACCAATTGTAACCTGACGGGAATCTCATCCACATCAATACTTGGAAGTTGCTTTAAATTTGTGATTTGTATAAAGTAATAATCGACTGTTTATGAGAATAGCATAGTAATTTTGTTAAACGTAATTTTAGTATTCCTAAAGGAACCGACTTATGAGAATCATTTGCACGAAATAGATTTGTATTGTATTCATCAATAAGAATCCACATAAAGGACTTTGTTTATATTTTTTGTCATTATTTGGGAGTTTGCATTTAATTTCAGTAATATCATTTCTTTGGTTGGATTAAAATTCTGTTTAGCATTCAGATGTGTATGCATATATTTAGTACAAGAGAATGTTAATTATGTGACAAAGTAACAGTTTAGATAAAGAACAAATTTAGCATTGATACGCATAAAACAAAAAAATTCGAGGAAATCGATTTATGGAACGGATAACGGCAACCGTGGTCGGTTTTTTCGATGCGCGGTATGGACTATTAAAAACAGTCTACAAGACTCCATCTGAGGACACAACGTGGTAGTGCCGGGTTCGATCCTTGGACCCCTCTTTTTTCTTTGCCATTTTTCCTTCTTGGGGTCGACTCAGCATCGTTTACAGTGGGTACACGTGATTCACTCTGGAGTAGAGCGACTATGCCATCCACACTATCTCTCTGGACATATTACCAGTTATGGCCGGTCCTAAAGTAAGTGGTTCTTACACCTTTATCCTATATAACACGAGGTCATGGATATGTATTAACAAAAAATTATTAGACTATTTGAATCCACTCGGGATGAGATTCGTTCGGACGACAGGAGTGAATATAACCCCTATAATCTATGATTAACTATATGATGAAAAGTAGGGAAGGAAACATCAACAGAGAGATAATGGTACAGTCCACAAAAAAATGAACTACTATAAAACAATAAATTGGCACACTTTAGAAGTAGAGGTTAATTAACATTTAACAAAGATACTGCTTAATTCGTTCACGGTTACCTTCGATTTGCCAGTTTAGAATTATAATGCGCTGACTAATAAATCATTTTAACAGATACTGCTGATACAAGACTTCTCCTCATTTCATTCTCATTTTACCCAACTTGTCGCGTGTTGAACATCATCCCCCATCTTCTTAAATTTTTCCCTGATATTGCTTCTTATTTTTTTCTTTCACTCCAAATAATTTGCAGGAGAGTACCGTCCAACTTATTCGTCAATTGTGTTCCGCTGACGGTATATGGCATAACCTCTTCTTCATAAGTACCTACTTACTACGAAAAGATTTTCGGTATAACCTTGAACACGGTTCATCATTTCACAGTTGAAAATAGATGTGTGAATGTAGTGCGATTTTCTAATATCGCATCGTGTGTGAGATAATTTTTGTTGTAAGGTTTGAAAGAATGCCATGTAATATTTTCAACAAAAGAAAAGATACTAAATTAGTTGGCTTTCATTTGACTTTCAGCAAACTGGCTATGATCGTCATAGGTTTTTTTCACAGGAAGTTTCGGTGTGAAAGAACGACATTTCATTCATTTTAACTTGAACTTCCAATGTAGTAAGCAAACCAACCATTTCACTACATCTCTAATCTTTAATTTCAATTCAAAACTTATACTTATCAATTTTCACTAATCAACCTCTTTGTTTGCAACAATCGCACAAACGCATGCAATAGTATATCATCGCGCCTAACTTTCTGTAAATGAAACGATAATTGGTAGTTTCTTTATAATTTGTAAGCTATTCAATGCTCAATGAATGAAAGTGTTAACAGTCGAATATATTTAAAGGACGCATAATGGTTCTAATTTAGTTTATATATAGGTACATAACCCGGAAGATGCTACTTCCGCATAGATAGGTAGGTATATACTTTTAAATTTTCATTATCGAAAGTTGTTATCCAACAGATGTTCTAGTAAAACACACATACACATACCTATCATTTTTTGGCGAAGACCGCTTAAATCAATATTAAAGTCACTTTCGTTCTTATACTCCAATTTATGGCACACTTACCATCTTCTCTTGCAAGTTCTACACAATAAATTAGGATACGCATCGTCAATAAATAGAAACAACAATACAATAATTAATGAAGTGTATCTACTTTCTTCTTATGATTTACAAGGTAAAAACTGCCAAGATCAAAGGTTGTAATAGTTGACCCGTCCAAAATTTATTGTGCTAATTAATCACTAACTGCATTGTAAGTGTAACTCAAAATTGCATTAAGTGCTTATGTAAATAAGATTTACGATTAGTACGTCGCCTTAATGGAAGTAGAAGTTTTTTCATTATAATTATTTATGGCGAAGTTCATTCAAGCGAAATAATTTCTTCAAATGGCAGATTCTAGTGGATGGTGTACTAATTCTGTTTTTGTTTCAGAAGGATGGCTGCCTATACGAACACATCCGTTGGGGAGAAGCTTTCGTGATCGTCTATTCTGTGAACGACAGACACAGCTTTCGTGAAGCGCGAGAGCTTTTAGGTCAATTATCGAAGTTAAAATTACCGTCGTATTACACAAGCCTTCTGTTAGGAAATAAACGAGATTTAGACCATTGCAGGTATGTAGTCATATTAGGTAGGTATATTGTTATAATTTTGATGTAGTTTATTTTGTTTAACTTCTTCTTTTTTCTAATTTAACTAGTTATAATCGGATTAATTGTCAAGTTTGATTATGCGTTAACTCTTTCCATATCGTTGAAAATATTCTTTGGAATATCATGAATATTTCATATGTTAACAATCTT
The DNA here is from genome assembly GCF_008802855.1 of Photinus pyralis. Lineage (NCBI taxonomy): Eukaryota > Metazoa > Arthropoda > Insecta > Coleoptera > Lampyridae > Photinus > Photinus pyralis. The sequence continues at coordinate 69,451,406 of NW_022170249.1, forward strand.
AAACGAATAAATTAAATTATATATGATATAATTCAGTAGGGGAAGAAAACCAAAAAAAGTTGTTTCCTTCCCTTCCCTCTAGAAAGATATTTTCGCTTAGGTGGCAAATGAACTGATTTAAATGAATTAGATCCCGTGAAGATCTTCTTTTTTTATATATTGAATTTATCTTACAACATTGTTTATAAATGAATAAACAAAGCTTACAAGATGTTTAACTTTTATGGTCTGTAACTTAACTTCATCTTCATAACCCAGATAATGCTGAAGTGGTTTTTCATTAACACAATTGAATAGAATGATAATAATTAAACAATATTCCACAAAGGCGTTAATTATGACCATATTGAACGATTGCGTCTAATTTTTTGCAAAAATAATGATGTCCTTTTAAAAGGACAGTAGCGTAATCGACTACTAAGAGGATGTTTTATTTTGTTTATTTTTATTATTCAATTACAAATGTTGCAACAAACTTTAAAAAATAGGAAACTTCTATTGATACATTCTACAACACAGTACATATAAAAAAGAAACAAAACACAAAAAAAACATAATAAAAATCATTGGCTGTGGTATAATTTAAAACAACCTTTCGGATGCAACGCAACTTGACATTTCTCGCATTGAAACTGCACTTTTTTATGACATTGCCCGCAACGACTTTGCTTTTCTTTGTATACAACCAAGTGGTCAAATCGGTCATATCTTGAAAATTCATTTGCCAATCTGGAAGGTTTGGCAACTCCTCTTCTTGTAGACTTTTTGTAAGTCTCCAGCAGGTTCATTGCGACCGCTCTTCGAAAACTTAGCTGATCCTTGGTTCCCCTGTTCAATCTATGTAGCTGCCAGGCATTTTGCATAGCCATGTCAATGCACTGGCAGATCAATGGGAAGTACCATTTTTTTCCTAGGATGGAGATCCGGTATAAACTTATGTTTTGGTCGCACCTGTCGACTCCCCCCATATTTACGTTATAGGTTTTGATTATGCCAGGTTGCTCAATATTGACTTTGCTTTTTTCTTTGTAAGAGTATCTCTTCACTTGATTGGTGGGGTGAACGTTGAGAGCATTGGATGCAACATTTACCACACTGTTATCATTCTACTTGCAAACGATGATTCCGTTATTAGATCTTGCAAAGTCAAATGTCCCTCTGGCCGTTTTCTTCATTTTCTTGCTCTCAGGGGACATTTTCCTGTTCTATTTTCTCGCACCGTACCAGTCGCTTTTATACCACGAGTTTCAAGTTCACTCAAGAGAGGAATAGACGTGAAGAAATTATCAAAGAAGAGATGAAATGTCATGTTTTGCCAGCGGCTCTGCAAAAATATCTGCATATTCGTGAATTACGCTGGATCCTAATCCCATAGCTTTATAATTTTCTGGCAGAGTTGTAGATGCACCTTGATAAGGATTGAACCAATTCACGTAGCCTAGACGCGTAGTTGCAGTCCAAAACTTATAGCCCCATCTGATTGGTTTGCCACGTATGAATTGCTTACAACTAGGTCGCCCGTAATAAGGAATCATTGATTCATCAATGCTGTGGTTTTCTTGCAAAGGTGCAAACTCCATAAACTTTTCATTCAGCAGGTTCAGTAGGGGTCGAACTTTCGCAAATTTGTCATCTTTTTGCAAATCGGTATTATCACAGCAATGTATGTTTTTCATGATATAGTTGAATCGATCCCGCGAAATTGCAGATGTAACGGCTGTATTGCGCGTGTCGTTCAAATTCTCCCAGAACATTTGTCGCCGTGATAAAACCACGTACCCACTGAGAATCAGCACTCCTATAAAGCATCTAAGCTCATCCTTGCTCATGTCACCAACCGCATTCTTTTGAGCCGCATACAAGTTTGAATAATTTAGAATCAGAGATAATGTTTCATCATCAAAGAAACATTCGAACAATTGCAATGGCGTCAAATGATTTGTTGGCCCACAATCACTTGCAAATTCTCTAAAAAATTTTTGGGCCCAGATCTTCCTTTGTCCAAGAAAGTTGTGTTTCTTGGGTTTTTTGGCCTTGCGTTTTTTTGCCGGCAACTGAGGCAAGTCATCGTCCGAGCTATCCTCCGATTCAATCTCTTTTCCACACGTATCTTGGTCGACAATTTTTGTGAACTTACGCTTTTTTTTCGACGGACGCGGCAAGTCATACTCTGAGCTATCCTGCGGTTCGGTGAGATTCCGTTTTATTGTCGAGAGGGGCAAGTCATCCTCGGAGCATCATTCTTCGATTCTGTATCTTCCCCGGATGGATCTTTGTCAATGATGACGTCTACGTTGGAGCGCAGCTGACCTCCAGGTAAGTTATTCATGGTGACGTTGTCTTCATCGCCAGAATCCTCATCGGTTACGATGGCGTTTGCATCCTCAGGTGGATAGAGGACAATTCCATCTGGGAGCCTCGGAATATCATTCAGATTCTCCAACTCCTCCAAAAGCTTGTGAAGCTTCAAAGGTCGAGTATAAGAAATCACAACCAATATATCGCAAATGCCACATTTCCCGGAGGGCACTGCATGTGATGTGAAATACAAATTTAAATGGTAGGTTGATTGAAAACTTTGGTAAAAAGCGAATTATACAAAAAAAAGACATACCTACAAAAAAATGGAAATTGTACTCGTATGTTCCTACCGTCCTTTTAAAAGGACGCCCATATTTGAGATCAATTTCCAAGAAATTTTTTGAGGTTATGGAACAGTACATACATCGAAGCTGATGGTGGGACATAGTTTTAGCCCTCAAATACTTGCATGCAGTACAATATAGAAACAACAATAGTGATAATATACTTACTTCCAGTAATCCATGTTGTGTCAAAAATAATGCACCTCAAACAGACACTAGTGAACACTCAACCTTGGGCAGTTGGCGCGAACAATATACGACATTAGCACTGGTGATTCTTTCCAATTGTAACACCGGTGGCGGCAGCTATGTAACTTTTCGCGAAACTTTTGAAAATAATTAAAATGTTAGTGTCCTTTTAAAAGGACAGTAGCACATTTGGAACCCATAAGCTTTCTTTCATATAGCGAAAACCCGAAGTCAATATAAGGTCTAGAGACTGATCTATAGCACGAACCACAGACAGACGGGCGGAAATGTGACGACATAAGCGCTCTACTTTTGTGGGTTGTGCTAAAAACCAATTTCTTCAGCGAGTAGTATCTGCGCGAGACTTAATTAGTAACTACATAATCTAGCTACGGTCCTGATTCTCCCAATTAAGGACGGCATACTATTCATGATAACCAATAGGAGGTCGCCACTGACAAATTGCAAATGCAAAGTAAAATTATATCTAACTTTGAGAATGACGTATGCAATCATTTTTTAGGGTGGTTCTTGAAAATATAATTTCTACATACATTACTCTAGAGCAGTGTTTTCAACTTTTTCGAACACGCGACCCCTTTGCACGTTGAAAAATTCTGGCGACCCCCTGGCGGCTTAAATAAATTATGTCAATTACGTCAATTAAACACTACGTATTTGATTTTCATTAGTTTGGGACCTACATCGATCGAAAATGAACTAGCCACCTATACTTAATAAAGGAAAATGATCGCAATTTTATCTTCTGATTTAAATGATGTGCTTAATTAAGTAATCAAATTTCGAGCTTTACATCGTACAGTAGTTTGTTTCTACTTCCATGGTTCAAATTCTAATAATCGTACGGGGCTGTTGCCACGTACACCAACACGATGCTGTTCTCTTTGCGTGCAAACCTTTTAAAAGCTAAGGATGAAACCACAGCAAACCTTGGGAAACTGAGTTTATGGTCACTTTGAAAAAAATATGTACGAATCTTTTCCTTGTGTTCAGAAGATTGTCGAACAAATTGCAATGGACCATTCGTTGGTAGGAAGCTCTCACATTTCTTGCATAATTCAGAACTCGCAAAATTTGCAAGATAGACTAACAAGTTATTTTCCAGAGCTGTTCAGATCTGAAGGAAACAAATTGCAGTCTTTCGAATGAAGAGAAATTATATATAATAGCGCTGTGTTTATTTCGTCTGGCAGGATGGAATTTTCAGAAATCTTAATTAAGGTAGACAAGGGCGGTCTTTTTTTTGTGTAATTAACATTTGTAGTTAATTTGTCGTTGGTCTATGTAACGTTATAGGGATTATTGTGTCATACGAGAAAGCGGTCAAGGTCGTTTTTGTTTACATTTTTATTTTATTTAATTGAAAACTAGCATCTTGTTGAGGGAAAAAAGTTGCCATAATAATGTGTCATTTATTTTGAATATCTTTTTAAATAAACTTCGGTCAAAAATAAAAACAATTGTGCAAAATTTCGTTTTTTTTTCAGGATATCTCTGAAAGTAGTCGGAATGATTTAAGTTTTAAAACAGCATTTTTTGAAGCATCAAAATGCGCAACTATGCCCAATTTAAAGTACCTATACCTATCTTTTAGTTTCCGAGATCCCTATGGTGACCCGTGAATTTAAATCAGCCTGTATAGGTGAAGTTCATTTTTTTTTCAATTATTTTTTACATTGAACTGTAATAGTTATTTCCATAAATGTTAGGAAAATTCACATTACTGGCGAGGAAATATTGAAGTATGAGGACCCTTTGGAGCCGAGTACTTTAATTTCCGAGTCAAGTATTGTTATTTTATTGACCAGCTTTGCATTAAATTTTACACGAAATCGTCTTTTTTAATATAAAATATCAATTTTCATATAGACCTTTTGATTTCTGGTAAAATGAAATACGGCTCTGCAACAAAAGTTCAACTACACCACTGAAAAGTTTGAGTTTTTTTTATTATGTTTTAAGGAAATCGTGTATTTAGAAAGGAGTGCATGTTTTAGTATAGGGGGAAACCTTAACCTTAATGCTAAAAACGAAGTTTTCCAATCGCTTTCAAAATTTGCATCTGAGTAACTTGTGCGCCACTCCCCACAGAATATTAACGGAGAAATTTTCTATCTACTTCAATTTTACATGGTGCAATGTGCTCGTTTTGTGAAAATTTGCACGCCAACTAAAAGAGTATTTCCTAGAATTGTTAAATGTATAGTTTACTTTGTTATCAATCTTGCTTTGTTAAATCATTTAAGTGACGGTTCTGTTTTAATTTATGGGCACTTCAATTACTTTTATTAAATGGTTGATGTAATTTGTTAGCGGTATGAATGCGTTTTAATGGGCAAAAACTGTGTTTTTCGTAGAAAAATGTTATTCGAGATAAGAGAATTCCGCGTAAAATGTTATACGTGATGTTAAGGAGGGATCGTAACCGGGATTGGCTGTTCTTGTTGCTACGCTTAGAAAAACCTCGTCCTGCGTTGTTTCGTATTTTTCGACAAGTAAAGTTCATAACGTTTTAGTCAAGAAGTCAGCAGAGTTCGAGTGAAATTTGGGTGAAAGAATTTTATCGAAGTTATTTGTTTGTTGTTTCGAACAGCATTCGTCTCATCGGTCGTGTATTTGGCCAGCCAGTCCAATTCAGTGCAGATAAATTTTCCTTGGTTCACGAAGAGGAAATAGGTTAAAAAAAAGTGTAGTACACTAAGAATGTGAGTGCGTTAGTTCTCTGTCTCAATTAGTGGTTTTTGGGATTTGTAACAGAAAACTGTGAATGGTTTTAGATAACATTGTTATCGAACCCTTATGCGGGGTGGGTAAAACGGACTTTGTTATAGTCCACTTTTTTTGCGAGAATCTTGTTATAAATTTTATTTGTGTTTTTTTAGAGTAAATTTAGTCTGTGGTCATTCCTGTAACTAATGTGTTTATTCGACCCCTTTAACGGATCCAGATAGATGTCTCATGTTTATTTCAGGTGTCTTCAAAATGTATCTAAGTATGTCTTTTGGAATTTAAGGAATTTCATCGTGGCCATTATTTGCCATAGGATTTGGAGATTGGTTTACTATAGTACCACACAAGCAATACTAGTGGAATTCCAACAAATTGTTATCCAATTTTACAAAAAAAATTATGCGATTGCATTTGCTCGGGAACCTGTAAAAATCCAATATCCGACCGGCCCTCGAGATCTTCAGGCAACTACGTAGCTGAAAATCGTAGCGACCTTTCTTTTATCCTTAAGAACATGTGTACCCATTTTCAAAGCGATCGGACGTTTCTAAACAAATTATTGTGCACACAGACCGACAGACAGCAATACAAAATTCTAAACGATTTCGAGGATCGTTAATAAATACGCACCTAACATATGTCATGCCAATAGTAAAAAGTAACTGTCACTTTAATAAGTCACAAAAACAGTTCAGTGCAAAAACGTCCAGGAGGTGGTTTGACATGGTTCTTTTGATTCATAGCTACATTATTTGCTTGTATAAATTTGACTTGGGGGGATACGTGTATTTTTTTCAGAATGACAAGTCATTCCAAATTGAGATAGATAGCCACTAATAAAAATAAAATGGGCAAATTTTGGTTTTTGCCGGTTATATGAAAGTATTCGGAATTCATTTTCCAATAGCGTTAGATTCGTCTCCAAAATGGGCATCCATTTCACCGACTGGGTTCCGATATCCTAACGACCACCCCCATCTTGTGCATACGTTGTGACTGTACTGAGTAAAGGTCACGTCGGCTTTCATATTTTCGCTGTTGATGAAAAACGGCAACTATTGCCGTATGTCTGATTCGGTTTAAACTCATCAGTTTGATTTACGCCGTGATGATTCGATTGTAAAGCAAACGAAATGGCATCTAAGAAAGAAAAATTAGGTCAGGGACAGTTTTTTAATTTATCTGCCTATAAAGATCAATGGTACACTGTTTATTACATTAGTTATAAAATTGTGCATTCTTCTGTTAAAATTGACACAACTTTCACATATTTAATACTACGACATGAAATATCCGTTCTTTGAAATATATCTAATGAACGTTCCACCAATAATAAAGTACATGGAGCAATATAATAAACATAACATGTACAATGCTATAACTAACAGATACAGTTAAGAGTCATGTTCTCATAAAAGAATCAGTTGTTGATGGCTTGTCAATGTTTGATTACCTAGATTAATAGGTAAAGCTTTTACTTAATGATGTTACCCTTTAACCTTGGTCAAAGAAAGTGGCGCCTTCATGGTAACTGAAAACCTTAAAGAATGCAAGTATAAATAGGTCTTTGATTGTTTCTTTTATATTAAAACTCCACGTGAAGAACTTTAAAAATATGATTAATGCTTATAGCTGCCTTACCGTTTTTCTATTTCGGCGAAATTAATAAAGAATACGTCCGACGTTTTACTCAATAATATTTTATCCATTTAATGATTGACATCCAAAATTGATGCCTACAATAAATTACATAATACAACGTACGTACTATGAAAGATTTTATTGTTTTTTTAGCTGTTCTAAAGCACTTTCCAATTTGGATCTTAGAATTTCGGTGACGTCTCGAAATGAAATGATTACATTTTTGTCCTGTCGGGGAGTGAGCCCAAATATCTCGGGCTTACGCAAATGATACCTTACAATGTGAAAGTTCTTGAAATTCGAGCGATGTTTTAAAATTTTTTAATGCAGTTGCAATGCCATTTTATATTATTTTCAACAAAGAAATCTTTACATAAATCGTACTTGTTGCTTTAAAAGAAAGTAATTCAATAATTTATAGTCTTTAACACCCACCTCTTCGAAAGTCTACAAGATTACGTTTGTATACGGTCAGAAACGGAATTTATATCAATTGTTTTAGGTAATATCATTAAAGTCCCATATTTTAAAATCGTAAAAGAGATTAATTACGAATTGGAGACACATTACATATGTTTAAACCAGTAATTAGTGTAGTGAAATTACTCTTCAAGTCAGGTTTGAGTAATAAAATGATGGAAAGTGACTTAGCTCGCACTTATCCTGTTTTTCTATAACACTAAATTATATTTATTATACACAACAGTAGGTTTTTTTCAAATCTTTGTAAGTGTTATAATTGCCCTCGGCTAAAGCTTAATGTAGGTATGCAATAAGTTAATAAACAAAATTTCCTTTTATTTTTATTAAGTAAAAGCGGTTAATTCTACGTCAGTGTGAAGTTTAAGTAATGCTACACAATCAGCAAATTAAGTCAATTTACCGTATTTGTCAAACCCAACCTGTGAATATTTACGATGTGAAAAGTGAAAACTGGTAGGGTAACTCCGCAATGGACACATCAATTCATCACTTTGCAATAATCATTTAACGACTTGCAGTATAAAATTTAATCACCAATTAGTCTGGAATGCCTGCTAAATTTGTTAATTTTTTGTTACGAGTTAGATTTGACAATGACAAATGTGCAACGCGTAGAATTTTCGCATCATTTACGATTGTCATCTCGGAGGGTGCGGATAACTGTTCATAACCGCTAATTAAGCGCTTCACCCATCGCTTACGGTCGTAATACCTACGCATACCAGGACTTTGTTTGACAAGAATTGATTTGGCACATATTTCCTGCAAATAAACTGTGTTAATTTAGATACCTAAGTTACAAGTTGTCCCACTTCCGTGTCGATATTCTTAAATATGTCTCTACCTTCGAGCTGTATATAAAATCTTTATATTCACGTCTTTCCGCTATTCCCTACTTCACGAATATTCGAATTTAATTCCTTTAATACAACCATAACGCTTCCCAAAAGACGTCTTAAAAATTATTTTCTTATATCTGATTTAGTGGACTGCTTATACGAATTTCCATGCTGCCATGGAAATGTCTTCTGATTTTTGTTCATAAAATCACAGCGACTTCAGAAATAAAATGAATTTGGTTGAAAAAGAATGTTGTTGCCAATTCAGTAGTTTGTGACAGAAACAGACGAAAAGTCGCTACTTACAAGGGCTATTGCAAAGAATATGAAAAGTTATTGACCATAGATGAATAAGAAGAATACAAAATCTTAAATGTATCGATAATGCTAGCATGTATATGAAGGAAATGTCAAACTTAAATCTTCTACCATTGCTGCGATTAAAAATTGATTTGGCAGCATACCTTAAATTACGTGCGTTTGTGGAGCTTTCAAACAAAGGACAGGTTGTAACAGATGCAGCTTAGCCGTTTTTAAAAATAAATTTGGCTTAGAATTTGTGTTTTGGTCGAAATAGAGCAATTGCCACGTGTACCGATTTACAGCTAACGTGAACGAAAATATATTTCGCGATAACGAGCCATAACGCGGTTCAAGGTCATTTGTGTTCAGAAATTAGTTCACTTTCGCTTTTTCTCGTGGGTGAGATTAAAATAGTGAAAGAAGTGGGAAAGCTAGAGATTCTTGTTTGATTTCGAGAATCGAAACGTGCCATTTAGGTTCGAAAGTTGATTTTTGAGAACCATCCTGACCCATTTTAAGTGCCTTGAAACTGAAGTAAAGAATTAGTAGTTTAACTGCGGGTAAAAATAAAAGTAGCGCGAACTCCGAAAGGTCAAATAAGTCGTAGAGAAAAGTTTAAGTAAATTCAGGCTTGTGACGAATTATGAGTCATATGCAAATTTATACGTGTGTGAAGAAACATGTTACACTAAATTCCGGGCCGAAGAAAAACTGTTTAGCAGCCCTACTCCTAGCAAGGTCGTTCATTTACGAGTGGCAAAATTTACGCGAAGGAACATTTTCGAGTCTGGGAAGCGCTTATCAATGAAATGCGGTATTAAATAAACTGACATTAAAACTCAATGTGATAAACAGCGAAGTTTTTTCGGATCACTAACAACAACAGCCGGTAGCAGGCAAGTTTCCCTAAGGCATTGTGCGATCAATCAAATTTGTGTACAGGGTGAGTCAACGATTGCGCGGAGTAACTTTTTCGATAGAGTGCTTTTGTATTATGATATAGTTGAATATTCTCCACATTTTAAAAATATTTGGAATTATACATGGTGCGCCCACAAAGTAGGGCGCCTAGATGGTAATTTTTTTTAAATAGAACATCCTGTATTTGAATGCATTTTTGAATTCTACGTGTAATTGTACGTCATTTTTATTATATGGTTAATATCCGAAAAACTAGTAGTTTTAAAGATAATTCCATTTGTAAGAAAAATTGGGCATTTGCAAGCGTCAGTATATTGTCAAAATTATTACTTAAATTTTGATTACAGGTTTTATATCTTTATCCTGGGTTAAGTAAAAGTCAAATAAATACATCTACTATAACACATTAAAAAAATAGCTTACAGGGTGTTTTTTTTGTAGATCCAAAGTTACAAAACTTCATATTAAAAAATCTCACTTTTTTTAAATGGAACACCCTGTATATTTTTTTGTCAACTTTTAGCGCTTCCAAAAACCATCAACTTTTGATAATAATGTCCTACACCTATCTCTGATATGTTTCAAAATATCTTGGTATTCCTGGTGTTTATATTCTAATCTTAAATAAGTTATATGTAATTTACATAATAACGAGGTGGCCATGCAAAAAAAATGCAATTTTTATCTTCCTCGTCCAAAGCTAAAGCTGTTTGTAGCCATTTCTAGTGCAACGATTCACTTTTTCCTAATGCCAAATCGGTAGTTAAAATGATTCAATCTGCTTAAGTAACAATTACTACTATCTACCACTACAATTTCATAAATCCCATTACCTGCAGTCACGTCCAATCTGTATCTTCTTCGAATCGAATTTGTAGATTGTGATACCATGACGCGATTAGTTTTAATTCCTTCTGAAGCTATTGTTTCGTTGAATGTACTCTTGGTTTGGGTGACTGAGTGAATGTACTCTTAGCGTGTTAAGAATAGTTGGTGCCATTGGGATTGAGAAAATGTCACTTTTGCTTTTGTCGTTGAAATGACATGTTCCAATTTTTGCGAAAGTTGTTATTTGAATTGGAATATTCTAGAGTCGTCACGCTGAAATTGTTTAAAATAATTATCTCAGCGTCTTTACGTGAATGAGGATTGGCGGTCTCCTCTTGAGGTAAATTTATTTTTATAGCATTCCTTCTTTGTTAAAACGTTACTTTTTAGGTTATGCCATATGTTTTAATTTAATTACCTACCTATTTTTGTTTTACCTGTATCGCAATTCAAAACCCATTTATTAATGGGGTACGTAAGTTGAATCAATTGGATTTGGGTTTGATTTTGTGATTGTGGTTTTTAGATGTATCTTTTGTGTAGCGAGCATCAACCACTTCTTTCGATACCGTTCTATTAGGGAATGCTAAAACGAGTTCACCAATCTATGATTAACATGTCTGCTTAGTAGGATCTCATCTAACACTTAGTATTGGCGATCAGACGTTCTGCAATGCAATGTATCTTTTGTCGTGTCTTTTTCGCTGCTGTACATTTTTGCTACCGTCATTACGAATTGCTCTGCCATATTACATGAAATATAGGAGTTGATAATCGACTACAAATTGTCTGTTATTTTATCTTTTGCCTTTGTCGTCAGTGTAATTACGAAGTAATTCAGTTAGTTAATTTATTTATCTTCCTATCTGTAGATGAGATTAATTAGGTTACCTATAGCTTGTAAGTAAACATCTTTGCTGAAAATTTGCATTTAGTTAAGTGCAACCTTGCCCATAACTGGTAATTTATTTACTATTGTATGCAATTAAATATCTTTTGTGTAGATTCTTTGCCAATACAAACTACCCAGTAGTTCCCGAGGATTCTCAAAGCTTGCGTCGCCACGCTACGGGACCACCTCTTCCGATCCATCGGTTGGGGTAGTAACGTTTAGGGAATCTATGATGCCATGGTTGCAGTGGGCAGGTGCGCCATCATGTTGAAACCAGCGGCGTTCACGGAATACCTGCAAGAACGTTATTAAATTTTGATCCCCCCTTATTGGTGTAACATCATAAAAGATGATGTCCTACAATTCCTATATCTACAAATTGATTGACATTCTGTGTTGGCTTCTTATGAGAAGAACTGCTTGGGGGTTTTCGTCTCCCCACTCGCGAATGTGCTTAACATTAACGTAACAAAATTTGTGCGAGATTAAAATTTACTTTTGCATGCCCGTTTAGGTGTGCGTAATCTTGGAGTAAGAATTTTAGAAAAATGTTGATCAAATCGGAAAGGGAATACCTAGAAAGCTATTTGAAAACGTGCCATCCGTCTTTTTTCTTGGGGTAGCTCCTAAACTCAACATGTTGATTTGTTTGCCAAAATATTTGTTTTCTCTATCAGTCAATATTTTTCTCCATACTACACTTTGTGTAGTCAACTTCATCCATTTGCAAATTATAGAAATAGCAAATCTGAGTACCTAAAACAGTATGTTGATCCAAACAGTTAGATAGACTAGATTAGATGCTGGTTCCGATTTCTTGACCACTTATTTAATTAAATCCCTACTACGCATATGCTACACTAAATGCATTCGATTCGTACCACTATTCCAACCCCGACGGATCGACGCGCCACAACTTTGGCCGACTTTTTGCGAAATTTTAAGTGGATAAGTGATTCAGGACATTTGTCTCCGTAACGCAAACTGGTGGTGGAGGGTTGAAATGGCCTAACTGATATACTTAAGACCGAGTCTTGGTTTCAACTGACAGTTGCTAAAAAATCATTTTTAGGTAAACACGTAAGTTACAGTAAAAGTTTCACAATCGGTAAAGAAAGAGAAAAATGATTATTGAAATTATTGATGTTAGACGGGCGTATGATTTCCCAAAGGCTCAATTGCCAGTAACAATAATTAACGCTAATCGAACACACAAATGCGTAGGGCTTGTTGAAGAAAAATCATGTTCTCAATTTTGAATTGAATTAATCAATGCTAACTGAAAAGAAATTACCTTGCGGTAAAATTTGATCTTTATTGATGAAAGGTCAAAGATGGTATTCCATGAACAATAAATTGCACGCCCTTGAAACGGATCCGATTTTGACATTTCTGTTATGCGATTCACGTCCAAATTTATTTTCTAATCATTTTGGTTCAATAACGAAAAAATAAATACAATAACTTTAATGACGAATTGATTCAGATTTTGAACTACCTGCTATTTTCCAGACAAATCTGCGTCGATGATGGACACGAACTCTCTCTACAATATGGGTGCCAGTTTTACGAGGTCAGCGCCGCCGAAAACTTCGCCGGTGTATCCTTAGCCTTTCAGTCTCTACTAAGGGAAGCGAAATCCGTACAGTTACTAAAATCGTTACCAATTCGAAGAAAGCTAGGAGTGAACAGCGTATCTAAAGTGTTGGGGAACATCTTCGGCAAGAACTCCAAAGGTGACCGAAAAAAGCGACCCTCACTAAGTATATAAATAAATTTGCGAAACACCGATAGGTACAAAAAACGTTTCTATAAATTAAAGTTCCTTCCCGTTTATTCATAAGCATTAATGTATATGTTACATATATGAAACTGCCTGAAAAAATGTGATACAAATTGATTAAATCAAAATTCTTATTTATTAGTGCGTATTTTATGAAGATGTAGCAATTAACAATAACCATAGTAGTCTAGATGTAGGTTCAATGTAATAATCGATCTCATGTTAAAAATATGGATTATCTAAAATTATATCATTTAGAAATGTTGTAAATAAGACGTACACAATTGAATACTAAAAATAATACACTATAGTGTACCTGTAAATATTTAGCATACTTTTTATACTAATGTAAGGAAATATCCGTTTTAAATTTTGTTTCATATGAGATATGAAAATAAAAAAAAGTATTTAAATGTTCTCTTTAATTGCTGATTAATTTGGACACAAGTTTCCTTATATGCTCAATCTATTTTTAAATTGAAATTTAAAGGTATCATTCCTTAGGGCATTCATTATATTAAGTGAAATACCCCCGATCTATACAGAGGTAAATGATGCTAATCGATTTTATTTCCGACGTTGAAGAATTCCGGAGTTAATTAAAGCTGTCTCTGATTGTACATTATTTAAATTACAAGCGTATAGGATGACATGGCGTATTAAGACGTACGGTATGCGCTAGGGTGAAAGTGCTCAAATATCCGTTTGAAGAAATTGCACAAGTTGTTGAAATTGCGGTTACGGAATGGAAAATAATAATTATATTACAATCATGGTTTTTTCATACGATCGACCCTCCTCCACTAATATCCGATTGCCAGAGTGTGACCCCAATATCCACATTATTATATAAATCGACAAACGCAAATGTTAAAAAAATAAGCGCACAGTAACTGGAATTTCAAGATACCGGTAAAGAGGTGCAATTAGGAGTAGAAGACTTAACAACCGGCGCCACAAATAATTACCAATTACTGTAGTTACCTAACCGTGGCAGATATACCATTATACATTCTAAATGAATCAATACTATTGCAAATTTTTAATATCAACTTATGGGAGAAGGCATTATGGGAAACTTGGGAGCAGGAAAGTTAATCAAGCTTGGTGCAAACTTTCTTTGAATTTGGATAGATTTATAGATGCAATTTGGCTGTAAGTCTAAGAGGTGCAGTTGCTGCACTAGGAAACCGGTAGATGTTGTACATTGTTTAACAAGAAATAGCACTTAGAAATCACTATTTCTGTAACGTTTCGGATTTTTTCATGTATTCTCATAACGTAACTCGAATTTTAAGAGTTTTGAAAGTTAGTAATGCACTCGGCTATTATAAGTCTAATTGGATCTAAAAGCGCGTTAAATAAGTATATTGAGAAAGTAGGTGGTGTCCATTTACATGCTCTTTACTTGATGAAAAAATACAAATTCTTGCACACCTCAGGAATATTGCGGCGTGCACTCGCAAACTATATATTATGTCTGCCTGGGCTGCCAAAAATAAGTTTTGGATGTCGAAACGTCCGAAATCATTTTTATTTTTCTACAAAAGGTAAGGCGAATGGTTAAACCATTCAAAAAAACATGCTTTGCATTCATTGGAAATATTCACTTTATGTATAAATGAAATCGGCGATCGACCTCAAATCCGGCTACTGGAAAGTGCGTTTGGAAGAAGATCAAGACCGATGACAGTGTTATCAACATTTTCCGGCGTTTCCTACCAGTTCAGGGCGATTTGAAACAAGTTAAAAAAGTAATCGTAAACGATTTACACTAAGCGTATTTTCACTTGCATTCATTTCCTATTTGTAAGATGCAACTTCTGTTAAAATCGTAAAGATCCGGCCACAAATATGAAAGATAGCGTTGGATAGGTGCAATCCATTTTTGACGTGCTACTTCAATTTCAGTTTATAAGAAGAATTTCATTTCAATGTTTTCCATAAATAAGAAAGTTGGCACTGCGCATGCGCAAACCTAAATTTTGAAACTAACGTTAGATTTTCAAGTTCCAAGTGGCTATGTATCAAATTTCGTTTAAATACTTTTATAAATAAAAAAGTTTGCAATTCGGTTTATAAATGGTCGACATGCGAAAAAGGCACTGTGAATTTTGAATCGATTCGACTCAACTTTTGGCATTGCGTATTACATGGCTAAAGCTATGCCCATATTGAATTTCGTGCAATTCAGTTCATAACTAACGGAGATGTCAAAGAGATCGGACATTTTTAAACAAATTTATCGTTCACACGAACAGAGACATGGACAGACATACAAAGGAACAGACGGACAGGACCAACAGACAGACGACAGGATCGTTAATAAACGGCAAAAGTAAAATTATGGAACATGTAAAAAACGGTTTTTTGTTTTTTTTACAATAACTTTTTTAGCAATAAACGCAGAAAAAATTCCTTCCTTGGTGCAAGCCTCGACACCATAACGAACCAAATAGCGAAAAAATTAGAACAAGAGGTCTTAAGAAAAGAACTAGCAGCGTCTCAACGAACGAGCGGACGGACGGACGGACAAAGTGGTCACAATTTTTTGTTATTTTTGTGGAAATGCGCTAAAAAGTTGCAGGGTGTATGTGTGTTATCGAAATTTTTTGTGCATAACTTTCGTTTCAATGGTCGCAATTTTGTTCTACGTAAAGAAGATACACAGGAAATTTTGTGAAATTCTGATTATTTTCTCACATTTTCTGGACCACCAATTTTCTCGAAATCCTCGTCGAATTCATAATTCTTTTTCACACTCCGGCATCAAATTTCGTCATTTTGAGGTAAGTATTTTGGAAACATTTTTGCAAAACCCTTGATGCGTTTATGGTTCTTGAGAAAAAAATTAAAAAGTGGTGCACCCTCGAGGGTTTTTGTAAGGGAAGTTTCTATCTATTACACTCACTTTTTTTAGCTTTGAATAAATGCACATTGGACTCAAACATTGAATAATTTTATATTCAAAGCTCAAATGCTTTAATAATTCGCTAAACGGTACCTTAAACACCTGCATGAATGCAACCAAAGAGGCGAGCTTGAAATGTGGGTATACTTACGTGCCCCCTGCCTCGCTTAATGGATGAATCAAGTGTCAAGAATGAATTCCTATGACTAACTTGAGGCGTTGAGTGTAATTCTAATTAGTCAATGCTTGAGGTTTGATGTTTAAAATTGGAAGTTGGAACAATTGCATGAAAGTGTTAAGCACAGACCATCTTACGAGAGTTATTACTTAGTGCCTTTGTTTATTATGCTATAAGTTGTAACAAATATAGCAAACAAGCTCCTGGATCACTGAAAAGTAATTCAGCTTTTCCATTCTGTTGTAGTTGGGTTCTTTCTAGAGTTCTAATTAATTAATAACAAAAGAGTTTTTTGAACTTTATTAAAACAAGTATGACGAGCGACACGACCTCTTGTGCGCAAGTTTCAAAGAACAGGAACAGTGTTAAATCCAATGAATAAAGAATACCAGGAAGGAGCATACTCAGGTTGTATACAAGAGAGAGTGCGATGGAAGTTGTAGCAATTTGAAATAGTGTGTAGGGTAGGTAGTAGATAGTTAGGGTAGTTCAGGTTAGAGCTGTATGATATTTTGCATAGTTTTAGGCAAATTTAACACTAGATTTAACAATAATTTAGTTATCATAAGGTCATTTCCCACTTGGAAATTCTTGGGATATCAATTTTGGGAAAAACGTATATTTTTCGAGGTAGAGTAGATTGGGTTAGCTTTTCGTGCGGCTAGGGAGATAGAGAATTATAATTATTGGAATTCACTGTTTATCAGGATTTATCTCCTAGCTCCTGTATCTGATACTGGTTGGCTGATCGAATTGATGGTATAGTTGGGAATCAGTATAAGTAGTTTGTTTTATCAGATTTGAAGCAGCCTGAAGGTAAATTTAATTACAACTTTTCTAAATTATTAAAGCTATCATTTACAGAGAATACCAATTGGGAATTTGATTAGTGTATATAGTTAGGAAACAACGTCGAATTAGAATATTAGGATGGTAGTCATAAGTTTGAGGTAAGATAAATAATTGATAGGTAGTGTAGTATTAAAACTTTGTAATTTGTAGTTTAGGAACATTGCGGACGAGTTGCAAGCTATAACATCTAGGTAAGAATTAGGTATCTCTTAAGCTAGATATAGAGTATCTCATAACTTTCAGCTTTTTTTGTTCCGCTGCCTGAAATCTGGCACTTACTGGTACCTTACCTTGCTGCATCTGCGTTTGTTCTGAAATAAAGTGGGAGAATAAAAATTAATTAATCATAATTAACCTGTATTTACATACTTACAATTTTTGTGGCTTTGAGTTGATGAACCCTCTTCAAGGGCTATGTAAACTGAAATCAAAAGAGTTAATTCTTACCATTTAATTACAGATAATTACATTCATGATAATACTTACCTGTGAAGGAAAATTCGTTTTGTTCTCAGTTTGGGAGGTCTATTTGTACTAACCTCTATTTGGCCCAAATATAAACAGGGTGCGGGGCTAGCTAGCGAATCCAGAACCCGTATTAATTACCGTAGTAAGATATTGTTGACACTGTTGATTTTTGCGGTGTGGACGAATTAATCCTATTAGTTTTTTCCTTTATTATTGTTACCGTGCTTCACACCACAATTATAATTTGTAGTTACATACTAGGTAATCATATTTAATTTTAAATCGAAATACAGACGTAGGTATTAAATTCCTCTCTGCCACAATACCTAGTTTTTTTACACCTTCATTATGCTATGCTTGGAAGAGCCTATCCTCCTTGATCAAGAGGATTTATTACCTCGCTAGATCTGGCGCCCTTAAGATTTGAGTTTTGTAGTAGCAAGTTTTCCTGGCAGAATACCGAACTTTACGTCCCTCACGTTGAATGTTAGCCGGCTACTGAGTATAAATCCAAGTTTAGTAGTGAATTTGTATTCTCCTAATCAGATAGTAATTTTATTTCGCAGCAAAGTCGGCCATTTGCAAAAGCCACTTATGACTCATTTTTATTGTGGTTTTTGCAGTGACATAAAATAATGGTTAGTTGTTGTGCTTGTGGTTGCTCCAAAACGGAAAAAAATAAAAGTTTGGGAATTAGATTTCATGTGTAAGTATTGATACCAATATTATTTTTATATAGGTAGTACATGTAAATTTACAAATTTTTTATCGGAATGTAGTTTGAGGTTAGTTAAACAAAAGTCATAGGCGGAGTAAACACATGGGGGTTTAGATTGTTTTCGTGTAAAATTCTTTATAATAAAATTGTATCCTTCTACAACTGTTAGGTAGGTACGCCACTGGAACAGGAAACTACTGTCCGCCATTTGCAAAACCCATCGCGGTCGCACGTATATTGTTGATATTCTACTGGTATTCTTTATTCATTGGTTAAATCACTGCAAGTGCAATAGGTATTGTTCAAAATGTCCGTCAAAACCATCAGGAAAACGACAGTACATTCAACGTTTTGTTTGCAGTAGCGGAAAATCAGAATACCTATAAGTTTAAGAACAATTCTTCCTCGAATCAATTTCTTTTTCTTCGATTATGTACCTACTCTGGTTCCGGAAGATGATAAACAAATAGTATCTGATGCCGATGCCGCATTACATTCTCTAAAAATACATTACCCCATAGACGCTTTTTCTTGCGTCGGTTAGTTGAAACAGAATTAAATATATGAAAATCGTTAGATGTCGAACAACAATAACTTAGATGCGATCCGCTTGTATAGTTTGTTAAAAGATTCCAAAGCATCACTGATTTATAAACATTTAATTTTTTATTTTGTTGATTTCTATACGGTTTTGAAAAACGGAAAATTATAAGTAGGTAATCGTATGTACAGATACAGTATTTTTTTCTCTAAAAAAACGTATAGGTACCTACTTAGGTAGACCTTTGCTCTAAAATGATTAGGGAAGCTAGTAATTGACTATAACATAACGATATTACCATTGAAATCCCTACGCTGCGTCGCGCTAGGCACCACCCAGTGGCCAGTATAACACTTTCTGTGTACATCATAACTCGCGAACGGTTTCCAATTTTCCAATTCTCTTTTCATGTTTATCACCCAAAAGGGAGAACTGATTAAATGTTCAGTGACCCAGGACATGTTACAGACGGCCGGCCGGACAGTAGCTCCTGGGCTACTAAAAATTTAATCAGTTCTACTTTGGGTAATGATAAACCATTGTATAGTGCAGCGATTCTCAAACTTTTTGCAATCGCGACCCCTTATCTTCTGGGTCTGATGACCGCGACCCCCTATAGTACTTAATCCTATTGTTAATGCCATTGAGGAACTCTGTTAAATTAACTACACGCTAAACTAAATATTTTTTATTTATTGTTAGCGAGTTGAATACATACGGGGTGTCAATTTTAAAACTATGCAGTCGGCCATATTTTCCAAACTAAAGAAGATATTGAAAATCGCGCAAAACCGTTTCGGGGGTATCGAGGGTGAACCAGAATGACGTTATGAGTGACAACCCCCCTTAACTCCCCAGCCCCCCTCTTCAAAAATCCTAAATGGCAACCCATACTTGTGCCACATCGTTGGAAAGCTACTGAAAAATGCTTTCCAGTGGTTCCAATAAAGTCAATATTCATTAAGCCAATTTAACAAAAATTTAATAATTAACAAAAAAAAACTAAATGTTGACATTGAGCGATTTATGTTGTTATTGTCTTTAGTACTTCCAGATTTCGTTAAAAATCCAAACAGATTTGATTGCTCGCTCATTTTGAAACTAAATAAAACCACATCACACACATAAAGTTATTGGCAAATTGAAGCGATGTTCTCAACAACAGGCGAGTTCGTATGGTATCACTACCAGGGTATCGGATTCCCGAAGTTAGTCGATATGCTCCGTGATGTGCATGTGATGTGACTGGCTGCCATGACGTCATGATCGTATACGATAGGGATAAGTTCAAGTTTAGCTGCATTCTCGAATTGTGGGCAAATTTTATGTGCTAACCAATCACAAACAAGAATTGAACTGTCATTTGTCAGTTTTGTATTTTGTTTTGTTTTTGCATTAAGGATACTGTTATTAATAACGACAAAATCCTCGAACAATTCCATGTTTTATTTCACAGAAAATATGTGAATGTAATAGGTTAGGGCACTGAATAACTCCTAGCAAAACAGCTGCAAGATCAGTCCTGTAGCTGCAACTGCGCATGACTTTCATGCAACGAGTGGTCTAGACCAGTCGTTGTGTTCGATCAACTTTTCGCTCGATGTGGTAGGTTCGAGAATGCAGTGACATTCACGTTCACATCAAGGTCAGTCGATGTAAACAAAGCACATCTTCGGGAATCGACGCCCAGGCGTCTCGGCGTCGGAAGTCCCCGCGGTTGTAGCTGACTATGTAAGTTTTAATTACTACAAAACGATGTTTCCGTCACAATTTTCTTATGCACTTTGCATTTTGGTGAATTCAGAATTGAAATCGAAATTATCTTGCCTGTCCTGTACCTACCGCGACTCTCAAATCTGCGCGCGACCTCCTTGGGAGTCGCGACCCCCAGGTTGAGAATCGCTGGTATAGTGTATACAGGGTGACAATTTGAAAACTTACCACCCCCCATATCTTAGTAAATAAAAGATATATTTGAAAAAATCAAAATCCGTTTCGGTAATTCGGAGGGGGAATCACAATGACATAGTTGGCGACGCACCCCCTCACACTCCCTGCGCCCTAGCCACCCCAACTTTTAAATCTTAAATAGGGACTCCCCATGTGTGATACGTCATTGGAAAGCTCTGAAAAAATGCTTTCCAACCATACCAAATAGCATTACATTTAGGTTAGTAATTATCGTGCAAATCAAAAAATAAACATGGAAAATCGTATTTAACTTGAACTTCCAAAGCCGACTCGACAGCAACTCATTTTTGATCGCCAGTTATAATCTATTCTCAAACTCTTGTCGAACCTTTTCAAATGTTGGTTTTGCAATATTTCGACATTCTTGAATTATTCTCTGTCTTAGTTCGTCTATGTTCGCCGGTTGCGTTTTAAATACGACAGATTTCAAATGTATCATATTAGTTTATTTTTTGATTTGCACGATAATTACTAACCTAAATGTAATGCTATCTCGTTTATTTACTAAGATATGGAGGGTGGTAAGTTTTCAAATTGTCACCCTGTATACAACCATTGTAATCTATTGGTATATACAATGGATAAACATATAGCGTTTTCGATTGGCAAAACTTGTACTGCACGAGTTTTGCACGAGAAACTGAAGAAATCCATGTGAAAATTGCTCTCAATGGAACATAAATATTCCTAAATATTTGTTGTCATTTGTCCATAACCTCATTTTAGATTTAGGTAATCGACAAATCTCTATTCTAAAAAATTACAAACGATTTCAGTATTTATGATAAACGATTAGGAATATAAATTTAAAATTCCTGTAAAGGACCAATTTTTGGCGTTCAGATTAATAAGTAAGTGCAACTTTTTGTAAAATAGAAGTTATGGCTATTTCACCATCTTCGCTATCGCTAGATGACGACAAAAAACTCTCCCAACGCAAGAAACAAATTAAAATTGTCGCACGTTTGTTTTGAAAATTTGTTAACTATAAGCAGCTCCACGAGCTCTCGGACCTCGTGCGTCGAAATTTGCACTGAGTGCGTAATTGTTGCATCACATTTGCCAATGGAACACAGAAAATTGCCCTAAAATTACCAATGGAACGTAAAAATTGCACTCGTGCAGCACGAGTTTTGCCAATCGAAAACGCTATAAGAGCTGGTTACGGAAAAAAGTGACTTATCGCTACATGGCTGATTTTTTGTATAAAGTATCCTGATACATAGTGAAGTAGAAAAAGTCATGTCTGCCAGCGAAATCCCGTGACTTAAGGCTGGGAGGGGCGGTCAAATATGACAAATTTTAATAAAACTGCCGATCTTCCGTCTATATTTACCTCTGGCGCTTTTATTTTGAATCTGACGCAAAAAATGAATGAGACTTTTTTTTGTAGAGTTCATAAAATTTAGAAAAATTATAAAATGAATAATAGTTTAACCGTTCAATTTGAAATTTCTCAAAAACTAAGAAACTCACAAAAAATTGTTATGGACTCTTTGTAGAGTTTCTTGTGGCACATTAGCCAGTGTATGCGATAATTATTACAAACATTTTTAAGCCGTTATGGTCTTTTAAACTTTAACACACTTGTTTTTATAATTTTTTGTAAGAATTTTTGCACTTCAACTTTTGCGTCGGATATAAAGGCGCCAGATGTAAATATAATCGGAAAATCAACAGTTTTATTAAAATTTGACATATTTGACCACCCCTACCAACCTTAAGCACAGTATATGGATGGATCTCGCTGGCGGACACGACTTTTTCTTTTTCTACTTCACTATGTATCAGCATACTTTACACAAAAAAACCGCCATGTAGCGATAAGTCACTTTTTTCCGTAGCCAGTATCCGTCTGGCGTCTATAATGCTGAAAACAGAATTGGAAAATTCGAAACCGTTCGCGAGTTATCATGTACAGTCGTGGTCAGAAGTAATGTCCTCTCTTAGACACCGCAACTGTAGAAAAAGTACCAATGTGTCAGTTTCTCCGTGATTTAGTTCAATTTCATTTCAATCTTAGGCATTTTCCTCATGTTGAAAAGAAGCTCAAATTTCACAGGAGATCTGGTATATTAATTATGTGCTACACTTGAGATAATCGAGGGACATTACTTCTGACCAAAACCGTACCTACACAGACGGACGGCGGCGGACAGAAAGTCCAAAATCATGAACGAGCTGGGTCGCTCGATAATAACGTCAAATTTTATTTTTAAATGCGAAGAAATAAAAATTGGTAAGGTTTATGCTTTAAACTCTAAAGATTATTTTAAATACAAAGACATGTTGCAAAACTTTTGCGTGCACAGTGAAGTACAAAGACATCGTGCTTCTCCTGAATTAAACAAGGGAATACATTTGGTAGAGCGTACGTAATTAAGTATACCTACCCGATGTATACAGGAGTAGTCATTTTTACGTTGTTATTCCCTCTGTAACAAATTTTTCAGGGTGTTGTTACATTTGTGACATATCTGATCTTCGCCTTGGGTTGCAAATACAACATAGTCTATGTATTTTCTGTGGTTATAGAGTTTCCTATAATTAGCGTATGGGTTCTCGAAAATATATATTACTATCGTCCTTAAATGTTTGTTGCAACATAGATCTTCTAGCTACAAATTAGCACCGCCATTGCAATGCTAGAGCAGTTCCAAATTTTTTTGCGTTAAAGCTTACTAGCACCCTAGCATCAACGCTCCACGAAGCTCAACAAGAATGTGCAGGCTATTAGAAACCTCCCCTCACCGGGGGGCGGCGCTAGTTTTATAAGTTAAGATGGTATCTGACGACCTTAGGTCTTGCTGGTAAGGCTTAACGGCGGTGTCAACGTTAACGCATACCTGTTTTAGTATGCAGCAAAATTATGTCTCGGCGTCATCGTCGTTTGTAGCTGTTGAAAACGCAGCAGATATACCTACCGACTCCCTCTGACAAAATTTTGGAAATGGAATAAACAAACTAATGACACATGCAATGGTATAAACATACCATTTACTACCATATCACCTCTTAGGTACGCAGAATTTAAATTACTTATATATTCAAGTTTATTTAAATAAAGAATAAAAATGCTAATAAGACAACTCTCCTTATAAAATATTTATAAATTAGTAAGAACAGTAACTGATACTACAAGTAGGTAACAATCAAGTACGTTTGTTTATTTCATATGCAGTAATAATTTAATTAATAATTATAATTACTTTATACAACATTTGAGTGGGTATGGTCAAATACATATCAAAATCGGAAGATATACCTATAAACTTACTTAGGCCAAATTTCTCTAATACATAATAGTATTCACTGATATTTCTCAGGTGAGCTTAATAACAATCTATGGCAAATTTTACCCAAATCCACAGTAAACATGCGTTCATTATATTAAATGGGATACACTATGCAAGTGGTTTCTTATGTACAAATACATGAAGTGTTTACCAAAATTGGGCGTTTTGGACATACAGAGGGATTTAAAGAAAAATAGTGCTTTATTAATTACACGCTTTAAAGAATCCGTAAATTTTGGCACATTTCAGTAAACAACCTAGTATCTACATCATAATTAACTTTTCTCAAAATTTACAACACTGATTAACTATAGTTTATTATATAAACATACATCTTCTTTAGTTAATTCGATAGATTATCTGTAGAGTGTGCTGTCAGAGTGAACATGTTTTTAGCATAACAAACACTATTTACACTCACTTGTAAAGTAAGTACATATTCGGGAACTGTGCTCCTTTGAAACCTTCTTCATTGGCCGCTGCCTAAAACTATCAAAAAATGTAGGTATTAGTATTAATGCACCTATTGCAAGTGATTAAAACACTGTATTATTATCACTACAACAGTATAAGGTACTCCTATTGGATGTTATTAAAACTCAATCCTGTAATACTTTCCGCAACAAAGATAGGTAGTACTGGTTTCTAATCCAATATAGCAGATTGGATCTGCTCCAATATCTACTTAATATCATAGTGTAAAAGCTGTTAATATAATTCGATGGTGCGCCTGTAAAGGGATATATGTCGACAATTGTGTAAAATGAAATAAGTGTAGTTTTGGAAAAGGAATATGGAATTTTCAGAATATTTTTATTGCAATCGTTTGTTGGTGTTTGTTAGTTACATTTCCACGTTTGTTGTTTGATCGTTATTGAATTATTCAGAATTCAAAAACTTGGGAGTATAGTTAGTCCCCCCAAGTTGCAATATTTCATTTGTTTAGTTGTAATGGTTTGTTGATCCCAGAAAAAAAGAAAAATTTATTAAAGTTGCTTCCCTAGATTGACAAGGTTTTTCACGGTTTTTATAAAAATTTGCCTTTTAAACAAGAGATAGTCAATGCATTGCCTGAGACATACGAGTTGAAGAAGAAAGCGACGAGGAAGAAGAGTTAAAAGTTTAAATATGAAAATTTGTTAAAGTGAAAAGGGATATATGTTTTGTTTTTCAGTTTTTGTAATGTGTCAAAAGATATAAGCTTAGTTCAGATTGTGTATTTTTCATTATTTTAGTAATAAACATTTATAATCTAAAAAACTCTTATTTCTATACTATCTGACAAAATTTGATTTTAGCTCAAAAATTAATTAGACAGGTGATTTGTGAAAGTTAATGAAATCTACTATATTGATCATTTACTCGATTTCTCATAAAATGACTTATACCTACCCCTCTCCACGCCCACCATCGCTATAATACCTTTACTTAATTTGAGGAACACTTAAATTCTATTTATCAGTACAAAGTACTGTCCGGTCGGATAGGTAGGTACCCACTATCTTAAAACATTTCACAAACATGTGATATGGTACGTATAAATAAGTAAAGTCTGTCCTGAATATTTTATGCAATATATAAGGTGTGCCGTGTGCGTGAAGTTTGCAGGAATATTAATCTCATATAAGTAATTCTGTACTGTATAAGCTTAGTGAAAGTTAATTAAAACAGCTCATACAAACCACATTTAATGTAAAATCCCAAACGCTAGCAGGGCAATTAATTGTTAAATAGCTGAAGCTGATATAGCAAGTGCAGAGTTTGTATGTTCTGGATATTCTTCATAGTCGTCTTGATCATCATAATCGCCTTCAAAGTCTTCATCTACTGGATCTTCAGTATCAATATCACTGGCAGGCGTTGATATAGTATGGATTTCCTGAAAAGTTAATCACACCACGCCCATGCATTTTAAAATAATCACTAATAAGCGATTCAACTAACTTTAGGTGGTCGCCAACCACATCCCGGTAACGGTAGCCCGTCCGTTCCTAAGGGACATGGAGCATCCAAGCCTGGTACACCTTGATCTCCCTTGTCGCCTTTGTCACCTTTGCGTCCGCGTTTCCCAATCGGACCCTTTAAGACGAAATATAGAAACTTATAATAGCATATATATAACCAATTTAAAAGTTGCAGCGCAAAGAATGTAAGCGAGCAGATGATGCGGTGAAAGAGAAGTTACTTACAGCATCCCCTTTATATCCTTTGTCTCCTTTAGGACCCTGAAAACATTAACGTCACTATAGAAACAGAAAAGAAAACCTATAACAGGTGTTTAACTTGGTATTAAAATACTATTAAAGCTACTGTGTCGTCTCCAAACTTAAAGTTAGTGTGAAAATCAATGTGAATAAGTACCTCTTGGCCCGGGATTCCATCTGTACCCTAAAATGCTGTATTAGTATAGTTAGTCTAATAGAGGGACAACTTACAGGTAAGCCAGGGTCACCCCGCTCTCCTTTACTGCCTGGCTCACCTTGCGCTCCCTAAGCAAATAAAATGGTGTTAATCATGAAACACGTAACTCGACTAGTTGTTATAACACACAGTCACTTATGCAAACAAAAAGATGTTCTCACCTTCATCCCGTCAAGTCCTGGTGGTCCCTGTGAAGAAAAATAATTAAAGAAAGGTGTAATCCAGTAACTGTTATTGTTAGAAAATAACTGAGTGTTGCATTTTTATGCACCAAATGCTCACGTAGTTCCAATCTTCATGCACCTGAATTTGCAATATTTGTTAACTTTCTCTTTTTGAAAAGTTCACAAAGCGAGGTTAAGGCACAAACATAATGCAAGCTTTTATAACGTACAGCACATGCACAAAACATTTATTTTCGTACATTAAAATTGTTACACTAACTTCTTTATAATGCTAGTTAATAAAATTATAATAATTTACAAATTGTATGCTTCATAAACCTAATCTACAATCAGTCTAAACTTTAAACTAAGCTACTTAAAACATCTATAAAAAATTTAATAAACAATTATTATAGCACAGCATTGTTGTTATACATGATATTGTATTTATACAGTCATAATTAATATTAATTGGCAATGTGTATATTTATAAAATTATTTCAATTAATGATTTCTAGTCTTGTACATCTTAAAATAACATTTACTTAAGTATCTTAGTGGACGAAAACAGTCTGTGGCGTTTATGCCCTTTTAATACATAAGGCTCGAGTTGTATGTCTTTTATACATATTTTCAGCACTATATTAAGTAAATATACATGTAGCAATAGATACAGCTTTAAAATTACATATAAACAACACATTGATGAGTAAATTACATTCATTTCAGTTTGCGGTATCTTAAACGCCGTTACAAAGAAAACGTTAGATTTCTTTAATTAATACAATTTTGTCATTTTTAGAAAATAGCGGCTTTATGTTTATCAAATTTTTCTCTCGATCTAAATTGTGATCCTAAGCAATCTATTAACTGTATAGGAAGCGCTGCCTTCTGCATATTAAGCCACTTATTCAAAGTTTCAATAAACCATTAATTTATTAAGTCTCTGTACATTTTCTGCTAACACCATTTAGCCTTAATTATAGAAGTGCTTTCTTACCGGAGGCCCTGGTTTGGTATAATCACTTGGTCGGCCAGCTTCGCCTCGTAAACCCATGGGACCCTATTCAATATGTTTGTTACGCTTTATTGTAAATGAGTGTTGCTTACTCACCGGAAGACCCATTGGTCCAGGATCACCTTTGGTTCCTTTTTCGCCCTGGATAAGAATTATTACAATTACTGATGTATCAGATATTACGTGCGTAGTGCGTAAGAAATAAGGTGTACACTTATCAAAAAAGGACTACTACTATCATTTAAGTCGCTTCTTTGCTATTGCTGAGAGAAAAATGAATCTAACATACAGCGATATTTATTAAGAACTAGACATAGAGATGGACGTACATGCATTGTTTTCCCGACGTCTACTTTTAAAAGATAAAATCTCTTCTGAAGGTCGCTTCATTTAATGCAATTTCTTAAAACCAATAAAGGTGTGGCTGTCATATTAATTAATTTGAATCTTGTTACTTTGTGTTAGGGAGCGAACTCATAATTCGACACGGTAGAATTAGAAGTGAGCGCCAAGATTAACGAGCGGCAATTTCCGCCCATTTTGGGAAAAGGACTAACCACCTTACGTTATATTCATATGTTTTCTAGGCTTAAGTTTAGTTCAGTAAGCGCAGTTGTAAATACAGTCCACTTAGTGTAAGAAAGGTGTAAGGTGCTAGAATAAAGGAAACAGTGAAAGCACTTATTCTTATTTCAAATCAACAACTACCCTAACTAGGCTTGCTGGATTCAACACTTTGACTTCCTACCGTATTTTTATTTTGTTCGTGTGCAACTGAAGAAAAAGTTGATATTGTCAATTGGTATAGTGCTGATAACAGTTTAAGGAGCGTAAGGGATTTATTTTCTTTGAAGCCAAAACAACTATATTCAAATTAATTGATATGGCAGCCAGATCTTTATTTGTTTTAAGAAGTTATTTTGGTTCCATAAAATTAGGCGCCCTTCAGAAGAGAATTTGCCATTTAAAAGTAGACATAGGGAACAACAATGCACGTAAATATCCCTATGTCTACTTCTTAATAAATAACATTGTTTAAAAACATTTAACATATAAATGAAATTGACCGTAATCACGCAGAACGTAGATCACTTTTTTCAATCAAGAGGAGTCAGTCGTTCTAAACTAGCGTTCTAGATTACATATAAAAATAAAAAAGAAGTCTTACTGGCTCTCCTTTGACTCCATCCACGCCTTTGTCGCCTTTAATTCCAGGCGGTCCTTGAAGGCCTGGGGTACCGGCGGGACCGGGTGGGCCAGGTGGACCCATAATCTGAAATGCCATTTGTAACCTTGCTTGTCTCCTTATTTGGTATATTTACCATATCGCCTCCAATTGTTACCTCTCCAGTCCCGTCTCCCTGAAACAGTAATTAAAAAATACAAAAAACATAAAATCATCACCCATTATTATTGATTTGATACATAATATATTAACAAGAACACATAAAATATCATGAAATTAATGCTTACCTGCCTTCTCCTTAACTTCTTATATTTCTGTGAACAGTATAAAAAACAAACGTATATTAGAAAGCTGTCATTATAGAGTTATACAAAGAATTAAATAAATATGCATTGGTCATACTACCAAAATGTTCCTCTCCCGTATACCTAAAGTGACTCAATCCAAACAAACTCTTCAATGCTAAACGCATCTCTTATCGATGATATTTCAAACTACTGGATTTATACCAAAAGCAGCACTGTTCAACGTTCTAATCACTAATGCAAAAGGTAGGTAGGTAGTGAATAAACAATACATACCGATTCTCCCTTCTCGCCCTTTTCTCCCTTTTGACCAGGATATCCAGGAGGTCCAGGTAAACCAGGAGGTCCCATTAAACCAGGTGGGCCGATGTCACCATATTCGCCTTTTTCACCTTTCGGTCCAGGCTGGCCCTGGCAAAATAGAATAATCATTAGCTACTGTAATTGTGAATGCTGTGCCAGAAAGGGCCATTTTTCGTATGATCAGAAAAGGTAACTGTTTTATTTACCGGTAGTCCAGGAGGTCCTTGTAGACCAGACTCGCCATTTAAGCCAGGTTCGCCTATGGTACCACTTTCACCTCGGTCCCCTTTTGGTCCTTTAAGCAATATAAATATGTATTATTTGCTTGATGTAATTAAGAAGTAAGTACGCTGGACTGTTAGACGCTATAATAACAATACTAGTCGAAGTACAAACAAAGATGAACAATGTGATCGAAGTTTATAGAGAGAAAATATAACTGCGAGTTAAGCCTCACATAAACACGAAAGAGAATATATGAAAAAGCAAACCAATACCTGGAACCTAAGTTGTAGGTAGGTACCAGTAAATAACTTTAATCGATTAACTTAATTTATACATAAGAACCTTACTCTGTGGTGCACTATTGTGTGCCTACAACTACTAAAAGAAATACAGCCTCTTAATTCATCTTTTATAGTACCACAGATTTAAATATTTAAATCTGTGATAGTACCTACATGATTCAATATTATGTAGGTAGTGCAAGTTGTGCATGATTATTATTCTGTATGGAAGGTATAAAAAATCCCTTATCTGTTACAAGGGGACTAGGATAAACGACGGCCGACGCCGTTCGGAAGTTTAGAGGTTCCCGAGATTAAGTTAGCTGAAGAATAAGATCGAGATTTAGAGTGAAGTTAGAATATACCACTCGAGGTGTACAATTTTTTTGACAAAAGGACATGAATACATGTTAGAAGTGTATACCTGTAACCAAACATTATTTTCAATCATTTTGTTTTTTATTGGACCCATAAGGAAACCATCAGGGTATGTATTTGTCGACATTCGGACATTGTATGGAATGACGTGAAATACCATAAGAATGGCGATTAACAAGTGCAAGAAATCTACAATTACTATTTACTAGGTACCAAGAGAGTCAAGATATTTTAGTAAATTCAGAAGAGTAGCGTGAAACTATGGGACAAGAAAGGGAAGTTGCTAATGTGAATCTACTTTGCTTCACAGGTCTGAAAATGACGTCATAAATGTGATTCTCTCTTCATTGCATTTAAAACGATAGAGACAAAAAAATTACGTCTTCAACATAAGTCGTGACAAATAAACAATGATAGGTAACGGTCTGTCCATAATGTCAATCCGTCACAAACGATTTTCGTTTTTTACAGATTTCCAGTTTGAGATACCTATCTTTGGATTATTTTGTGTTAAAAGTGAACTGAATATCAAAAGTCGAAAGTGCAGCAACGCTGTAATAGACAAATATTTTACAAATTTTACTATGACATATTGATACACGAAAGTTGAGCAAGGTTTTATTTTGAAATTGATTGAGTACTTTCAAAGGGAAACAAGCATACTGTTAGAGATGGCTTGGTAAGAAAAATAATATAGTTCGTTGTTGGTATGGTTACATAATAATAACAAGATTGTAAAATAAAAATACAAGTTGCGTTTTGATTTCTTGTTGAAGAAACTACGTATATCAGCGTGTAGGTACACCAAATTAGCGGCCCCGTTCCTCAGAGTGATAGTTTTTTAACAAGTGGCGACCGTGACAGGACAAGTGGGTAAATTTAGGTGGTGTACAACAAAAAGTTGAAGATGACTGAACCACTCAAAAAACGACGTACTGTAGCCCGCGGTGCTTTTACTCGAGCTTTCAATACCTTTATGGAGACGGTTTGTACGGAAACCACTTTGGACGTTAAGCAAAGCGCGTTTCAATTACTAGAAATACGGCTGAAAGAATTATATACCAGTCAAGAACATTATAACAAAAAGTTGTTTCAGAGTGACATGTCGGAAGATGAAATTAGTGCTGAATTGGAATCAGATGATACGTACCATAAACAATTTATCGACGCGAATATCGCAATGAATAAATTTCTTGCATCTGCAACACAATCTCCTGAAATCGTTCCGTCATTTACACAGAAAGCGTTATCGAAATTACAGATACCGAAGTTCGAGGGATCGGTAAAGGAATGGCTTCCTTTTTGGAGTCAATTCAAAAAGTATCACGAAGATCCGACTTTAAGCAATGAAGTGAAGTTTCAATACTTGTTACAGGCTACAGTCGAAAAATCTAGCGCCAAGAATATAGTAACCAGTTTTCCTCCCACGGGAGATAATTATGAAAAAGCGATAGAAAGTTTGAAGAACCGTTTCGGACGAGATGACCTCGTGAAACAGTTTTATGTACGAGAGTTATTAGCCCTTGTACTTCAGAATGCGTCTGACACAAGGAAACCGAAACTGTCAGATTTATATGACAAATTGGGATCGCATTTACGGGCACTCAATTCATTGGGTGTAATGAAAAAGGACTACGCTACGTTATTGTATCCTTTGGTTGAATCTTGTCTTCCTGAAGAGGTCCTACGAGCATGGAAGCAGTTCAGTAGGAAAGACGGTTTAACAACTGAATCGCATGACCAGCTGACCCAATTGATGACGTTCCTGGAACTAGAAGTGTGCGATCAGGAGACTATTAAGATGGCAATGACAGGCTTCAACATTACAGCGAACCAAGAAGGAAGGAAGCAGTTGCGAGGGAAGCAAACCTATGAAGTTCAAGGTGATGTTGCGACTGCAAACGCTCTGTTTGTTTCGAAATCCAATTTGTCGTGCATATTTTGTAATGGCGAACACGAAAATAACAAATGTACTGTTGCTCGCAAACTAAACTTTGATGAGCGGAAAAACATAGTGAAGCGAGAGAAATGTTGTTTTCGCTGTTTAAAGCATGGCCATAATTCGAAATCATGCCGTGTAAAGTTAAGCTGTAGTTGGTGTTCAGGCCGACACACACTTCTTTTGTGCGAACTGGTAAATAAACACGAGAAAAGTGCATATGTTTCAGATGGAGAAAGCGATACCAATACTCGTCGACCACAAAAAACTGCGAAGGAGAATAATTTAACAACACTTTCGGGATGCCCAGAAGTTTGTTTACCAACTGCAAGAGTTGTTTTGTACTCCGACACCAGAGAACGAGTAATACGTGTACTTTTCGACTCCGGTTCTCAACGCTCGTATGTACTTTCGTCTGTAGCTGAAGAATTAGGCTACGAATCCCACGGTAAACAAGAAGTCATTCATTCCCTTTTCGGTGGTCAACGGTCGAAGGTAGGAAGCCACGATCTGTTTTTAATTAGGTTGCGTGATTTAAATAACCGTTTTGCTTGCAAATTTATTGCATTAGGTCAAGATATAATTTGTGAATCAATTCCGCAATTAAAGTGTAAACCCCTGTTAAAGGAATTAGATAATAAGGGCATACATCTCAGCGATATTGACGGTGATTCAACTCCCATTGAAGTTCTTATTGGGGCAGATGTAATAGGGAAACTGTTCACAGGGAAGATATGCGAATTAAGCAATGGGTTAACTTCTTTTAAAACTAAGCTTGGGTGGACCGTAACGGGAAAATTACCGTCAACATCGCAACTTTCAGATTCGGCGATACTTTTAAATGCAATGTTTATTGAAACTGCTACGCCAACTGACTTATGGCAATTAGATCTACTTGGTATTACAGATCCGATTGAAACAGTAGAAAGGTCAGAAATAGACATGAAGGCACGTAAGTATGTTTTAGAAACAGCTAATTTTAATTCGGATGGTCGATACGAGGTTAGATTACCTTGAGTGGATAATCACCAACCATTACCTACGAATTTCGAAATTGCGTGCAAGCGGCTATTATCTAACGTTAAAAAACTGAAAGGCCAAAATATTTTTCTTGAATATGATGAAATTTTGGACAATTGGTTAAGCGAAAATATTATTGAAAAGGTTCCCTTTTCCAAAGGTGATTTGCATTGTCATTATCTACCGCATCGCGCAGTACTGAAACCAGGTAGTACGACTCCGATTAGACCGGTATTTGACGCGTCGGCAAGCACTCCAGGAAAACCGTCGTTAAATAATTGTTTAGAAAAGGGACCCAATATGATAGCGCTCATTCCGAATATTATTAATAGATTTCGGGAAGGGAAAATCGGGATTATAGCGGACATCAAACGAGCATTTTTGCAGATAGATGTTGCTAACGAAGATCGAGATTTTTTGCGATTTTTGTGGTTTAAAAACGAGGAGCTTGTCACTTATAGGCATAGACGTGTAGTATTTGGTTTGTCGTGCAGTCCTTTTTTGTTGGCGGCAATTATCGAACTACATTTAAATAATTGTTCAAATGATCAAAATATGACACGTAATCACAACTTTCAAAAAATATGGTCTGCCGACATAAGTAAAAAACTTAAAGAATCATTTTACGTTGATAACTGTATTACAAGCGTTAACACAGTTGATGAATTACATGAGTTCATCAAAACTGCAAGTGAAATATTTGCCATGGGAGGTTTCAATCTTAGAGGTTGGGAGTACACGCTCGATACGACTAGTGATAACGTTACCAATATTTTAGGGTGGGATAAACGGAAAGATGTTATTATGATTAATCCTGATGCTCTTGGACCGGGTTGTACTGATAATATAACAAAACGAACAACTCTAAAAATTTTTGATCCCATAGGTGTAACATGTCCCGTGTCTTTACAGCCAAAACTTTTATTAAAAAGGTTATGGAAAGAAAAAACTGATTGGGACGTAGAAGTAATGGGGACCGAGAGAGACGTGTTTTGTCAGTGGGTACGAGAACTGCCACTGATGAAACAAATAGAAATACCTCGTGAAATAGGGCCAGGAACGTTAAGTTTACACGTTTTCGGAGACGCTAGTGGGCAAGCATATGCTGCCGTAATTTTTGCCCGAACCGAGCATAATGGGAATGTCAAAGTCACTTTATTAAGTGCAAAGTCACTCCGGAAAAATCAACGATTCCTCGTCTTGAATTAATGGCTGCTACTATTGCCACACGACTCACGTCATTGGTAATTAACTCTTTAAATCGAAAAATAGAAACCGTATACTATTGGACGGATTCCACAACGGTGCTGGCATGGATTAAGAGCGATATTCAATGTGGTACGTTTGTTCACAACCGAGTTTCCGAGATACGTATACATAGCGACAAAGAAGCTTGGCGGCACATTTCGGGTGACCAAAATCCTGCAGATCTTCCCTCGAGGGGGTGCAGCCCGTCTCGTTTGGTAAAATCCATGTGGTGGCACGGTCCAAGCTGGCTGTATGAGAGAGAAGAAGATTGGCCCACATCCGAAGCAATAGTAAATGATGAAGAAGTACAAAGCGAAAGGAAAAAATCAGCGATTGTAAATTTGAGTAGTGCTGAACGTACAAATGATTTTAATTTTTGTACTCATTTTTCGTCTTACTCAAAAATTATTCGATTCGCTGCATGGGCCAGAAGATTTAGAGAGAATTGTAAGTATAAAAAGGAAAATCAAGAGAATTTTCGTGGAAATAACATTGATGTAAGAAACTTACGACTAATGGTTAGAGAATTAGAAGAGGCAGAAATACGTTTATTAAAACGTTTACAATTCGACATGTTTTCTAAAGCCAATAATCAAAAGTGGTCTTCGTTTAAAATAATGGAAAACAAAGACCGATTACACGTGTTAAAAACGAAAATTTTATATCGTGAAGATGATCCATTATTTTTATATCCAATTTTATTAGATTCAGATCACGATGTAGTAAGGTTATTAGTTAAAGAGACCCACGAAATATTGGGGCATGTCGGCGTTACGCTCATTATGAGCCGATTAAGGGAAAAATTTTGGATCACATCGTTAAGAAGAACGATAAAAACTATCGTAAACAAATGCATCGTGTGTAAACGACAAACCGCAAAACCTGCAAGCTGCGAAGAACCGGCTCTGCCACCGAACCGCGTCCGTGATGCTGGAGTTTTCGAAATCATAGGTGTCGATTATGCAGGTCCTGTTTTTCTTCGAAATAACAAAAAGGCATGGATCAGTTTATTTACATGCGCCGTGTATCGGGCCGTTCATTTTGAGTTAGCGTCGGGACTTTCTACTGAGGCATTTATCGAAACTTTACGTCGTTTCATAGCCAGACGAGGGCGTCCGCGAATCATTTATAGTGGATAACGGTACGAATTTTGTAGGCACTAATAAAGCGTTACGAGATTTAGATTGGAACAAAATAGTTAAGTTTAGCTCGGCACAAAGAATAGAGTGGATCTTTAATCCACCTTCCGCTCCCTGGTGGGGAGGGTGGTGGGAAAGGTTGGTAGGAATTTTAAAATCATGTTTACGAAAGGTTTTGGGAAAAGCGTGTCTATCGTACAAAAGTATGGTGACAGTGCTATGCGATGTGGAGGCAATCATAAATGATAGACCTTTAACATATGTATCAGAAAATCCTGACGATTTAAAACCCTTAACACCTTCTATGTTTCTCCACGAAACAAAAGAGATAGGCGTACCGGATTGCGGTATGCTTTATACAGAAAAACTTAATAAACAATTTAAACATAGGCAACATATTTGCAATGATTTACGAGCGCGTTTTCGGTCAGAATATATAGGCAAATTGACTATTAGAAATCAAAAACAAAAGGTCTGTGATTTGAAAGTTGGAGATCTTGTAATGATCGACGACAAAATGAAAAAACGTTTGGAGTGGCCGCTTGCGCGCATATTGAGTGCAATCCCGGGACGTGATGGGATTAATCGTGTTTTCATTTTAAAAACAAAAAATGGGATAGTAAAGAGACCAATCCAAAAATTATATTCACTAGAAATATCAAAATCAACTTTTGATAAAGTAATAGCTGATTCTGTAAGTCAGGGTGGTAAGCCTAGTAGTTAAGATGTAGATAATTAGTAGTTTAGTTAAAGTATTCAATGGTTAAAGCGAAGAAATAATTTTAAGATTTTGTATTTTCTATTCTTCTTGTATTGTTTCCGAAAATTTGTAATTTCCGTAAACGGGGGGGAGTATGTTAGAGATGGCTTGGTAAGAAAAATAATATAGTTCGTTGTTGGTATGGTTACATAATAATAACAAGATTGTAAAATAAAAATACAAGTTGCGTTTTGATTTCTTGTTGAAGAAGCGACGTATATCAGCGTGTTGGTACACCAAATTAGCGGCCCCGTTCCTCAGAGTGATAGTTTTTTAACACATACCAAACTTTATTGCCCTTAAGCGCAGTAACTGTGGTAGCTATCCATCTTATAACGACTCAAAACGGGGTGAAATTGACTAAGTGGAAATTATAAAAGCACTAAACCTTCCCCATACTTCATTTAATTGTTTCAGATTTTAAATTCAGACATTATGTGACAGCACAGCGACTATAGTTTCGACCCTGAGGTCATTATCAAGCTGAAAATTTATATAATTTAAATAATTTGAAACAATGACTAAACCTTAAGTGACCTACCTTCAGTTTGAAGGAACATATAAAAGTAGTTGAAAATTACATATTAATTGGTAACATTTGGTTGATAATATGCTGTAAAACATGTGTTAGAAGCGAGTCTAGAAAATAGTTCAACTTACGGGAAAAATTACTTATTCGAACATGGAAACAATTACAATTACAATATTAACAAATTTAAGGCTTTTTGCCCTCACATTTTATAAACAATTGTTAAATTAAAATTGAACGAGATGGACGCAGCCATCTTGACAAGCAAAGTGACATGTGCTGACTAAATACGGCAGGTTAAGTAACTAAAGGGAAGGGGCAAAAGCGGGAAACTTGAACAATTTAAAAAATTAAAAAGGAAATAGGGCCGGATTGGTTATGGGACGAAAAAATAAGAAAAGGAGAAAAGAATGTAACATAGCTTACATTAGGCTATTGTTTTTATAAAATATTTAAATTAAATGGGCCAAAATACCCTGTTTCTACTGAAGGTAGTCGTTGGGACTCACGGACTGAATAAACGCCCAAAAAGTAACAACCCTGATCTGCTGAAGGCAGAAAAAGGGCAAAATAAACTTAAACTAAAAAGAAGGGATATCTGACAAGCGTAACGGGGTCGGAAACTACTTGGTGAGAAAAAGCAAATTTTTATTTAAGTGAAGTATTTCATTAAGGGAGTGTTGAGGATTCGTCCTATAGTGGAGGTAAATGTCTTTCATTTCAAGAAAGTCTAATTTAAGACTTTTGTTACAAACATGCAAAATTTTGAAGTCCTCTTTCGAAAACGAGTGGCCTGAACTAAGGATGTGGTGAGCGAAGGAAGAACTGGGATTGGGTTGAACGGAGCTTATATTGTTATTCTTAATAGCAGTGATGTGTTCAGAAAACCGAATTTTAAAGGAACGACCAGTTTGTCCAATGTAACAAGCTGGGCAATCCGAACAAACCAATTTATAAACACCAGACTTGGATAGAGGAGGTATTGGGTCTTTGGTTTTGACTAAGATAGAATTTAAGTTGTTCTTGACTGAGAAGGAAATAGAAACTTTGAGGGGACGGAAGAGACGGGCTATTATTTCTGATATGGGACCAATGTATGGTAAGGAGAAATATTTCGAAGGGGAATCTTTCTCCTTACCATACATTGGTCCCATATCAGAAATAATAGCCCGTCTCTTCCGTCCCCTCAAAGTTTCTATTTCCTTCTCAGTCAAGAACAACTTAAATTCTATCTTAGTCAAAACCAAAGACCCAATACCTCCTCTATCCAAGTCTGGTGTTTATAAATTGGTTTGTTCGGATTGCCCAGCTTGTTACATTGGACAAACTGGTCGTTCCTTTAAAATTCGGTTTTCTGAACACATCACTGCTATTAAGAATAACAATATAAGCTCCGTTCAACCCAATCCCAGTTCTTCCTTCGCTCACCACATCCTTAGTTCAGGCCACTCGTTTTCGAAAGAGGACTTCAAAATTTTGCATGTTTGTAACAAAAGTCTTAAATTAGACTTTCTTGAAATGAAAGACATTTACCTCCACTATAGGACGAATCCTCAACACTCCCTTAATGAAATACTTCACTTAAATAAAAATTTGCTTTTTCTCACCAAGTAGTTTCCGACCCCGTTACGCTTGTCAGATATCCCTTCTTTTTAGTTTAAGTTTATTTTGCCCTTTTTCTGCCTTCAGCAGATCAGGGTTGTTACTTTTTGGGCGTTTATTCAGTCCGTGAGTCCCAACGACTACCTTCAGTAGAAACAGGGTATTTTGGCCCATTTAATTTAAATATTTTATAAAAACAATAGCCTAATGTAAGCTATGTTACATTCTTTTCTCCTTTTCTTATTTTTTCGTCCCATAACCAATCCGGCCCTATTTCCTTTTTAATTTTTTAAATTGTTCAAGTTTCCCGCTTTTGCCCCTTCCCTTTAGTTACTTAACCTGCCGTATTTAGTCAGCACATGTCACTTTGCTTGTCAAGATGGCTGCGTCCATCTCGTTCAATTTTAATTTAACAATTGTTTATAAAATGTGAGGGCAAAAAGCCTTAAATTTGTTAATATTGTAATTGTAATTGTTTCCATGTTCGAATAAGTAATTTTTCCCGTAAGTAGAACTATTTTCTAGACTCGCTTCTAACACATGTTTTACAGCATATTATCAACCAAATGTTACCAATTAATATGTAATTTTCAACTACTTTTATATGTTCCTTCAAACTGAAGGTAGGTCACTTAAGGTTAGTCATTGTTTCAAATTATTTAAATTA
Organism: Photinus pyralis; assembly: GCF_008802855.1. Classification (NCBI taxonomy): domain Eukaryota; kingdom Metazoa; phylum Arthropoda; class Insecta; order Coleoptera; family Lampyridae; genus Photinus; species Photinus pyralis. Next base: position 69,490,801 of record NW_022170249.1, read on the forward strand.
TATAAATTTTCAGCTTGATAATGACCTCAGGGTCGAAACTATAGTCGCTGTGCTGTCACATAATGTCTGAATTTAAAATCTGAAACAATTAAATGAAGTATGGGGAAGGTTTAGTGCTTTTATAATTTCCACTTACGCAGTAACTGTTTTGATTCCTATGAGTTTCCTATAATCAGTGGCGTAGCGTAGCTCGTTGGCGCCCGGGGCGTGATCAAGGTTTGCCGCCCTATATTTTAGGAGCTTATGAACATGTTGAGTTCCCTATCGTTTATTTTAAAAAAAAGTTCAAATTCTTATTCTATTCTGGATAAGATAAAGGTAAAGCATCTTCAAGCCCGTCGATGGCCATAGTCGTTGCGTACGAAATCAAAATTTAGGTAAATGTATTTTCGCAATATTTTTTTATCGTTTCCTACTTTTAGCTATTTTCAAAAGTACCCCGGGATATTATTGCCAGGTATGACGCTGCCGCCCCTACTAAAGTGGCCCGCCTCTCCGCCCCTCCCCCCTACGCTACGCCACTGCCTCAGAGAGTCTCTGATGCCCTGACAGTATCCTTTTCGACTGTAGGTACCAAGAATTAGTACAAGAACGAATTACAATCGGGAAAAAGTCTGGTTCATACCACGGAGTTCCCCTTCATGATATACATGAACATTTAGCCATTGTAAAGTCTGGGGAATAAAAAAAAACCATCGACATATAGAAATGGACTGCGCGTGCCAATGCTAAGCGCGGATACTGCAGGTAAGAGAGAAGGGAAATCTATAAGGAAAGCTCTATCGCTTTTCTGTTTGTCACAATTTTGAATGCATTCAATCGACATCGCTGTGACAGTGCTATTCTTACCTTCCCCTGCAAGAAACTATAGGATCATCATCATGAATGGAGGCGAAACACGAGATGAATGTATAGTGAGTGAAAATGCCAAAATACAGAAAGAGAAGATCACTAGCTATTACACCCACATCGATGACATTAAATAAAAATTAGAAAGGAACCAACATTTGGGAGAGACAGCAACAAACCAAATATGAACCATTCACAAAAAGCCTACAAAATTCGACGGCGTTATCCGTAACAACACAACCAATTTCGAAACCAACTCTCAATGTACTGTTGACCTATATTTTTTGTCAGGGGCGTGGCAAGGTAAAATTGCGCCTAGTGCAAAGTTTGTCCGAAGCGCCTTTTTTAATAATAATAATAACAATTTTTTTAAAATTAATCTCGGAACCATCTTTTTTTCCGACAGAGGTAGCTAATAATCTTAGCAATTGATGCTTCCTCTATCGTTGATCTATATCGAGATTAATTAAAAAAAAAAGAAAACAATAATAATTGGTCTTTGCATATTTTTTATTATAAATAATACTGCACTTCTTAAATATATAAATACAGATTTTGCATACTTTTTATTTAAAATAATGTCTGACTAAATATTTATTTAAAATTTACTTCTCTAGCTTTAACTTTAGCAAATTCGTCGATCACTTTTTTGTAATTGATATTGCAACATAATTCGTTTTCAATAGAAAGCATTGCAAGTCATTTAAGCGCAGTTGAGTCATGGCTGATCGAAGAAAAGTTTTAATCAATTTTAACTTTGAGAAACTGCGTTGCCCGGTAGCAACAGGGACAGGTAATGTCAACAAAATTCGCAACGCAATTACAACATTTGGGAACACAGATTCGTAGCCACTGGTTGAAATATAATTTAGTGCTTCTAATTGACCCTCGAGCCTGTACGCTATACGGCTGTTGCTTTTATTTATTTCTCTTATTCACTATACTTATTTTATAATTATTATATTACTCATTTACGATCAATCCTGACTCAAGTGCACTTAAAATTGCAAAACAAAAACTTTGTAAAATACTTTTATATAAGTAATTTTTATTTAAAAAAATCTTAGGACTTTTGGCGCCTAGCAAAAATTGGCGCCTAAGGCACTTGCCCGGTTGCCCTACTGGATGCCACGGCCCTGTTTTTTGTCATGGACAGATTTCTTATTGCCGCAGATTGACCTATTTTCAATAGATCGACGAGAACTTCCTGAAACAATCTTAATGGCACTACAAAAATGGTAACCTTGTAGACCCTAGTGTGCTACCGGGTCAGCGATATCGCGCATTTTGAACCGTCTAACAAAGAAAACCTTTTAGTTCACGCGATCTTCCCCCATTTTCGTAAGAAGGTGGGGAATCAGATCAGAACACAACACTACACAACAGAACAGAAGATTCGGGAGTCCAGAATAATTTAACTGTAACACCAAGCCACACAAAGCAGGCCAAGAAGAATATTAAAACGAGAGGTAACTGAATCAGAAGCTCAAGTGAGCCAGAATTAACTCACATCCAGGAGCAGATTGACCACATAGCATTTATCGAATAGTCAACAATCCAAGAACCCCAAAGAAACTTTCCAACCAGCTAACCCAACAGTCAAAGAGACGAAACAGCCAAACGAAGAAGACGTCGCCGATCTCAAAGAAGATAAGTGTGAGGATTTTTTTACACCATCCAATCATCAATGGAAGTTTGGATGGGATCGATCAACCGATCAGAATAGTGTACGAAAAAGGACGAGTTGTAGGAATAAAGAAAACAACGTTTTTCCTACAATCGTTTAAGAATTAATCAAATCGCGTGCACAAAGTGATCAATTCCCGGTCAATAGATTGTAGGAAAACAATATTTCCAAACAGCTTGTTTGTTAAGAAACTTTGTATGCCACCAACGTAACCAAGTTTTTGCGCCGAGAAAAGTGTGCGAAATTAGAAGAACATTTGAAACACGAGGTAATTTTCCAATGGTTTTTTTTTCAGTAGCGTGTAGTCGTACATTTTCCAGTTTGGAACGACACTAGGACTAGGTACCGTAGACAAGATTTTGACGTATACTTTGAAATTTACAAGGTGTGTGCGAGGTGGGTGACGCGATGGTCCCTGATGAACACCAAAAAAAGCGCCGAAGAGGGTGAGGAATTTTTAGATTCATTTGTAAAACGGACACGAGAGTTGGGTCCACTACTTCACGCCAGAGACTAAGCAACAATCAAAACAATGGCGGCATTCCAGTTCTCCAAGTATCAAAAAGCTCAAGTAAACGCCGTCAGCGTAGCGGGAAAGCTGATGGCTTTGGTATTCTGGGTCAGGAAATGCGTTCTGCTGATCGACTATCTGAAATATGTACAACAAACAAACGACTGTATAAGAATTTGCACTTTTTGATTGGCGGTGCCGATTATATTACTATTGTTGACAAATTTTCATTTGTTGTTGATGCGTGGTATAAACATTACCCTTTTGAGAAGGTGTCTGATCTCAAAATAAAGTTCAAAAATTTAAGCTAATTTTTTTTTAAACTTTAGAATAGTCTACATCTAAAAACTTGACCCTACAATAAAATGGATGTTTTAATTTTTAGGTACCTACACATTGAGTAATGTATAAAATATATTGTTAGGCACTTAACTGTAGGTACCCCAGACGAGCCCAGATGCAGATCTCTGAACAAGCGAATCCTGAGATGCTGAATATGGTGCTTGAATTTAAATCATTATATCTAACGTTGATATGTATATTCTTTCTGTACGGTGTTGCCGTTATTATAGACTTATAGAGAATAGTTGCATTATTTCACGTTCATATCGTTCATCAATGTTTTTTGGTTAATAACCTCCCATTACAAAAAATACCTTGAAAACCATGGTCACCCTTATCACCTTTATGGCCTGGTTCACCTGCGTCTCCCTTAGCTCCAGGTAAGCCTGGAGGACCACGACTTACATCTCCATCCAAATCTTTTCGGTCCTACGCATACCAAACCACTTTCAGATTCACTACATGATCAGATAATTTGGAAATATAGGTATGTACTACAAATGAACAAATTTACTCCACTACATTTGAAAAATAATACATTTGTACAACGCAAATGAGTAATACACAAATACTAACAAAATGATAAAAAATAATAATGAGAAAAAGAAATACTTACGTTTAAGCAGTGTCGCACCATACACGTGCTTCTGTACTGATTTCTAATGCAGATGTGAAGAATGTTAATATGTTATTTAGCTAAATTAGTGTAGTTATACTCAGAAAATATGTTATGTATTGTATGGAAAACTCATGTGTAAAATTGGGTTACGTTTACAGTTAAATGCGGCGAGCCAGTTTGGTTGACGTCAGTAAATAGCACAAGATCTATCCCAAACACCTTATAGGAACTACCTGGATTACATTTCTTGAGTGCAGTAAAAACGCTAGTTTCCAAAACAATATGAAAGCTACAGTATTATGATGGTTCTTTTTAAATTAATATAAATTTCATCAAGTTTGTAGCTTTGTGAAATTCATAGATACATTGCGTGTAATGGCTTCTGATCCAATTACTTATTTAATCAACTATTCGCATTCAGAAAAAAGTACAATAGCACACTTAGTAGCATTGGTCCTTTTGATCGGTGTTCATTTCCGCTCTCAAAAATAAAACCTTTTAAATCGACTACTACAAAAGAAAATTAAATTGAAAATAAAAATAAATTAGTAATATATATGGTTACAAAGTAAGTTCAAAATCATAAATGCATCCAAAAAACCAAAGATAAATAAAGCAACGCAGCAGGAAGCAGATAAGCGAATGAATAGGTTTCGATTCAAAATGCCGTGCATATCACTGAATTTTCTATTCTAAGTCCCCCTAATGCAAGTAAATCCAATGAAGCAATGCAATGAAGTGGTTTGGGTTAGACGGTTATGAATATCATGAGATATTAACCGATACACTTATTGAAAAAATGTAAAAGTGTATTGGATAAGCAGTTCATGAAATCCCGAGCCGAAAGTATTTGGATGAAGATACCTTACCCGTTTTCCTCTGCGACCTCTTGCTCCTTTTTCGCCGACGGGTCCTGGAGGTCCCGTGGGGCCAGTCTCTCCTTTTTCACCTCGTAAACCATCAGGTCCTTTTATTATAATGTCTCATTATATAAAATGTGTATGTTATAAAGCAAACCAAAATCTATATTACTGTAAAAGGGGGCGACGTTGTCTTTCGAAAATGGAGTAACGCAACATCCTTCGCATTATTGCATGTATTTATTTAATTACGCATACCTGCTGGTCCTGGTGGGCCCGGTGGTCCTTCGATAATTCCAGTGGGGAATTGGTCTCCAGTTAACGTCGTCGTTAAACCTCGTTCGCCTTTGTCTCCTTTATCGCCCTGTAACATCAATGCTGATTATTATCTTAAGTTATCAAGGGCGTGCTTAGGATGTACCTACTCCCCACACAAAATGAAAAATATTAGTATGTAATAGATGAAAGTGAATTATGAAATGAAGGCAGTGATAAAAAAGGAAGGTAATTTTAAAACTAAATGAAGTAGATACCAATATCTACCCAAAGGATAGGAATAGCGCCATCCAGCAGACTGCTTTACATGGATGTGTGCTCAACTCAACATTCACAATGAAACTAGTTTAAGTAGTTCCTTGGTGACGCAAATAAAAAAAGACTTTAAATGAATACCTACTTTTGATTCTTCTCTTTTCTTCTTCTTTTCTCAGCACAAGTATTACTTTATAAATTTAAATTCTTCTTAATTCTTCATGGTACTCTAATGAAAGGTGACTTTACCGGCCGCATCGTCACTTTATCTGCTGCATTTTTGACATTTCTAATGTCTATAATGACTTCTGTCATCAATGACAGATTGATATTAATCAAAAGTTTTATATACAAATTGAAATGTTATATTAAAATACGATTTCGGGTAAAATTTAATACAAAACTCGTCAGTAAAATGACATTATTTGACTCGAAAATTAAAGCACTCGGTCCCAAAGGGCCTCGCACTTTAATATTTCCTCACCAGTAATGTGTCATTTTCCTGAATTTTATGAAAATAACTATTGTGTACCAAGGCGGGAAAGTGGATGTTTTCCGGGGCGAAGAAAGATATGGCCAGGCGAAGCTTCAAGTTTTATATGTACCGTTACTTGAATCATGTTTGTATGTTACACTGTAGAGGTGATTGTCTTTATATTATTTTATTAAGTATTTACTATGCATTCATGTAGAAGTGTATTATTATATTATGATATTCAAATGAGTGTCGTCCATAACGTTGGAATTGAAGTGCACAAAATAACGATTATCATGATATTGCTCTGTACGATTGGACTAATCGTTTCTTCCGTGAAAGAAGCGTCCCATACAGTCCGATTCTACGCTGTATATGTTAGTAGGTATAGGGTAAGTCAAGATTGTAGCTCGAGGGACCCATAGAATCATGGAAGGCACGTCTTCAGAATTCATTTAAAAAAATGAACAAGAAACTGTAGCTTTCGAAAGACTTAAATTTATCTCCAACATTAAACTTTACAACTTACTCCCAGTTAAAGTGACCTCCTTAAAAGTCACCTTTCTAAAATAAAATAATGGTAAGTATTGAAATGTTATTTATTTATTTATTTATTATTTATTTGGTATATGCCCTCAACAGGCTTACGCCCAATTACAGAGTAACCCGCATAATGCTTTTTAGAGGTGCACCTGCAGAAGGTCTTAAGTTGTTCTACTATGCGATCAAAAATTAGTTGCTGTCGAGTCACCTTTGGAATTTTTGTTTACATGGGAAATCGCATTTAACTTTAACTTCCAAAGGCGACTCGGCAGCAACTGATTTTTGATCGCCCGTTATACTACTCCGGTATTTACCTTACGAATTAGGAAAACTCCAGGAAAACCTAATTCGTAGTAGCCGGCAGAATGCTTGAAACTGGTCTAAGGAAATTCCCATCTCTGCCACAGATGGAAAATTTACCTCAACTCAGGTGCGAACATCCGACGTCTGGTTTTGTAGCCCAACGCTCTACCAGTGAACTACAAAACCTGTGTGTTATTTAAATAAAACAATTTTGTTATCTTTAAATATCATAATTGTTTCATAATTGTTATTATTAGCTGTAGGTACTTTTTTCAGCAACAACCGCACACAAGTTTGATTGTAATATGCACATTTTTTTAAGTTATTTATAGTCGTTACATTGCTTTGTTCTCTATTTCCATGAAGTATTAACATAAAAACCTGCCCACCATCATAGCATTTCTTATAACTTTTTAAGGGCAACCTTCACACACCACAATGTTAAGGAATTGAATTTGTTTTTTTTTCTTTTTTTCTGATCCGCTGATGAAATTCTTACCCTTGCTAAATTATCAGATACTACTAATGACCAAAATATGAACTATCGGGGCAATTAATAACAAACTACCAATATATTAAGGAAAGTCTTTTGGTTTAGCTCTGCAGATTTTGCATTTTGGAGTTCACACAGGTCCATTGTAAAATTTAGCGTCACTTTGCTTACTGCATTCAGTCAACGCAGTTGAATTTGTTATAAGTGTTATAACTTTAGTTGTCAATTTTGATGTAAGATTTGTGCCATAACAAAAGGTAATGCTCTTAGTTGTAATTGTGATTCTTCGATTTATAGTGAATTGTATTGCCTTTTCAGTTACTTGTAGCTTAGGGGTAGGTAACCCCTGAATTTGTTTGTTATTTGCTTGCTCCACTTTAAATGTTATTGTTATGTTGATTTGTTTGAGATTGACCAGTTAATGTTCATTTGATTATTTAAACTCATTTAGATTGATTAGCGACTTCAATTCTTTGTGTATGAATCTAGCTTTTTTTAAATGTCATTAACTGTTTCGCCCTTGCAGAGGTAAATGCCGAAGTTACAAAATTACTTAGCGGCATTCATCTTGAAATACTACTTTAGTATAAGGGTTACCGTATCCAAGACCTTAGATACGTTCGGACTGGAGGAGGTCCGATTAAATAAACATGTGTCATGTATTTGATGAAATGTTATTTTTCACAAATGCGAGTTGCTTTTAAAGCTATTTGGGTTGGCTACTTTTGAGCATATCAAATGTACTAAATTAACAGTTTTCAATTATCCAAATTTAAGAGATACTCCTTCGGATTCATTTGGAAATAATGCTTGTTTTGATCTCTTTGAACCTACTTAGTTGCTACACCTTGTATAAATATAACCATTCAACAACAACCACCAGGTAAATTCGCCTCAGGAGTATTCTCCCCCTAAAATTTTCACACGTTTTCTTGGGGAGGGGTGTTTTGTTGTGAAATGAACCTGATAAATTTTCTTGGAAAGCTAATAGGTACCTCAGAAAGGGATTTCCCTGGGATAAATATTTGGGGACCGAAGTTTACGGGGTGAACATTTCGAGATCATATTTGGCCGTTGGCGTGCTTTCTGCGAGCGATGATCCGGATCCGGATCACTGCTTTCAAGCAAAACTCGCATCCGAAATATTCCTTTTTGCAATATGAAATAAAACACAAAAATATACACAAGTTTTGAATTATGAAATCTGAAACAGTATTTCACTTTGTGGTAATTACCCCATAACAAGAAACGTAATTACTAAACAATTAGGTAGGGTCCCTGTAAATAGTTGCGCTTACGTCCATACCAGAGATAATAATATTCTGTCCTGTCAGGGCAATGCCACTCGCCATATTTGGGAGTTGTTTTTTTAGTTTCCCTTCTCCCTACATTTTTTCACCTGTGCAAAATGGATATTTGAAATACGAATGTTAAATTTCCCCTAAGAGACTGTATTAGTTAGTTTTTGTAGAAGTAAAGATCCTCGAGTTAATTAGAAACATTATTTTGTATAACTACATAGAACAGCTTGTTAGAGAAATACATTACATAGATTAAGAAGGCATCAGAAGGTACTCTAGAAAGATTCTATTCAATACACTTACTTTTAGACCTGGTTCGCCTTTTGTGCCGTTCTTACCGGGAATCCCCTATTATAAAGCGCATTATAACAAAAATAACTGTGTTATATTACTGATTGAAAATTTAGAAAATTAGATAATCTCCAAAAACAATTAAATTAGATTCTCACAGGTAAGCCCATATGTCCGGGTAATCCAGTGAAGCCTGGTGCTCCCATGAAACCATACGTCCCTTTACTTCCTTTGTTACCCTTAATTATATAGGAAAATGAAGAGTAATACGAATGATAATGAACTGTATAAAATTTGGGCCACTATGAATGCCTATAGTTACTCCTGCTCTATGGTAGTTCAACAGCATTAAACTGAAGCAGTCTCTAGGCAATCAACGTGGTCGTTAAGACAAGTAGTGCATACCTTTGGTCCGCTCACCCCATCCATTCCTGGAGGTCCTATTGGTCCAATTGGTCCCGGTTCACCGCGATCTCCAGCGGGGCCTGGCTCACCAGAAATCCCTTGCCGACCATCGTGACCTGGTAGACCTTCTGGTCCTTGAGGTCCAGCTGGCCCGGGCGGACCTGGCTCACCTGGTTCTCCCTGTAAATCAGCACATTTATTCCACTTTGCTGATACACAGTATGACTAAACCTATTACCATATTAGACATGCAAATACCCAACCGATATAATTCAAACAACCATCCATGATTATATTAACATTTAAAAACGTTTCGCAAAACAAAGAACCACAATGTTAGTACATGCGTAAGAACAAGTGATTTAAAGAATGACTTACGATATTTCAAGATGAAACAGGTGTATTTTAGAACTATAAAGCAAATGTTAATAAAAAATGAAATAGTAAATGGCGAAATAAGAAAGAAGTTGAAGTGATAAGTGGAAAGTATTATTGTTCGTAAAATTACTAAAAATGTAAACAATAACTTGTGGTAAATAAAACTCACTTTTAGTGTGATGATAGTTTCAGCAGAAATATTATGGCCATTTTCCTGTAGTCCCTATAAAAACTACTTGTGAGTACAAAAACTAGTAAGGGCAACGCATGCAATAAATTACGAAATTAAACACCCAACAGATACACAAAGATGTGCAGCCATACGTCCAGTACTATTTAGGAAAATTGATTGTAGCTCTGCATTAATTATCAAACCTTTAATAAAGCTCAGAGGTACAAACAACAAACCAAAGCCGTAAATAATCCACAACTGTCAGGCAAAATAATCTACATCAAGAATGTTAATCTGTAAAATAAACAAATCTACGGTGATGACGGTCACATAGCCTCACCTTCACCGCAACGATCTCCGCGTATCCTAAAGTACCTCCTCTTAATGTTGTTACTGATCTTTTTAATCCCTGAAATAATTAAGTTAAAATCATGTCCTAAAAATACCGGTACAATCTAGATATTAACAGAATAAAATACGTACCCGCCCTGTCTGCTATAATAATTAAAAATTAAAGAAAATTAAAAAATAATTTAAGTAATAAGTATTTTGTTTTTAAATTTAGGTTTATACACGTGCAGGTTCAAGAATTTATTTAATTTGTTTATAGTTATATTAATTAAGCTTGTTCCTGCTGCGATAAAAATAAATTGCTCTAAAACCCATTTTAGGGACAAATTAAGATGACACAATCATGACGTTGCCAGCCTTTCTTGTAAGACCAAATACATCTGAAATTCATTGAATTGAATCTGATAACAAAGTAAAAATGTACAATAAGAAATCAAATTAATTGTCAACAAGTTTTCAAAAGGTGGCGTTCATAAAAGTGACTGCGGGTAGGGTTATCTGATGAAAAACAAAAAAGGAAACGAAAAATGGGTTTTACGAAGTTAATCAACACTTAGATCTTAAAACATGCGGTAATTGAGAATGAACAACATCTATAACACCCAAATAATAGTGCTATGAAATAGTGAATATTATTGGAAAGCTTCAATTGAAACTTGTCGTTATCATAAAAATAACACTTTTTCATTGCAAATTAAATTTAAAAAATCCACATTACCTTAACAGTGGAAAAGACATCAAAACCAGGATTTCCATTATCCCCTTTTTGGCCTTTATCACCAGGTCGCCCCTGAAAGATAGTTTTCAGTATCCAAATAAGTTGTTAATCTTTATACCCACCGCGTCTCCTTTTGGTCCGTCTAAACCAATTGGGCCCTATTAAAATACAATACTTCATTATATGGTAAATATAAAAACACATGAAAATGTACATAATGGTTAGTAACGAGATGATACGGGTTAGTACATAGACAAAGCGACTAATATTAATTGGCATAAAGTCATCGATAATGTTAATTTTGTGTTAAATAGGCCACCACCAACGTTAAATAATTGTAACAAAAACAAACCGGGAATCCCGGATATCCGCGTGGCCCCGACGAACCCTGCAACAAAATATAAAAGCCACCTTTAGCCGTGTTATGCGATAAGCAATGTAACTTGTAGATAATGTAGTGGCATGAGAGGTTTGGTGCAAACCTTTTTGGTGCAAGTAAAGACGATACGATGAATAACAAATGATAGACGAGTACAAGGTTTCCAACTCATAGGCAATACAACGTACAGCATAAATAAACAAAGGTACAGCTAAGTAATAAGGAGAAGAAATAAATCATTATAAATATTAGTGGGTGTTTGCAAAATGAGCAGGCGTAGCCTACGTAGTCGTACTAGTGAAGATATAGGGGAATCCAGGGCAAAACGGGGTACTGGGGTACCGCCATTTTACATGAATTCCATTCAAATAAACCCGCCAAATCTCACACGCATTATCCCCACTACCTGTGCCACTACCAATACCCTTCCCCGCAATAGACGCAGCTCGAATTGGGCGAACGCACGATGGATGGGCGAACGTTAGTTTGACCTTGTCCGGCATAGAGTTACAGAGTTATATACACCGTATATTGTAAAAGTACACCTACACGTACCTAATATACAAATCCCATTTTGCCCTGTATTCGGGGCAAAACAGAGTCCTATTCTGATTTTAAAAAAATTAATAAAAAACTACATAAAAATTTTAAATTGGTTATTTAGTTGGTTAGAGTCTAAAGGTAATATATTTAGCTAACCAAATTCAAAATAGCAGTTAAGATAATTCGTTTTATAAAAAAATCAGGCCCTTAAAGTTAGGTACTCCGGATTCCCAGGTGTAACTTACGGAGCCGGACATTAGGGCGCCGCCGAAAGGGCGCGAGACATAAGGTCGTGCGGTCATAAAGGCCCGAGGACAAAAGGGCGCGAGACAAATGGGCGCGGGACATAAGGGCGCGGGGACATTAGGCGCGAAGCAGAGTTGTAAATATTTTTTAGAAAAAGAGTATTTTCGGTATCTAGTTACTGAAAGTATCTACGATACTTTTCTCTTGAGCCAAAAAGTAACTGTGTTTTAGATACTTTTGTAAAGTAAGTTACCCTTCTAAAGTATCTAGATACCAGGAAAAGTAACTAAGATACTTTCAGAGTATCTTAGATACTTTCCGAGTATCTTAGATACTTTAAAAGTATCTTAAACCTTCTTCGGTTTTCATTCGCCACTTTTATTGATGCAATCTAATTTCGAGGAGGGCGCATTTTTGTCGTTGGTAATAGTTATTTACGTTATAAGTCCGGTAGGTTACTTGTAATAGTAATAATAATAATAACAGTCCGGTAAGTGTTGCTTAGCGACACTTACCGGCTCTGATGCTGTACTAACTCACCTACCGGACTCAAAATGATAGTGTAATCGAACATATACCGGACAGTATGAAATAAAAATAATTAAAAATGCATCCTCCATTTTATCGCTGTCAAAAAAACACGCATCTTTAAATGGCACATTTTATATAGGAGTTAATTTATCATGCTACGAAGAATTGCGCGTTTTATGTCAGCGGAAGAGGAGACATTTGGCGTGTTCTTTTGTGAATGGCAATTTATTTAAAAATTCTAAAAGAAGGAGTTTATCTGATCGTGTTTCCCTAAATATTGGTGACAAAAAAAAACCAGGCTGCTGGAGTCGTGACGGGTGAAGAGCGTGTAAATTTTTTTGCGCTAAATTCTCGCCCCATGTGTGTTGCTGAGCAGTACGTAAATTTTATAATAAATTTGTGCAGAATCAAATTAACCAAAGTGGTGTAAGACTGTTGCTTAGGTTCTCTTCTTATTGAAAGTTAAAAGTTTCTACTGTCCGAACGGTCACCAAAAATTTAGCATCGTATTCATCGGGCCAATCTTGTTTGTCATCTAATTCTGTGTTATAAAGCAAAGTGAAATTCAGCGTTAGTGTGTGGGTTAAGTGCGTCTGAATATCGCAAACCTTGTAAGACCAGATTATTTGAATCATTAAGAAAAAACTGTAAGTAATTTTAAGATTTTTTATTATTTGTCTGTCGCCTGCCTGCGTACGGGGAATATGTCCAAGCAAGCTTTGTAAGCTTTTCTTTGTTTCAGCGATTTTGTATTAATTTTTTTGTGTTTCTAAGTACATTTTTGTCATTGTCGATCAATTAATTTTGCGTTTATTCGAATCCATTGTGCGACACGGATAGAGTTTTTTGTCAGATTTTTCGCAAATACGGCGATCCAAGAAAAGCATATTGAATAGTAATGCAACGGTGTTATAATGGAAGCAGCAGCGAAAACAAAAGACTTCATCTTGCCGATTCTGCGCTATTCGGTGATGTAATATTCCTTCCTATTATGTATCATTTAATTAAGAATGATCACAATTGGGAGCGAGATGATTTCTCTATCGAGCATTGCGTACAGTGGATACTTACCACTCTTTCTACATTTAAGTTAAGACTGTCGAAAACAAAGGTAAAAATTTTCTTCCTGTCTAACGGATGTGGTTATGATAGTGGTATGTCATAGTAAAAATTTACTTCTCCGTTTAAGAGGAGTTTACGGAAGGAAAAACCATATGTCAAAAAAAAAATTTTTTTAACCTCAAAATATGGTCAAAGCTTCTAATTTTCATGTCTACATCTCAAACGGTTTGAGCGTGCGAAAGCTTCGGTTCCGTCTTTAATAGCTATCCGATCCTGTATATTGTAGCAGCTTGACATGAGTAGAAAGAATAGCTTTACATAAATATACATTTTAAGACCGTTATTAACGCATACCACAAATTCACTATAAAGTGTATTTTGCGACTTTATTCAAGTGTTATTTAATAGTCCTAGATAAATCCATTATAGTAAATAGCACAGAATCTGCTTGGGTCATGAGTGTTATAAGCTAGTGGCGAAGATATAATCCATTTGGTAAGGTCATAAGGTGATTGTTAAAGGTAACAGCTCGTCCGTGGTTAATTAATTTAAGTAACGGATTACAATGTTTTTATCATCAAAAAATTTAAACGTAAATGTAATAACATTTCATGGTACTTATTATTTATTATACAGCCACCTACCTATACGAGTAGTAGGTATGAGGCGTTTTTTAAGTGTCAGCGCCAGTGTCGAGCAAATCATCCATCTATTAAATTAAACTCAATTAAGGTATGTTCAGTTATGTCACCGATCATTCAATTACCACACTTGAACAGACATCCTTAATAGGGTTCAATTCCGCATGACAAATATATCTCAGTCAGAGCTGATAATTCATAATTTAATTCGCCTTATACAAAAACAACATGTATAGTTATGCTGTATGGAAAAGTAAAACCTAGTAGGTACGTACGTAATTGCTAACAACAACAAGGTACCCGCAGGTAAAAGAATTTGCTGGAGCATTGTACAAAGAATAACATGTTAGATAGGGGGTTGTTATTTCGCACAATTTACTTTGTGATTGATAAATTATTACCCGTATATTCATTCTAGTGGCCATTGGAACGTAAGCTAGTGTGACTAAGTGGAAAATACGATAAATAAATCGACCATATAATTTAATTAAGCATAATTAAACGAAGACAATAGTCACTGTTTACGGTCATAATTTAATAGTTTTTCCGGAACATTGTAAGGTTAACAGCGCGGAAAAATGACAGAATTAAATGTTAAAATGTGGTAAGGGTGGGGATCATGTTAACGCACCAAACACTATTCTCTTTCTTCGCGCTTGAAGTAATACGGTGGCGATTACTTTGTCCGGTGAAAGGACTCGTTTGAATTTCAGTTCTGCAGAAAGGTGTCTAAATCTACTAAGAAAAAAATTGGAATCCGTCGAATTCCTTTCCTTTTATATGCAAATGTAAGACAACGTTTAAAAGTTTAAACCTCAAGCACAAAATTATCAAACATATCGCAATTATAAGCACTTGCGATTACTAAAAGGGTAGGTAATAGCACGAAAGCAAACTATTTAAAGGCTTTTAAAAAAGTGAGGATAAAATTTAAATTTATCGATAAATACGAAGGTCTATAGAAGAAACTTCGTTGAATTGTTGAAGTAAAAAGTAGACAGTTATAGATAATAATAATAACTTTATTAATGCCATAGGCATTTTACAAAGTAAAAAGTAAAAAACAAACTTATAAAACACATTAAAATATCAAATACAGAGGGACTGAAAAATTCAACACTCGCACTGAACTCATTGATTAGGCCAGCCATCCGATCCAATGGATTGTTCCGAAATACAGCGTTCGATTGTGCTTAGTTTGCAGTAGGGGCATGGTACGGACGAAACGTTGTGGAACCCTGATGTTAATTTTTGATAAAATATCAGCAGAGTTTAGGTGACCATTCAGTAATTTATACCCGAAAGTCAAAGTAAGAAAGGTCCTTCTTTGTTTACGAGTTTGAATATCGAGGAATATTCCAACATGTTCAGTCGAATCTATATGTATCCCATTTAATGATAGTTTGAACTTCATCATGTGAAAAAAACTCGATTGAATACGCTGTAGGCGATTGATGTGGGAAACATGATAAGGAGACCATATAACGGAACAGTAGTCCAAATGGGATCTCACAAGCGAGAAGTATAGTGTCCTTAGAGCTGTTATACTATGGAAATCGTTACACTGGCGTTTAAGAAGTCCAAGTATTTTACTTGCCTTCGATGTCATTTGGTCGTAATGGAGGTGAAAATTTAATTTCTTGTCCAGTATGATGCCTAAGTCTCTGATGGAGTCGACACTACCTAATAACTCATTGTTTAACACCCAGAGTTCTAATTGCACCGAGTCTTGTTGTAGCATTGCAGTGTCATTGATATCACCAATAGCCCTGTATATCTTGAGATCATCGGCGAAAAGCGCATGTTCAGATATAAATACTGATAAAATTTAGTTAATGAAAGCCAGGAACAGTGGAGGACCAAGATGAGAGCCTTGTGGTACTCCTGATCTTATTACGAAGGAATTTGACCAGGTATCTTCAATGAGGACCTGTGCTGTACGGCTACTCAAGTAATTGTAAATCCATTTAAGCGCAGCTTCCCCCACACCATACTTCCTTAACTTGAAGATCAATATTTTTTGGTTTACTCTGTGAAAGGCTTTCGATAAATCGGTATAAATTGAGTGTACATCATTGCTTTTGTCCAGAGAAACAAAGATGTAATTCAGATACGAGAACAGATTTGTTTCAACCGATCTTCCGCTGATGAAACCATGTTGGTTGCTTGATAACACGTTACCAAGGGCCTTGGTGAACTGTGAGGCTTCAAGTAGCTTTTGTATTGCAGATTGAATTGTAATGGGTCTATAGTTCCCGAAATCAGATTTGGGACCGCTCTTATAAACAGGAACAATCTTCGAATTCTTCCATCTGGACGGAACAACACCTTCTTTCAACGAAGATGTAAATGTACTACCCTTCACATTCATTTTAGCAAGCCTATCTTGAATGTCTTGTGCCGTAACTACAAATTTGACCAAGTCTATTTGATCAAGCGTGGCGAACGAATGACCAGATTGAATACTTTCCACAAAGGCACTGGCGAAATGATTGGCAATTTCATGTCGATCTGAGATATACCAACCATCCTTAAACATGAATGGTAAGCTGTTAGTTGACCTATTTAGATTGTGATGAAATTTCCAAAACAATCTGGGATTGACAGTGATATTTTCTTCACAAGATCTGATAAAATTCTCATAACACTGCTTGGTCAATATGCGGCACTGATTGCGTAGACTTGAGAAGATAGAGTAGTCGTCATCACTTCTGGATTGCTTAAATTCCTTGTGGGCAAGTTTTTTCTCCTTAATTAGGAATTGCAGTTGTTTGTTGAACCAACGAGGGTAAGTCGACGTATAACACTTAATTTTAGGAACATATACATTTAAAATACCATAAATCACAAAGTAAAAAATATCTACACTTGACTCCACATTACGATTTAAAAAAAGGGAAGTCCCATCTACCGCGCAGAAAAGTCAAATATGTACGATGGAACCGTTCTTAAGGCCTCCTCATAGAATTGTCTATGAAGAGAGATAACCACTTGGAGCGGTGGATGATAGGACTCACAGTTAACTAGATGATAATCATCACATCTGGTTACCGATATATCACTGGTTGAGAAGATCAAATCAAGTATATTGTTATTTACATTATTTATCACATTATTTTTTTGATGGAACTAAGAAGATTCAAATTGTCACATAGGAACTCCGCATTTCTATTGTGATTACATACAGCTATTAATCGAGCATCGTCCTCGTCATAGCCCCAGTTCACATTGTTCAGATTATAGTCGCCCAGGAGGATAAACTTGGTGTTTGAAATGATTTTATATGATATTATTTTTAATGAGTTTATGTGAGATTGATAAACAGATATTGATGAGTTCAGTGGTATATAAATGCAACAAACAAGAAAACTTGACTGATGATTAAAATCAATTTTTGTCCAAATTTCCACCTCCTCGGCGTTTGGTGCCGGTAGAGAATTAACGAGAGATAAAATACGTGGGGGGTTAGGAGCAAGACTCATATAATAATAATAATTAACTATGAATTAATATCTTAAAAAAAGTATTTGTGACATTTTTACCATGCCTCCCCCCAACATTTCGACCTGGCTTATCAGGACAACTAATTATTCGACAAAATATGCATGTGAGCGCTAGACGTACACCCTTCGTGACAAGATTGTTAAACATGTTTTAATTTACTTTATTTTATAGCATACGTTAAATTGACATTTTAGTAGGTTTGAATGAGTAGGGTAAGCCGTTCTTTAACCGTTAGGATAGATAAAGTGATCCCTTTAACCGTGGGCAGATAAAGTGAAACAGGTGATTGTGCATTCTAATGTCATCTGTCATTCTGATTTCAAATGCACGATGTGCAATAAGGTTCAGAACATATCACTATTCTCTTTCTATGGCTTGCTATTTTTGACGTCTCTAAATTAAATTCAGAATTGCCAAAAGCTTTACAATGATTTATATGGCTTCTACTATAAAATACAGTTTTGTATTATACACGACGATAAAGGGAAGCTAACCATCTCGTGAATATCCCTTTATCATCTTGTATAATAAATAACAATTAAAAGTATGTAGCTTAGCCGGGACTAAGGAAGAGAATTTTGAAATTTTATCTCATTTGGAAGAGTAGTGAAAATTCGGCAAATGTGCTTATCTGTGTGTCAAATGGAACTACATTTTTCCAGTAATTGTGTTTGTGTTGACTAGCTGATGTTTCCAGTTTCCTGACTGGTTCTTCCAATATATGGGAATCTTGAATATAAAAATGTTATGTTTACGATATCAAGTTGGGTTCGAGCCGCGTAGCAATGCACATGTATGTTCATTAGCGGTTGATAATAAGTTACATTAATCTTAAGTACTATTAATGATTACAATAACTAGTGCCCAAACAAAACATCATAGTCCTTTTTGTACCTATAATGCATCTAAAGATCTAGAATACTTTTTGTAAAAGATGCGTTTATTTATTTGAGCTCAAGGAATGAGAGCGACTTGCCCTCTTTTCTTATAAACTCAAATTTTAGGGTGACCAACCTAAGTCAAAACTTCCCCATACAATTTTAATGTTTAACATGCTATAATTGTTTCGAGCGAAAGGTCATACACGAGTAATATCTTCTCAGCTTATCCGCTGGCGATAAGGCGTTAGTACAATAAGGAGAATACAAATGAATACGTATGAAACTGTTATTTGAAACGGCAAAAAAGAAAATGCATGGCATCTAACCATCTACCTCCAAGATGTAAAGTTCAGAGGAGCACTGCTGCGGATTATGCGGATAGATGGTGAAAGAGTACAATATCACCCAATATAATAATATAAGCATACAAATAAGTTTTTCTATTTCGGTGTCACAATGATGATTTTGTACAACTGTTTTCGGCCGAAAACAGTTGTACAAAGACAGTGATTATAGTCGTTTTTTTTTGGTAACTCATCTCTTAAGTTGGCAGTTACTAGTTAGTACAAGTAGGTACTTCGTTGGGTACTTCCATGTTTGAACTTCAAAATGTCAGTCTTACTACGCTGCCAACCTAAAACTTAACGGCATAAAAAGTGTTCCCAACATAAAACATGTTAGTTCTAATGTTCCCTATAGTTTCTGATAATGATTTTTTTAATTAAATTAAAGCACCGAAATAGAAAAAATAGTATGAAAAACGCGTGTTACAATGCTTTATTGTAATACTCCTATCTTGCGGACACTCGTGGCTACGCTTCGCGTCGCCACTCGTGCCACAAGATAGTCGTATTACAATAGGTCGCATTGTAACACTTGTCTTTCAATATACTATTTTCTATTTCGGTGTTACAATTTTTGTGCAACTGTTTTCGGCAAAAACAGTGTTTCAATGAGTTCCATTGTAACATTGTTTTTGGTAACTTTTCATCTCTAAGTTGGCAGTTCGCCAAGACGTCAACGTCAAATCATCAGATGTGAAATCAAATTACGTAAAATTTATGTGTTTTCCTTGATTTTTGGTACACGAAGAACTTAATACATTCCAAATCAGCAGTTTACACATCCACCATAAATAAATTTATCTACGAGTAAAAAATTACACATTCACGGAATTTAAAGTTTCCAAATGTCAGTGTTGTGTTTATCTACGCTGCCAACTTAAAATTTGTCAACGTAAATGGTGTTGCCAACTTAAGACATATTAATTCTAAAGTTTCCTGTAGTTTTTCATAATTACTTTTTAATTAAATTAAAGCCCCGAAATAGAAAAAATAGTATGAAAAACACGTGTTACAATGCTTTATTGTAATACTCCTATCTTGTGGACACTCGTGGCTCCGCTTCGCTACGCCACTCGTGCCACAAGATAGTCGTATTACAATAGGTCGCATTGTAACACTTGTCTTTCAGTGTATATAACTTTGTTTAATTTTGTGGTAACTCAAAAACAATATTGGGGCTATTCGATAATTCAACCGGGTTAATCAGATTAGTAAAAGAAAATAATTTATTATTAATATAACAAATAACAAATAATAAACTGTAACGATTTATTTTCTCCATTACAAGCATTATTAGTGTTCACGGTATATTTACTTGAAAGATCCTCTATTCAAGATGGCCCCATCTATTGTTCGAATTTTAACCACGCCCTTTCTTACGCAGTGCGTATCAATTTTCACATTTTTTTCTGTCGAGAACCGTATCAGGTTATACTTCATCGTTCGGCTGGCATCTATTATAAAACAATTTTCCATCGACAATTGTTGCTTCATCTGTAATAATTAGTTCTCTTATTTAAAAGGGTTTGAATTTTTAGTTTTAATGTTAGTTCAAAGTCGTAACACAAACTTTTTAAACTCGAAATTCCATGTGTAAAAACTTATTGCATAACATTAAACTTGTTTCCGCATTATTTAACTAACATGAGGATGATTACGCTTTTTTATTTTTAAAATTGAAAAGCCAGCTGGACTGCCGGTACCAAAATTAGCGTCACAGACAATCGCGCTCTCTTTCAAAATAACCCGAGAGAGCCACGTTTACTCTTCATTCTTCCTATTTAACTAAAAATCACCTCTAGTAAATTCAACATCGTTCACTTAAATTACATCTATGCCGCCAGAACTGATGAAACACCTGGATCGCTTATCTCACACGTGGCATTGTTTGCCGAAACATTCGATAGAAAGGGACCTTCCATCAAAATTTCGTTTTATTTTCCAATTTTCCGTCTTTATTATGCAAAAAATTGAAAACTAATAGGGTTGATTGACGTAAAAAATTCTTTCCTACAAAAAACCTTAATACATTTTTACTCTAAAATAAAATTAGGGAGCCAATAATCGCATGTTATGGATTTTACATTGAAATCCCTATGATGCGTTACGCAAGTCACCACCCTGTATATGTAAATGCTGGGATGGGAAATGATAAAATTTTCCTATTGATGCAAACATTCCTAAGAGAAATTGTCGGTTTGACATTAAAAATTAATCGCATTATCCTTTTTTGTAGGATGAAGACTC
Source organism: Photinus pyralis (assembly GCF_008802855.1). Lineage (NCBI taxonomy): Eukaryota > Metazoa > Arthropoda > Insecta > Coleoptera > Lampyridae > Photinus > Photinus pyralis. The sequence goes on from NW_022170249.1 coordinate 69,512,008, forward strand.
TGTTTTTGTCGACAGCTGCCCCCCAGGTCACAACGTTGTATGCTAAATGAGGATATGCGAGCGCGTAATACACAGTAACTAATGAATTTATGTCAAGACATGATTTCAAGTTTCTAACACATAATAAGCCCTGTTAAGTTTTTTACACACATTCTTAATATGCTGGTCCCATGACAAATCGTCATCTATAAAAATCCCTAAAAACTTAGTATTTAGACTAACACTTGGGGTTTCGAGCTCTTGCTTAGCCCTACCAAAGTTCACACACACACACAGGTTTATTTGTATTTAATACAAGTTTGTTAGCACTACACCAGGAATGAAATTCCTCGTTCACATTTTTAATAGTACTTATTAAACACTCTAGGGTCTTCGCTGATATAGCGATGGTTGTGTCGTCGGCATAGCTGATCACCTTCGCACTTGTCACATGATTTGGCAAATCTGCTACATACAATAAATATAATAGCGGGCCCAACACTGAACCCTGAGCGACCCCTAAGGTAACATCAAATTTGTCGGATTTAACACCTTCGATGTCCACATATAGTTGCCTATTTGAAAGGAACGATTTTATCCACAGCAGTTTATGGCAGATATTCTCGCAATTAATCGTATCGAAAGCTCGACTGATATAAAAAAATAGGACAGAGATATACTTTTTTTGTCGAGTTCTTCATAGATGAAAGTAAGTAGATCGAAGGTAGCGCTTTCTGTAGATTTCCCAGGTCGGAAACCATGCTGGCTGGCCGGTAAGATGCTAAATTTGTTGACGAATGAGATTAATCGGTTATAAACGATTTTTTCCAACAATTTCGAAAAGACGCTCAACAATGAGATAGGGCGATAGTTTTCTATTCTTGTAGGGTCTCCTGACTTGAATATAGCTATTACGCGCGCAGTCTTTAATGCACTAGGAAAAATCCCACGAGCAAGAGATTCATTATATAGCATAGTTATGATCGGTAGAATAGAAGTCAAGACATGATCCAGTACCTTCACTGTTATTTCGTCTTCACCTGACGAGGACGATTTTGCTAGAGACTCGGACGCTCGGGTAACTTCGTCCTGGGTTACAGGATAGATCATACAATGAGCGACAGTTACTGATTTTTGAGCATGTGACTGTGGAAGTAGGTTCGTCACCGAACCGGTGTTTAGTCAGATCTATCAGAATTAGTTGATGTGCAATATTAATATAAAATGGATATCGATGGTGATTTTGATGAAGATTTATTTTGTGGAACACCACCTGAAGTTTTGGAGGCAGTCAATGAAGCTACTCTTAATCTGTTGCCAACTAAATCGAGGGAGAAGTATGAAAATGCTTATCAACGTTTTATGGAATATAGATCAAGTAAAGGGGCTTATTCCTTTTCGGAAAATGTGGTACTCGGATATTTTCTTGATTTGTCGAAAAAGATGAAACCCTCAACACTCTGGGCAAATTACTCCATGTTGAAGCTCACTCTTATATTAAAGCAAAATGTAGACATCACTTCATATAACAAACTGCGAGCATATTTGAAAAAGCAATCCGTGGGTTACAAAGCAAAGAAATCGAAAGTCTTCACCAACGAACAAATCGGAGAATTTATGATGAACGCTCCAGATGATACTTACGTCATGGCTAATGTAAGATTTTAATTGAAAGGCCTGAAGATTATAATTTAATTTTTTTAGGTTGTGGTAATTTTCGGAATTTATGGCGCCTGTCGGCGAGAGGAGTTATGTAACTTAAAGCTTGCGGACATTGAGGATTTGGGTTCACAACTACTGGTGAAGATTCCATGCAACAAAACCAATAAACCACGGTCGTATATAGTAAACGACACTTATTTAGAAACATACCGTAAATATGCAGCCGTTCGACCATCCAATTTTGACTGCAATAGGTTTTTCTTCAAATACCATAATGGTAAAGGTTTTAAGCAAGTAGTGGGGGTGCATAAATTTGCCAGCATTCCACAAATCGTTGCTAACTTTCTGAAACTATTCGATGCAAACCTTTACACGGGACATTGTTTTCGAAGGACATCTGCGACAATTTTGGTAGATAATGGTGAAGATTTGACTGTTTTAAAACGTCACGGCGGTTGGAAATCGTTGAATGTGGCGGAAGGAGATATAGAAGAATCCTTACAAAATAAAATGGATGTGGCAGAGAGAATAGTTACTTCAATTTCTAGCGCGCATATTCAGTGTAAGGGTGCAAGCAATGTTGGCGTCTCTACTAGCACCATCTCCAAAACAAATACGGAGTCGAATTCTTCAATTAATTATGAAGTAGAGTCGACATTGACTGGACTATCAAATTTGATTGGAAACTGCAATAATTGTACTATTAATGTACATATTAATAGGCAATAAACTATTCATTTGCGTGTATAACTGTTTTTTTATTTTTTCATGCTCACAAGAATATAGATATTTTCCCGTACTGTACAGGAATTAAGATTTCCGTACAGTACGGAAATCACATGCTTTGTGATGATATAAACAAAACAATAATGTGCCATTTTTCCAACTATCGACTAAAAAAGTTTTTCCGTGCGCCAGCCTGGAAAAGGCCAGATACCATTATTTCTAATACATGTGTAAATAAGCTGATTTCAATGAAGTATAATAAAAAACAATTTACAAAAAGCGCATTTCCACTTGCATTCATTTCACATTTGTAAGATGCAACTTTTGTTAAACTCGTAAAAATCCGGCCACAAATATGAAAGATAGCGTTGCACATGTGCAATCCATTTTTAACGTGCTACTTCAATTTCAGTTTATAAGAAGTTTCATTTCAATGCTTTTCTAAATAAGAAAGTTGGAAGTGCGCATGCGCAAATCTAAATTTTGAAACTAACGTTAGATTTTCCTTTGTTCCAAGTGGCTCTGTATCAAATTTCATTGAAATGCTTCCATAACTAAAAAAGTTGGCACTGCGCATGCGCAAAACCAAATTTTGAAACTGGTGTTAGATTTTGCTTTATTCCAAGTGCCTATGTACCAAACTTCATTTAAATACTTTAATACATAAAAAATAAGTTTGCAATTCGATTTATAAATGGTCGAGATGCGAAAAGGGCACTGTGAATTTTGAATCGATTCGACTCAACTTTTGGCATTGCGTATTATATGGCTAAAGCTATACCCATATTGAATTTCATGCAAATCAGTTCATAATTAACGGAGATGTCAAAGCGATCGGACATCTCTAAACAAAGTTCTCGTTCACACGGACAAATAGAGGGACAGACAGACAAAGGAACAGACAGACAGACCAACAGACAGACGACAGACAGGAATACAAAATTATAAACAATCATTAGGATCGTTAATAAACGGCAAAAGTGTAAAATTATGGAACATGTAAAAAACAGTTTTTTGATTTTTTTACAATAACTTTTTTAGCCTTAAACACAGAAAAAATTCCTTCCTTGGTGCAAGCCTCGACACCATAACGAACCAAATAGCGAAAAAAGTAGAACAATAGCTCTTAAGATAAAGAACTAGTAGCGTCTCATAGAACGAGCGGACGGACAAAATGGTCACAATAGCGCATTTTTTTATTTTTGTGGAAATGCGCTAAAAACTATATTCATCTATATCTAGATGTTGGAAGGCCAAAGATAAGCAGGTAATTGTTGAATACGGTAGTTTTCTTTTAAAGATACGACTTTTAAATGACATCTCAAACTAAACTAACAAAAAATTTGTGCTAAAAGGAACTTAATCAAACTGAATTTTTTAGCCGTCAATATCCAATTATACAATGTAAAATGTTTCGTCTGTTTAATGGAATAGTGTATTGTACCAGACATATTCTACAAACGACGACGTCTCGTTATTTTCAAGTCCCTTTGAACAGAAATTCCCGAGTATGAAGTTGTAATGAACGCGTCTGCCTTTAATTAGTAGGTAGATACGTAAAATCGCACATCGCTTCATCACTAAATTATGACTTTGATTGCATGTACGAACACAAATTTAGTATAATTAAAGAGCTTGACAATAACAACTTAAAGTTACTGCTTGGTAAATAGCGAAACCAGATATTTTACCGTTCATTAAAGAAGTGCATGCACGTAACATCCGAGAGTTTCCCTTGAGAATTCTAGAAACTGCTAACAATTTCCAAATCAAAGAGTTTTATGACCTTATACGTATCGTTCGTCTTTTTAATGGACGTAAAAGCTAAAATATGTGTCTTTGAGAAGTCCTTTGAGGTGTTATTAAAGAAAGTTTGTGCTTAGTTTTAGCAATTTCATTAACTTTGTTCTTAAGTTGACGACGAGAGCCTAATTTTCCAAATAGTTGGGCATCAATGAATATTCTTAGTCTTCTTATGGAAATAACGTTTCATTAACATTCTCGTATGTGCACCTCAAGCGTACGGTTTTCGAAACGCAACCCTGTGTGTAAACGCCCACATTACGTTGAATTAACAAAATTCCCCAAAGAAGGAAAGTTTGAAAGGCACCTTGGTTTCTTGCACAATGCTTGCGCTATTTGTATTAATGAACGCATTAATACATTTTTAGTTAGGTCTGGGGAATATTTTCTTGTTAGCGCATACTTCTGAAGCATTCAAAACGGCGACCTTTTTTTTTAAATCTAGCTATAGGTATTTGGGGAAAAGTAGCTTATTGATGGCAAATGACTTGAGATGTCAACTGTATCAAAAACGGTAAACATGTGTATTTCTATTTTTAATCCACACGTTTTTATGATGCATGGTGTATAATAGCACAGCTAAAAGTAAGCTGTGGTATAAGTAGTTTTATTTTTTCTTGTTATCGATTTCGAAATATTTATTTCATCTTCAGACCTATGCGTCAGTTTTGAAATAAAAGTTAAAAATGGCAATGTAATAAAGTACGACAAATTGGTTCGGGATGTTGGATAAGTGCGATTGCTATTGATGATTTTGTGATGTGCAATGTGTATTGTGAGATTATGTTTGAATGACATTCATACATTCAATCAAGGTGGCAATAGACCAAGCAAACATTGTTGTGCAACAGTTGAATAACAGGTAGGCAACTGTTGGCTAACTTGTTTCCGTGGGGAGAAAACATTGTTTACAAACTGTTGGTCAACATCGATCAGCCTGCTTTCTCTGGTGTTTGTCCAGTGTTCGTTCAGTAAAGTTGACCCGTATACGCGCCTACACTGAAGATGCTGTGTGCACACTGTAGGGCAACATCTCCTTTGAAGTACCGCCTAGTGAGCGAACACCGCGCATCAGTTCGGCAACAGCTGCACAACTGTTGCGCAACACGTACTCACTGTGTAAACTTGTGTGTTTTTCGACTGTTGTTCAACTGTTGCACAACAATGTTTGCTTGATCTATTCCCACCTTCATAAGCTCACAATACACATTAGAGTGACATTACCATCAAGTGCGATTAGAATCACCTCTAGTATGAAATTTTCAACCAGAGGTCAACCTTCGCAATAAGTTTGATCATTGAATAAAAACACTATAAGAAGCCTAACCCCGTGGAAATAAAGCGCGACAGAGTTTGAACTGAGAATATAATGGGAACACTGTCAATAGAGTCGATGAGTGAGAATTTGCTTTCCTCCTATTTACCGCAAAGAGAGTTCGGGGGTCACAACCAATGCGGGTGCAAGGGGATTTGTGAGATTTGTCGCGCTTTCTTCCATAAGCGTTAGGCTTCTTATAGTGTTTTTATTCAATGGTTTGATGTAATTGGAAGATATGCTATATTGGTCACTATAAATTTGAGTTACATATTCTCAGTTGCAGGTGCAGGTAACAAATTATAAATTTACTACAAAAATAGGTACTAACCTCATACGAGTACATCTATACAAACATATTGTAGTTTGATAGCTACGCCTACGTAGTAAAGTACATATCAGCTTTGGGAGAAAAAGCATGGTTGTTTAATATGTATTTAGGATGTATCGTATTACAAGATACATCATTAAACGTGCCGTTTTGCAATACCGCCTCTGTAATTGTGCGCTTAATATTCAAAAGCCCATCAAATCTCTATTTCAAACTTTACCTTTTGCTTTATTCAAGGGTTCTGTATAGATTTTAATTGTTAAACAGGAGCGTAACTACATTTTATCCCCACCTGCCGACGTTAATCACATTTCCCTTTATTTATTTAGCAAACGAGCTCATAAATATTGACATTTTGCATAGATTCCTAATTATCCAATAACAGTTATATGCAGTATGTTCTATTTATTAAACCCCCTAATTTTTTTTTATCAATCGTGGAGTTAATCGTACCTGTCGTTTATTTGATTGTACCTCCGCTGGGCATTTTTGGTGCTTATACCAAACAAACGGATTACCATTACGGGGAGGTCGCCTAATTTTTATCCTACTGCTGCAATTAAAACAAAACATTAAACCGTTAATTGATATTTTAAAACTCTTCAGTATAGAAAACATTTAAATGTATTTTTCTATTTTGATTTTTAAATGTTCTTATTAACGCAGTTTTCCGCTCAAAACAGTGCGTTAATGAGACCTATTAACGCACCGTTTTTAAGTTGGTATTAAAGAGGAAAACCTAAATTCACTACCCTATTTGACTTTGACATTCGATTGTATTTATTTACAAATTAGGGTTATGTTTTGATATACAGAAAGACAAGATTCCCTTTCTATTTGATTAAAAGCGAGACATGTAAGGCTGATAGTGTTAATCAAATTACAAGAACAATATGAAAAAACCACTTAATTACTTTCTCCTTCCAAAACTCAAAAGGGAATTAAATATTACGGTATGTAGCATAAGAACCGAGATATCAAAAATGTGGGGCTTTGAGGTAAATTTGTACATTAATGATTAATGCCTCTTTTTGTAGCACGTTCAACATCTACGTACAATCTGTGACCAATGATTACTAGTACGAATAGTGTACCTATCTTCCAAAAACGACCTACAGGTTATAAAGGAGATTTCGAATGGGGAATGGATGACAACGAGGATACCTTCGGAACACATTAAACAATATTTTAAAGGAGCAGCTTATTGCTTTTAGCACTTGTTCTGCGTTATTCATATCGTGAGCCTGATTTGTGTAGTATCGTTATGCTCCTAAGAGGAAGTGACGATCCGAAGCCGAACCCGTCGTAATGAGTGACACCTATCAGTTATCACGTAACAACAACCCACTAAGGACCGATCCGTTAGTGACCGTTAATGGCAAATCGCAAAAAGAAACCTTTGTTTTTCTTTTTATGTCAGTCACCAATATAAGTAGAAGCAGTGTCATATGGGCGAAATCTGTTAGCTGTTAGCTTTGTCGTTAATCGACAGTGACACGACTGAATTTCACATAACTTATATAAAAGGACGAAGGACTGCATTTTGCCTTTATGAATTGTTCCACAGTTAATGTACTAATTTCTGAAGTTTATTAATTAAAACAAAATTGATGAGAGTGTATTTAAATAAGTGAAATATTTGGGACGTGGTACTGCCAACTTAATACAACCTGCACTAATACAACTTCTATATCAAAATTCCCTAGTTACAAAAAGTTACTATAACATCATTTTGATAAAAATTTCTCGAAAATTTCTTCTCAATAGAAAAAATAGTATAAGAAACTTGTTTCATAAGACGCCCCATCGCACTCGTTCATTAGAAAACTCGCCGCGAGCGGCTCGTTTTCTAAACTTGAACTCGTGCGTTAAACGCGCCACTTATGAAACTTGTTTCTTAATATACTATTATTATACTGATACAAACAGTGGCGGCGCGTAGTGGTGTGTCTTGAGGCCCTTGAGGGTGCACAGTTTAAAAATGGGGCCACGGGCAAAAAGCCGGAGGCGAAAATTTTTTGAGTGTCACCGCAACACGAAGTTTCTTGGGCCTATTAAATAGCATAAAAAAGCTTATTGATGAGACCTCTAAATACTCCAGGGTTTATTGAATTTTCTCGTTTTGTCAATGGCTGCGGAGAGCAAGTTCCAAAGCAACACAAAATTTTATACCTACGGTCTATAATTTTGGATAAAACATACCTGTTCTTTTTTACTTCCTCATTACGTTTTTCGATACTCAAACGGTATGCACTATTTCACTGTTGCCGTATATCTTGCTTACCTAATAAATTAAATCTCAATTTCGCAGATATATGATGTGCCTTTGAAGATTGATATTTTTTAATTTTTTCGGATAAATGCACTAAATCTGTAACGCCATTCTTTGTCCATTCTGATGCCTCATCACCGAGCCTATCACCAAACAACAAACGCGGAAAACAATACAGACTATTGTTAAAGGTACAGCCGCATAACCAGTCAGTTTTTTCATACATGTCTATTTTAAACGATCGTTTATAATCCCGACTTCCTTTATTGATTTTCGATATTTCCAAACTCGGTTTTGGGCGACCCGCATTTTTTATTCTAATTTGATCTTCTAATTTTAGTAAATTCAATAATTGTCTTTAAATAATGAACGGTAACGTCGCAACGTTACTTGTTAAAACCGAAACGGTCAACAAGCTCTACTGCGTAGTCCGGCGAATACTAACTGGTTCACGATGAGAGTGTGCTCTTGCTATACTTTACAACTTGGACCTTCGCGGGGCGCACGGGGAAAGGCGACGTAGCGTTTGAACGAATCAGAGATCGTAGCTAATCGTGCACTGCACGGGAAGGCGGAATGGGAATAATTCTTAATACACGTTCAGCGGTGTGTCAGTGTACCCGTTAGGTTTTGCATTTCAGATAAGATAAGTGAACTATTTTTATTGCGAGATACGAACGTGCAAGAATGTTAAATACATATAGAATTGTTATTGAAGAATAGAATAGAATTGTTATTGTTTTCGTTTATTTAAAATGATTTTTGGGAGTGCACGTGCTCATGTGCACTTATTGAGAAACCGCCACTGGATACAAACAATGACGATATTATGCAAATTTCGTAAGGCTACTCAAAAATAATTCCCGAATATAGAGCTGCGTTTGAAGGTAGTTACTCATTGAGTAGCTTAGATTGCAGTAAGATTATTTTAAAAGTGGAGATGATATCCTCTACCTCTATTTTAAGTTTTCCTTCATTAGCAGTTTAGTAAGTTTTAAGAGTCTCGTGAAAGGGGGTATTACACATTAGTTGAGTGCAGATCAGAGTTGGACTGGGTCAAGCATAGAGTGACCCGGTGACCCAGTTAGTTTACTGACCCAGTGACCCGGTGACCCAGTTGACCCGGTGACCCAGCTTGACCCGGTGACCCAGCTTGACCCAGTTTGACCCAGCTTGACCCGGTGACCCAGCTTGACCCAGTTTGACCCGGTGACCCAGCTTGACCCGGTGACCCAGCTTGACCCAGTGACCCATCTTGACCCAGCTTTACTCAGTGACCCGTCTTGACCCGGTGGCCCAGTAATTAAATTATTGTTAGGTATCATCCAAAACAATTTCAAGTAACTTTTAATTTTAGAAAAAACTTCCTCAATAATATTCGGCAACAAGCACGTAGCCCAATTTCATTCAAGAGAACTAATACCTAAAAAAATCAAATGCATTTGTTTATAGTTTGTAGTCAAGTAGTCAATGAAAGTATTTAGAGAAAAGATTTATTTGGATTAAGCTAACTAGAAATGTGTGTTAAATGTGAATGAACACCTGTAAGCAAACTGGTAAGCCCTGAAGCAAAGAAATAACATTATTCTAATACAATTCGGGACATGGAAAGTTTTTTACGGCAGTATTAAAGCAAACATCACAGAAATGGCAGTTGTCAAGCAATCGAGTATTATTTTCAACAAACCAGCATTTCATTTATTGCATAATCTGTACACTTGAACCGAGGGCACTGACTTAACTGCGTTATTCGATCAAACTAGGTGACTGGGTCGAATTGAGTCCCCGGGTGAAATTGAGTCGCTGGGTCAAACTGGGTCACTGGGTCAAGTTGGGTCACTGGGTCAAACTGGGTCACTGGGTCAAACTGGGTCACTGGGTCTAACTGAAAAGAGTATGACGTGACCCAGCGACCCAGTTTAATTTAGTGACCCAGGTGACCCAGTTGACCCAGTGACCCAGTCCAACTCTGGTGCAGATAATACGAAAAGTAGGTAATTCGTTCATTGTTCTAGTGATCATACTAGGTGAATTATACTATAGCATTTTACGTAATACGTAAAAAGTTGTTCTAATTAGATTAACAACTCGCAACTATGAGAATACACAGATTATTCGTTTATATCAGACCATACCAGGGAAACCTTCTACGGGACAAAAACCCCGGCATAGGCCGCACAAATACATGAAATAAATCACCTACAGCAACGAAATGCAATTGAAAGTACACATAAATAAAACCATCTCAAATAGTGTGATAAATCTCAGGTAATCGAATCAAACGCAATTAAACAAATTCATAAAAATAAAACACACGGGACGTCATAAATGCAGTGGAAAACATGGTAAATCAAGGTAGTACAAAACACATCAAAATACATGTACAATCAATTGAGATAACACAACTCATAAAATAATAAATTGCATGTACATAGGAAACATCAAAAGGCTGCTCAAAAGGGTTGCAAAATCTGGGAAACGCGTACGAAATATGGGAGTACTGCACAGAACAGTATAATAAAGAGATTAAAACTAGCAGTTTGTTTAATGACTACACAAATCTTGAAGTGAACGATGATGGCTACACAGATCTCAAAACGCATACCTCGAGAACCGAGCTCCACTCACAAACAAAAAATTGAGCGTCTGGACGAAGACGAAACATGTCTATTGTTAGGGGTCAAAAGTTTAAGCGTGATTTCCTCGAGAACGAGTGTCGGAGAAGGTACACACAAAGGGCATTAAATAGTATACAATTTCAATGTGTCTAACTTCACTCTGCCAATTAATTTCTTGCCGAGAGGCTGTTTTAGTAAATAGCACATCAATAACTTCTGTATGGTGCTTTGCTTGCCTCCAGTAGCGCAGAATAATTTACTGTGGTATTTACGTTTAAAAAACTCACGCAAACGGACATCCCCCCTCACTAAGAAACATATTAAGTTAATTTGTTTTTCGTCACACTATACAATGATATTCAACTAGAAGTAGACATAGGGATTTCCTATGTCTACTTTCAAATGATAAAAGTCTTCTGAAGGACGCCTAATTTTATGCAACCAAAATAACTTCTTGAAACAAATACAGATCTGGCTGTAACATTAATTATTAATTTGAACATAGTTGCATTAGTTTCACAGAAAATAAAACTTTTAAGCTCCTTTAACTGTACTATACCAATTGGAAATATCAACTTTTCAAAGCGATAATATTCAAATTAATTAATATAAACGGCAGATCCTCATTTGTTGTAGGTAGTTACTTTGGTTGCATAAAATTAGGCGTCTTTCAGGAGACTTTTTATCATGTAAAAGTAGCCATAGGAAATCCCTATGTCTACTTCTAGATGAATATCACTGTATATATTATGTTAATGAATAATAATGTAAAAAATAACGCTGCGCGTCTCAAAACATTGGCGTTAATAATCTACCGCCTATAGTTCACGTTCATGTAGATATCTTTAACGGGAAAATGAATGGGATATACGAGATCTATGTACTAACAAAAATTGCACCCCGTAGGGTCATAGGGATTCCCCAATGTCCACGACCACGAGCTAGAATACTTTAATGATATTGTGCCGCTCGTAGAACCATTATGATTTAATTTAGGCAGAAAAGTAGAAGCATTATTTTTGAAGTGAATTTTCGTGGTCTTATTTTAAATTATTAAAATTTGGTACCTATATCATATTCGAATTTGAGCCGATGTTTTGTCCAGTAGGTACTCAGTACTATTAATTTTAATGTTCATCTATTATGCTCTCAGGGTCTGAATCTGTTATACCTGAACGATAGGAAGCAGGCTGCTGGTGAATTGAAAAGGATGGGTTAACATTCACAAAACTAAGGCAGTTTTTTTTCATCTTTGGTCACAGTTTGCTATTTATTTGTATCTAATAAATAAATCTCTGAATATAACATCTTGTTGTATAATCAAAGCCAATACATTTATTTGATCCATATTTCGATTTATGCGCTTTGTCGCCTAAATTTGCTAAGCGTACGTGTTGTATGTATATGATGTTATGGACATAATTTTATATTGCATTCAGGACGAATGTCTCGTGTTGACACCGTCATAAAAAAACTTCGAAATAATATAAATTTGTGAACATGTGTTATTAAAAGATTGGTTCATATGTTAACCCTCAACAACTTAAGTAACCACTAGAAGGAAAAAAGTTAACAACGCTGCGGCAAGTAATTGTGCTTCCAATTAAGCGAACGAGAGAAAGAACGTACGTTAGTAGAAACTACATCTGAACCCATTCTCAAGATAGAACAAAGTGAATATTTAAACTGCGCTTCCACTAATTGATAGTTAAAGGAAAATTAAAGAAAAAGGTTCGGGGTTCGACCTCAATTCGTTAGTTTAGGCATGCATTGAGACTGTGGGGCGAGAGTTCCTATCCTATTATGAATAGTATAGTGAAATGCAAAGTTACGCTGGGAATAAAAGAGTAACAGAAATTTCATCTTCTCCCTTCATTAATTTAGGTATAATAAAAGTTACACAGACCAAAAGTTTAGGTACCTATATAAAGAATTTCGCTGAACTGCTTAAGCGTGTCTTTAACTTGAAAAGCACCCCCTTACATAATTCACTGGGCGAAATTAATTGAAGCATGAGCTTAAATTAGTACGGCCATTGATTTTTCGGTATAAGATTTATTGTAAATTGTTACAATAGTTTTCATTAAACTACATTTCACATTGTTTCAATTTTAATAAGCCAACTGATTTCTAATTAAACCGGAATTTAATTTATAGTTGAAAACGCGCCATAAATCATACGTGTGCAGCTATAATAACCCTGTTGATTTTGTTCGGGAAAAGAAAGGAAAACCAATAAATTGTAACAAGTTATACTTTCTCGTCTAAAAAGTAAATGTAAATGTTCCAGCAATTATGCTAATTACTTAGTCAATACTTGTTGCTTTGTTGACATAGGCGCCCATAAAACCTGCAATTAGAATCGATCTTCATAAAATGCCGTATTACACAAGAAAAAATTCCACAAGAAGGTTTACACTTTAGCCGTTTATGCAAAACCAAATCAGTGTCTAACTTACAGTGGGCGATAAAGTTTGGAATATACTTATTGTTTGTTTAATTGTGTATACAATCTGCAAACTAAATTGAATTTGAATTTCATATTACACTCTCGCCATAACAACAGATTAGACAAAGTTTATATGATCATGAATACGGAATGCGGTAATATAAGTTTATTATACTGATACAAACAATGACGATATTATGCAAATTTCGTAAGGCTACTCAAAAATAATTCCCGAGTATAGAGCCATGATACTACAAGTATCATGGTATAGAGCTGCGTTTGAAGGTAGTTACTCATTGAATAGCTTAGATTACAGCAAGATTATTTTAAAAGTGGAGATGATATCCTCTACCTCTATTTCAAGTTTTCCTTCATTAGCAGTTTAGTAAGTTTTAAGAGTCTCGTGAAAGGGGGTATTACACATTAGTTGAGTGCAGATAATACGAAAAGTAGGTAATTCGTTCATTGTTCTAGTGATCATACTAGGTGAATTATACTATAGCATTTTACGTAATACGTAAAACGTTCTTCTAACTAGATTAACAACTCGCAACTATGAGAATACACAGATTATTATCGTTTACATAATAATAATAATAATAATAATAATAATAATAATAATAATAATAATAATAATAATAACAATAATAAGGCTCACAAAATACTGCAATATCTCCACCAAAAACCCAAGCAACCACACAAATACAACCTCCAGAACAAAGAAACACCATAAATACAAGTAAGGCAACATGCACCACACAAAGACAGGTCCACCCAATAAAGTTACACGTCCTAGCACAGTTAAAAAACACAAAACTCCTTCTTCACATAAACACACCACGTTATCACAACCCACTCGTATTCAACCGAAACGCGAAAACCTTAACAGCACCACAGGCTCACAAAATACTGCAATATCTCCACCAAAAACCCAAATAACCTCACAAATACGACCTCAGGAACAAAGAAACACCATAAATACAATTAAAAAACACAAAACTCCTTCTTCACAGAAACACACCACGTTATCACAACCCACTCGTATTCAACCCAAACGCAAAGCCAAAGAAACACTTACACAATCAACTCCATTTAATAAAATTACAGGACTTATTATAATGATTTTTTTTTGTTTTGTTTTGTTTTCCTCTTTCCTGATAGCGTTGGCTATTGTGCCCATCAATAGGTATGTTGGTAAGTACGAATTACATACTATCCCTAGATTTCCAATGTACGTGTGTGATTTTTTTAAGGACCCTACATAACTTCACCAGACACAGACACTAATCGTTACTTGATTTTAATCCGTACGATTAGTTAACCAGGCTAGACCTGAGTTCTCACAAGAAACACCGACCATAATAATAATATATTGCTGTGTATACCGATCCGTAGGCCAAAAAGACCGTACACAACACCTAACAAAACCTAGCTAGCTCAAACCCTTATATTTCTCGGAACAAAACTTCTCCCCAGCACAGAGGAGGAATTCGACTCTTTTCTCAGATAGTGGGTTAGACCAAATACCTTAAATTCCAAATCAATCTTAATAATTTTGATTAAATAAAATGGACCTTGGGCAAGTATTCAAAGAAAACAGTAAATTAAAGGAAATGAATTAATCGTTCGAAAGACAAAACACAGAAATTAATGTGAGAATTACAAATTTCAGTTTTAATGGTTACACAAATAAAAAAAAACAACAAGGTAAACAAACAATTATTACAAAGAAAAAAACTACAATTAAAACTTAATCTTACTTACATTCGGTACATGTCCAAAACTGCTAATCCCATATACGGTACACACAAACAAAAACAACAAATTTCAAAATTACACAAAAAAACTCAAGTCGGCATCGACCACACCTTGGTGACGCACTTCACTGAAGGTCCAAACTTCTAAAAACTGCCACAACACAAACTTGCCGCAAACTCGGCTTGTTACTCCGTAAAACGGAAACTCCACCAACTTCCAACACTGGCTGGCCTCTACACAATCTAAACTACTGCGGTAACTCGCCGAAGCGAAATAAACAATCTTCACTCAACTCAAAAACTGCCCTGACTGGCAACAAACTGACGATAAAAACTTCACAACTCCCAAAACAAAACTTCAAACTTCAACAAAATGCTGATTTGAATCTCAAACAAACGTAGTTCCGCTCTGAACTTGGCAAAAAGCCCCACCTCTTCTCAGTCCGTTCTATTTAAGGTAGAAACCCTTCTTCCAAAATTACAAATTAAAACAACCAATGATAATCAGTTGCCAACAGAAAATTTCCCCACTAAGGTAAGTTAAACTAGAGGTAGAAATTATTTTTATAATCAATTTTTAACCGACATTATGAGATAACACAAAATTAAAATACTAGGAAAAATAGAATTTTCTATCTTTTAATGAAAAGGCGATAAATAACATCCACCTGTCAATTAAATTAAGCGTTTACAATGAAGCGATATAAAATTCTCAGAAATAAAATCAAAGATGAGATTAAAATGTAAACAATACAAACCTTGACCTCTTTTTCGTAACAATAATTTCTATTGATGTACTTAACGAACGATGCAAAACAAAAATTTAAATTATGAAAATTAATTACATGGAAACCGCCCTTGTCCATTCTAGTTAAGAATCCCAAAATTTCGTCCTGCCAGACGAAATATCACAGCAATATGTTTATTTGTTTAAGTAAATACTTTTATTTGTTACTCAGTTGTAAACGTTGATTAACAAGACAAAACGCAAACGGACAAACGTCATGTTTAAACGCTACTGACTTGTAAAACTGACAGCAGACCTGTAAAACTGACAGCAGACCTGTAAAAATTTTACAAGTTAGTAATCTAGTAATTTCATTGGCCAGAATGAATGCGAAGTCTCTGTTACATGGATAACATGATATTTTAGACATGTCTTCAAGATTAATTTAAGAACTAATTATTTACGTTTACTATTGTTTACAAATGAGTAACAAATAAAATATTGTACATTATACGCCAGGTAATAGTTTTTACTGGCTCTAGGAGATGACAAGCTCGCCTAACGGCTCGCTAGTCAACTTCTCCTATCGCCAGTAAAAACTCACTTACCTGGCCAATAATGTAAAATACTATTACAAATTGTGGTTTCTTAACAAAAAAATTATAAACCATAAACCATCAGATAGGTACTTGAATTAAAACCTATATCCTGCCGCAAAAAAATCGCATACTATTTTGAATTTTCAGTAGGGGAATTTTTTGACACTCATCTCGCATTCGGAAATACGTTTTTGTACTCATTGAATGGAAAGATAATGTTTCCAAACATCCTCGATGCACGGGAAAACGACTTTCCCGCATCGCGGTGTTTTTTAGTTTCCGCTGGAAAGAAGGGGTTATGCGCGTTCTTCGGTTGGTAGTACTTATTGAAGTCAACGAACGTCATGTCATGGTTAACTGTCATCTGCTGTAAAATCAATTAAACCGTTGGTCGAGGGTATTTTGTGCGATTAATCGGAAACAGACGTACACTAAGTTTTACGTAAATACAGGGTGATTCCTATAGTACCTGCCACCGTTTGGGAGCGTGTAGGTGGTGCGTAGGGGAGTATTTTGATATAGGACACTTGGGGTCGGAAATCTAAAATAAGGGTGCCAGAGCCAAATTTACCTTCTGGAATTTCGCGCCTGTAGGTAGGCAACCCAACCGGCCGGCGGTGCACACGGAGCGATCTCAGGCGGCGATGTGTGGCTGACACTTGATCAGAATTTTGTTTAAACCCACGAAATCCCGTCTGCAACGACGCGTATCAAGTGAATAAACACTATGGCACGTTTTACTAACACGGAATACGCGGACATGCACTTCATGTACGGATTGGCAAATGGTAACGCACGAGCTGCACGACGAGCGTACGCTGAGCGGTATCCAAACCGTCAGTTACCCTGCAGACAGGTCTTTCAAGAAGTTCACTTCCGACTGTGCGAGACAGGGCAATTGCAGGTAAGCTGACGGAGGCTTAACTTTACACACAGATTCGTGATGCACATCGATACTTGGGTCATTTAAGCACCCATTTCGAAAAGTTTGTTTGTTTACACCGACCTCCTCCTATTTCGCAGCCCACTAGCGCCCGTGATCGCGATCGCCCGTTGGTAAATGCCTTAGAGGAGGATGTGTTGGAACGTTTCGAGGCAAACCCGCGTACTAGCACTCGACTTGTAGCAGATCAGGTGGGTTGTAGTCAACACACAGTGTGGAACATCGCCAACAACAACAACTTACACCCCTATAAGTTTAAGAAAGTGCAAGAGTTACGGCCGGGTGACCATTAGTCGTCCAGGAGGAAGAAGCTAATCCGAACTTTCTGAGGAGCGTGCTAGTTACTGACGAGAAAGGATTCTCAAGAGAGGGGACCTTCAATCCTCGTAACAGCCACTACTGGGCGGAGCACAATCCTCATGAAACGTTTACGCGAGGATACCAGGACAAGTTTTATTTAAACGTTTGGGCTGGCATCCTGGGGGACAACCTACTGGGGCCTTACATCCTCCCTCCGCGTCTAAATGCCCATAATTACCTGATTTTCCTGCGCGAGGTGCTACCAGAACTTTTAATGGATGTTCCAGTGAACTTGTACTGGGACCACTGGTTCCAGCACGATGGGTGCCCTGCTCACTACGGGCGGCAGGTGAGGGAACACTTGGACCAAACCTATCCGGACAGATGGATCGGCCGTGGAGGTGCGGTGGAGTGGCCTGCCCGCTCGCCCGACATCACCCCATTAGATTTTTACTTGTGGGGTGTGATGGAAGCGCACGTCTACGAGACTCTCGTCGAATCCGAAGAGGACTTAATTGCGCGCGTCGTCATGGCCGGAGAGGCTGTTCGCCAGGACATAGGAGTCTTCACGCGAGTTCGAGGGGAGTGGTTGGCTAGATGTAGGAAGTGCATTGAGAACAACGGTGGCCACGTTGAACACTTGTAAACGTTATTGCTTTTGACTGTCGTTTTCCCTCCTTCCCTCCCATGTCGCTTCCTCGCGCTAACTCGCTCTGCATCGCTCCGCGCGAAACGTCGGTCGGTTGGGTTGCCTACATACAGGCGTGAAATTCCAGAAGATAAATTTGGTTCTGGCGCCCTTATTTTGGATTTCCGACTCCAAGTGTCCTATATGAAAAGACTTCCCCTAGGCACCCCCTATACGCTCCCAAACGGTGGCAGGTACTATAGGAATCACCCTGTATATAAACAAGAACTTATAACGCAATCAAATTATTTTTCAGAATTGGAACTCAAGAAAAAGTAAAATTTATTGTTAAAACGTCTTAAAATGTGACCAGTGATATTCTGCAACTATTCGCATATGCAGTTTAAGAAAGCACATATTAACACACACAAAGCTTCCAAGGATTTTAAATGTAACGAGTGTATTTACGCAACTCAAGATATTCAGTGCAAACGATGCAATGCCGTGACCAGTAGTAGCACTCATTGCAAAGGCAAAATATGTATTAACCAAAGATGTGGAAGTTTTAAATGTGACCAGTGCATTATTAAAAGTGGGTAGTTTAATTATGTTACCAACCAAACATATGATTGTGTTACCAACTCATGATTAAAAAAAAGCTAATTTACAAAACTTTATTAATTTTGACCTTTTTTTACGCAATTCGTTACAAAAAATATTGTTACCTAACTCTTTCGGAAAGAATTTTCCCGCATTCGCACTAAATGCAGCACTCCCTACGATCGTGCTGCAAACAAAGTGCTCATGCGGGAAAATTAACTTACCGAACTTGTTAAGGTAAGTTCATAGCTTTCCGTTCATACGTTTCCGTTTGTCCGTTAGCCAATTAGAAGACAGCAAATTTTTAAATCGTACGTCGTCCGTTTACGACGGAAAAGTTGGTTGAAGTTGAACATTTACGTTTCCGTTGGTCGGTTTTTAACAAGAGTGAGGTTATGTTGGGTACGTTAACAGTGTTCGCCTATTCGTTCTTCACGGTAATAATCAGATAGCAACGTGTTCTTACTTTCGTACTATTTTTACATACTGAAAATCACGGAGGGTACAGTACAAAATAAAATTTAGGTTATGGTTATACGTTGCAAATGTATACTGTGGACGGATTGCTATGAACCTTAATAAAATGTACTATCCGTTTGACGGATCAACGCAACGGATGAACGGAGAGCTATAAACCCACCTTTAGGTAAATAACTATTTCAATTCGGCTGATGTTCAATATACTGAAGCGATCATCATGGACGCCACTGGTACCGGGAAATGGAACAACCCCACCCCCAACGGCCAACAGTGAACAGAGTCAGTCAGTACAGTTCAGGCACAGGTCCGTACTTCAGCCGGAACATGCGGTTTGGAAATTAATATAACTAAATACTTTTACTATTTTACTGTCAGCATGGCTTTCGGTCAGGGATGTCTACTGAAAGCGCAGCGTTCGATCTACTAACACATCTGTACACAGAACTAGACAAAAGGAAACTGATCAACGTTCTACTGTTTGACATCAGTCGTGCCTTTGATACCATCCAAACAGAATGTATCTGTTATAAACTCGAACATCTGGGGGTTAGGGGACCGTTGCTCGCGTGGATAAGATCTTTCTTGACGGGAAGACAACTATACATGGACATAGAAAATGTGCCATCTAGGACGTTTGAAGTATCTTTGGGTGTTCCTCAAGGATCAGTGCTTGGTCCTCTGCTATTTTTGTTATACTGTGCTGACCTTCCAAAGTTCGTAAAAATTGGTAAATTGGTAGGTTTCGCTGATGATACTACAATTGTGGTCTCGGCCGATACCTCAAATGATTTACTTACTTTAACCTTAGTGTAAAGAATAGAATAGTGAGACAACGTCCATGTGCGTTTTGGAAACCGCATATTTAAGAGTTATAGATGTCGCGTGCGTGTCAATATTACCATCCACTAAAGATTGTCGGTAAAAAAATACAGATGCTTTTACTCGAAATGATTACGCTACTCAACGCTAGTACTGTACAGAAATCTGCAATATGAATGATACAATTAAATACCGCTCTTTTATAGCAAGGTACACAGCACAATGAAGCTATTGTTCATGAGCGCGGGTATGCGATGATGTCATGCTGTATAAGATTACAATAAATTCTGTATACACCTTGATTATTTTTGTTGGCAGACTTTTAATCTCCTTCCGTGTTGATAGTCGCTTTCAATATTTATTATGATTTATAGTTTACTTAATACCTTAGTGATTCTTTACACTATGTTAATACATATACATTTTAGAGCAAAACTTCTGCATATCGACCCGAAACTCGAATCAGAATTCCAAAATTTGCTTCAAAACTGTGTTGAAATATTATTCGTATAAAAATGGTACGAAAACTCAAAAATTTCATAATCATTGTGTTTTAATGTCAGATAATAAACCTTCTTATAAAAAAAATTTAAAACTATATGGAACAACTCATACCTTACGTTCTGAATTCCATAATCTCGAATTACGTTTGTGTCCTTCCTTTTTACCGCGCCATAATTCGGAAACAAAGGCGAATTTTGAATTCCGTTTTCGGAAACAGTTAACTAAGGGCTACAGTTCGTCGACATTAAACAGACAAATGGTTAGGTCATGTCGAGGTTCATGTCAAAGCAAGCGCGTACGCTCAGGCATAGTGTAAGAATAACACTATTCGTATAATAAATACTGGCACTGCCAAATTTGCCATGACACCACTGACTCAACAATATAGCAAATATTAACTATTGGACAGTTTTGAAAATGGCCTGCTGTATTTTGGTCGAAACATGTGCTCGAGGTAATTGTTCATATTTTCAACAATTATATTTGATGAAAGGTTACATCGTTTTGTTTATTTTTGTGAACCTGTACCTTTTTCAGAGATGAACACAATCGATTTTTCATATAGGAATACGTATTGACAGTACTAAAGTGCTGAATTTATGTATTGTGGCGGTGCTTTCTTTTTACGGATAAACACAACCACCTCAGGTACACGTACCCGCTTCTCCCTTCTCTCCTCTCTCACCTCATCAACCCTTTGGGATAGCTTATCTCACCAAAATTCGCTAATTCTTAATAAAATCACAAAATCTTTACCTCGCTTCCGACTAGCTCAAATACTTACATACAAAATTTCTACTGTCTTACTTCCATCGAAAAATCAGGTATCTAATTCACTTTTTACTGGTGTTAATTACTCTACTTCTCATCTAACTTCTCGTTGAAAAATCATCAACTCAATGGCCATAATTTCATTCATTTATTTTAATGCAAAATCCAATGCATTCCAGAAAATTGCGATCTTTACAATCAATATTATAAAAATTGGGAAATATGACTAAAACCTTATTAAGCTATCAAAAAAATTTGAATATTATTAGTTCTGTTGGCCAACTCACAATATGTTCTTTCCCTTGAAGAGGTGAATATTATTTTTTTATACTGAATTTTCCTTGACACAAACTCCACTATTTCAAATATAATTAATTACCTTCTTTAAGGAAATTGATTCAATAAACAATCGATTAAAACATATCATAAAACATATAAATACACACAAATTGACTTTATTTTTTATTACAATGAAAATATTCCAAATAGACTAACCTTTAAAATTCCAGGACTTCGATGAAGATTGGGAAGCCCTTTACATGCTAGTTGATTGATGGATGGGGTAGACTGCAACTTTTGGAATGCCAACTTTACGTCGTCGATTGTTTTTCTTTTTTTTCTATTTTATATAGCTGATGATTACAGTTGAAAAATCCTTGGCTCGCTGTTGAGTAGGTTATTTTCCTTGTAGAAGGTAGACGAGATTTTCCAAAAACATGTAGTTTTGTAGGTATAATCCCACAGTGAAATTTCATTGATGTAAACACCTTATTTTGCGTAAGTTCGTGAATTAATTTGCCTGATTTTTGGTCGATTTAAAGAAGTTTTTTTTCATAACAAACTATTACATTGAACTTTTAAAACACATTACTTTGATGAAAACGGCTATCCACACTTAAAAAACTTTGATGGTTATATTCCAAGGAGGCACAATAGTAAATTTTAACACAACGGCAAATGGGTGAAACGTTCAAATTTGTTCCGTCGGATAGATGCCAAAAATGCGCTCGTATTATTTTCCTTTAAGAACAAGGGTTCATATCACACCGCTATTATCGCTCGAATTTACTTAGCGCTTTATATTTGATACGTAATGTCCACGTCTAATTTTAATTTCAACACTATGTGGATGATTTCATAGCACAATACGCTTGACAAATTTTTAACTAAGATTCCGCGATTTACTTTTTCTCTTCGGGCGTGAAATTTACCCAATGGAAATTTCACGTTTTAACTAATGGTGCAAAACTGTACTTAAACTCGGACTAATATCGACCGTCACTTAAACGGAATCACTTATTTGGTGCTTAATGCACGCGATTGAAAAAACGATCTCTTCGGCCCGGCTATACAATACCAATCTTTTTTAAAATTTTTTCCTCTTAACTCTCTCCTAACATATTCACGCCCCTTAATCGTTGCAAAATGGCTGATCTTTTTTATTACTGGTACTTCTCATACAATGGCCTCCATCTAAACCAATTAACTGGGGAATACTTATCAACTAATTTTTTCAGCGTTTGCAGAACCAGCTTTCCCAAGCTTGGCTGGTGACTCAATGATAAAAAAACTTATCTAAAGAAATCCGATATTTATTCGTTATCTGCATCCTGTTTTGCACTGAGAATTTTCTGTGATCCCATTTATTGCGAATCGCGGCACAAGGAAGTTTAATACAATGAACCCAACATGATGTCATACTACAATAGTTACAAAGCGAAAAAAATTTTATCCCCAAAAGGAAGAAAGGTTTATCCAATTTTAGTACAAATCCAAATCGATATCCGAAAAAAAAATTTGCAAAATTTCGACCGGCCATTACTCCACCCGTTACAGTATTGAAAAATTTGAATCGATTTACTTTATCCGAGACTTCATCTGAAAATCTTAATACTGGAAATTTGCAAATACTGGTATTTTATTTTATTTTATTTTATTTTATTTTATTTTATTTTATTTTATTTTATTTTATTTTATTTTATTTTATTTTATTTTATTTTATTTTATTTTATTTTATTTTATTTTATTTTATTTTATTTTATTTTATTTTATTTTATTTTATTTTATTTTATTTTATTTTATTTTATTTTATTTTATTTTATTTTATTTTATTTTATTTTATTTTATTTTATTTTATTTTATTTTATTTTATTATCCCTCTCTTGTTTTGGGCCCTAAACAGGCATGCGCCCAATTTATTTATTTTGAATCACAATGTAGGTACTTAATTATTTCTGAGAGACCTATGATGACTAAATGAGATATTATTACGTACCTGCATTGATTATATACTACGAACATATAATCAATGGTACCTGCCTACGATTCAATGTAAGGATGTCGCATTAACCCTTTAGGCCAAATAAAGTATTTCCCAATCCTAGAATTTCAGAACTGAGCATCTTGTCAAATATGATATTGGCATTCTATGCTTAAAATGGTAAATTTTCTAAAATATGTGCAGACTATAAGAATATGAGTCGAGTGTGAACTTTACTCGGCGTAATAAAGGTAAGTACAAATTGATTTATTTACTTCGGTACACTTATTTATCGCAAAAAACTTACCGCTGTAATATCCATTCTAAAGCTAAACTTCGATCCTTCGGAAATTTGAACATTGCTATATTTGGATTTTTTCTTCGATTATTTTCACAATATAAATATTGACATTTATTCTCTGCCATTTCACAGAGAAAGTAAAATTAAAATGTCCACTATTTAAAAACAAAAGTAAAACTGCTTTATGTAGGTAGGTACCAGATTCTATTATTTACAGTTTACACTATTCCATCAGACTATTGAAACGGAGGCTGTATATAATATTGGTAAAAGTACCGCAAGAATTTTATAATTTATGATTCTTTTGTCTATTTTACCCTCCCTATCTTCTAATGGGGGTGTAAGCTTAAAATCGTAAAACATCCGATACCTAAAATACAATGTAATTGTGAGTCACAGGACGCGGACTAGAAACAGTTTTGCAAATGTAAATACTATTTTAACCCCGTTGTTCATATACCCATAACCATAACCCACGCATAATTTCCGAAGTTTTTTATTGATTTGTCTATTGGTGTCAATTGTTAAATTATAGCACTTATAGCGATGCTTGAACAATGACCAAATTTTCTATAAATATTTAACGTTACGTTACGTAAATTTTCTAAACGCATTTATACAACCTTTGATCAAATGCAGTTATATATGCACTCCCAGTTTTTTATATTGAATTCAATATCGACTAGTCCCAGAAAGAAATAGATATTTAAATATCAGTTTGTTTTTTGAATGCAAGAAAGACGTATATTTTGCATAGAATCTTCTCGCTGGACGGATCCTTTTACGTTAGGAAACGCAAATTGTACACGCAGAAATGCGTTTTAAAAAGTATAGTGCCACAAACAGTCCTCACTTCTGAGAAATGGATACAATAATGAAAAAGTGTATGAAGGCATCTAAATATTGTTACTATTAAGCGGGTTAGCTTTAGTAAAAACGCCCACCAGTTCTCAAAACGTACCGACTATCTACGGGCAAAGAGTACCTAATTAAGTATTGTTTGGTACGGCCGACAGTTATGCACAATAATGCCAATAAAAAAATCCGATTTTTGCAACAGTAAATTCTAAATTTTTTTGTAAATGGTTATACAATTCCATTTAGGTATTCTGAAAATTTTACGCCCTTAATAGTCCAAGAGCCCAGTAGGAAAGTATACCTTGAACGCCCGGACGATTCTAATAATTTTCGTAGGATTCGCCTATTCGCCATAAAAAGTTGCATTAGAATCGACAACGGCGCCGGCGAAAATCCTGCCGAAAGCAGTTAAAAAAAAATTAAATTCGCCCCTTATTTTTGGAACATGTACTTTATTTTATTTATTTTTATATTTTGGTCCGGGAGAAAAAGGTAGTTTAGTACGAATTACCACCCCATTTGTAGTCGCGGTGCCAAGGGTTGCGGCAAGTTGCGCCCCGGCACCGTGACGTTTTCCGATAAAACTCATCCATATGCACCCTTTAGTACTCTTCCTGAACGTCCGGGAGAATAGAGTACATTTTCCAAAAATAAGGGGCGAATTTAATTTTTTTTAACTGCTTTCGGCAGGATTTTCGCCGGCACCGTTGTCGATTCTAATGCAACTTTTTATGGCGAATCCTATGAAAATTATTAGAATCGTCCGGGCGTTCAAGGTATACTTTCCTACTGGGCTCTTGGACTATAATAAAATTACGTGCAAACGCATGCTTTGTCTCCCTCGCTACGGCACTTGTACGTTTTTGCTATTACGTTTATTACGAGAATCCTAATAATAGTGAAAAAGTGGATTTTTTGCACTACGCCTGAATCGACTGAAATGATCGTAATTTCACCTTAAAAAATTATCAAAGTCCTCGTTTGAGATCGAAGGGACTTCAGCGCATTTTTGTGTGGCAGATCAGTATTCTATTAGCCACTTTCGATTCAACCATCAATAACAGATTTTGTCGAAGGCTACTACATTCACTAACCGCTTCCCACTTTCCTCGTGCACCCGCAATTCGCTTTTAAAGATTTGACTCCACCATCAGGAAGATCGTGTCGGGGGCTACCACATTCCCTTTGACGGTACCCACTTCCGACGTTCGGTTCACCCGCAATTCGCGTTTGAAGATTTGACTCCACCATCAGGAAGATCGTGTCGGGGGCTACCACATTTCCTTTGACGGTACCCCCTTCCGACGTCCCGTTCGCCCGCAATTCGCGATTGAAGATTTGACACCACCATCAGTGAGATCGTGTCGCGGGCTACCACATTCTCTTTTACGGTACCCACTTCCGACGTCCCGTTCACCCGCAATTCGCGTTTGAAGATTTGACTCCACCATCAGGAAGATCGTGTCGGGGGCTACCACATTCCCTTTGACGGTACCCCCTTCCGACGTCCCGTTCACCCGCAATTCGCGTTTGAAGATTTGACTCCACCATCAGTGAGATCGTGTCGCGGGCTACCACATTCTCTTTTACGGTACCCACTTCCGACGTCCCGTTCACTCGCAATTCACTTCTATTGGCGACACGAGAAAGAGAGACAGCGATTCGAGATTCACGAAACGTTAAACCGCGTGAGTTCGCAACGGAAGGTAAAAGGCGCCTGACTACTTCTCGAAGACGCGCGCGCGCGCCTCGCAAAAGGTCGTTAATTTCGCCCCTATGACAAAAAACAAAATTCCGCCACGCAGGAGTTGTGCGCGTTTACAACATCTTTCCGACGACACCAATTTCAAAAGAACCGGACCAAAACTGTAGTAGAAGATAGGAAAAAACTGAAAAACCTTCACGTTAGTATACTACGCTCGAGGATGACGCCCAGATGTCGCCAACCCCACATCATGTAGCCATGTCCCTAAGGTTGACAAATTTCACGGCCCTGTAGATACACGTACACCCGTTGCCTTTCTACAAGAGTTCTTCTACGCGCCCACATTTGCTGCCAGCCAGCCAGCCAGCCAGCCAGCCAAAGTGAGATTAAAAGCTACTTTTTACAAAAAAAATTTTTTGCAAAAATGCGCTAAAAAATAAAAAGTGAACTTTTGCGCTCCTTATGTCTGTCTGAGTCACAAAGGCTCCGGAACTACACCACTTTATACATACTTGGTATTGGTGCAATTCGGTCAGAAATTAAAAATTATTTCATGTTTGTTTACTCGTTGGCATGAATGTCCATAAGGGCTATTAAAATCGAAAAAACAAATTTGAAAGTGCACTCTTCGCCTCTTGCTTAGCGGCTTAACGAATTTTTCACTTTGTGCCTTTGCACATGTTTCACCATATCAACCAACACAACCCCAAATGAATACTAAAATTTGATACTATCCTATTCCTGCACCTAGGGATTATAGCATACAGCAGCACTGAATTAAAAAAATCCCAATTTTTATATTCACTTATGATAGTTGCATAGGTGTATTGTAGTGAAAATACCTCGAACAACACGTGCTCTACATCTTTTACTTTTAGCGCTTTTCTCGAAGCAAAATGTCAAATAAGGCTAGATAAACAGGAACAGTAGTAATGCGTAACGTAACCTTCACCTTACTTTTAATCTTTATTTGCAGAATGTGATTTAAATAACTGAAGGCAGTTAAAATAAAAGAACAAAGGAGCATTATTTCGCGATCTTTTTAACTGCATCTTTCTCTTTCATATGTAACGAAGTGAAATGAAAAATTATAATAAATAGATCGTTGAAAAAAGCGTCACCTTAACTCGTGTAGTGTAAGGTGGCAATGTAATGTGGAAGGTTTGTAGCATGAGTCGCTTTTTAAAATCCGTGACAGCAACGCCCTCCCTTCCGATTGTCGCGTCCAGAACTAAAAATTCTCGATGTCCAAATCAGTTTCCCTTTTCCTTCGTAAGGTTGTTTCACTATTCTATTCTTTACACTATGCTTTAACCAATCTTGCCATGAAGGAATTTAAAAACTGGTGTTGTGTAAATAAACTTGTTTTAAATGTTGAAAAGACCGTATGTCTCCAGTTTGGGAAGATGAGGCCATCAAATGAAACCAATATAAGACTCAGTGCAAAGTTTTTGGGTATTTTTATTGACGATGAGTTATCGTGGCGCCAACAAATAGACCATGTTTGTAAAAAACTTAACAAGACTTTTTATGTGCTGTTAAACTTAAAATCGAGTTTAGATCAAAACGCTCTACTCACAATATACTATGCTCTGGCATACCCCATCTAGCATACGGTGTAATAGCATGGGGTGCAGCTGGGGAGTGTAGTAGAGTATTTACATTACAAAAAAGACTTGTTCGACTAATATTTAATATTAAGCCCCTAACTTCACATAAAAACAGTTTTATTGCCATCAAAATGCTTACATTTCCAAGCATTTATATTTATAAGTCAAGCATGTTTGTCCATAAAAATCCTAAATACTTTACCCAATTGAATGCTAATCATGACTATAAGACAAGAAACTCTGATATCCTCACTATTCCCGTTCACCGTACGACCAAATTCGAAAAAGGACCATTGTACAATTGCATAAAAATATATAATTCCCTTCCATCTACTATTAAAAATTTGAAAAGCGACATGGCATTTAAAACGGCACTAAAAAGTTGTTTAGTGCACAATTGTTTCTATAAAACAAGCGATTTGTATACACTGTGATTTATATTGACCAACTGTGATACGACATATTTTTAATGTGTTTTTTAATGTGTTTTTTAACGTGTTTTTTAATGTGTTTTTGTTAATATTAGTGACTATGTCTATGTCAATGTATATTGATCACAGGCAATAAATATATTATTATTATTATTATTATTATTAATATTGTCAAGGCAATAATATTTCTTCTATTCTTTTGTTAGATGCTGCTATTACAAAAACATTACATACGGCGTTTCACAGCTGCAGTAAATTGCACAACCTAATATTGATCCCTCTACAAAATTTAAATTTCATGTTCTTATTCTATATTAAAAAGTATGTAGGTACCTAAATATCAGTGACCAAGGTAAAAAACGAACGTTACAGTTACTGTAATACGAGTAGATTAATTACGTCCTATCCAAAGCAAAAGTTCGTTACATGTACGAAACTATACCTTATATTTACTTAGTTTTCGTGAACCAACATTTTCATGTTTGTATGAACACTATATGAGCTTACACAAACGAATAAAGTAGCAGTACTCTTAACAAGAGCAGAACGTGACTTCCGATGCCGACGGCGTAAAGTTAAGATTTTCAAAGTTTTTGTTCGTTCACGCTGAAATTTAATTTAACACATAGCGTGTTGTAAAGGAGTCAATTCACTAAATGCTTTCACTATAATTGAAATTGTACAAATTTAAACTCCGATGAAACGTTTCATGTACTAGTCTCTTGTGTAATGAGGAAAGTATTTCATAACCACTATTTCATTTTTTGATTGTTCTTATTTATATCGCAACCATAGGTATAATGGACCGTAACATACTAATTTCTAAGATGGGAACTCAATACTATTATAGATTATATACTATCCTGTGCTGCAAAGTTTCATTTTAAAATTTCAGTAATACATACCATAGAGTAAATACAATTGTATTTATTCTATGGTAATACTTACATGCTTTCAAAGTGAAGCCTTTATCTCATAATAGTCCGGGAGCTAGCGTCCTATTTGACCGGACCATTTTCGCAAAGTTCATCTTTCTACTATAGATTTTTTTATCCATAACCTATCAACGATAGGGGCGTCAGCTGGTTCAAAAGCGTGGCTTAAGATGGCGAGAGACTGAGAAAGACGTAAAAAAAATTGTTTTTCGGACCAGTTTCGCAAAGCTGAAAATGGTATATATAATAGTGTACAATGTAAAAAGAGGATAAATAACTGTCAGCTGATATTTAAATGTGGCAAAACCTGTTAGCTGGGCGTCCAAAGTGTAGCGTAGCTTTAGCGCGCGGTATCGCACGCGGCGACTTTGAATTTTGATGACCCAGCTAACACATTTTTCCACGTTCTCGTGTCAGCTAACAAGTGGTTTCCTTTTTTTGTACCATAAACTGATGAGGTGCTCATTTCCATGCATGCTGATGTCCTATTATTGGAGAAAAATATGATTCGAGAGAGAATGCATGAGTAAAATGGTATCACATACTGTATAATAATATTATACATAATTTGAAACATTATATTTTATAATTTGTAAAGCGGTTAAGGACATAAAATAAATCAAAATACAAAACAAACCAAAAAAAAGGAAACTAATAGCCCTAACCACGGCTACGGCTGCTCACCGAGAGACTAGGTATTTAATATAATATGTCGAATTAATCAAGGTAATTTTTTTACTAAAACATTTTTTCAATTAGACCAACGGTTTAAGAAATATGAGGTTGAATATTTATTAAAAGCGGAACGCGAGCGCCCCAGCTCCTGGCAACACCGACCGACGCGACGTTTGCCTTTATTAACACGCACGCTGTCGCATAAGTCCGTCTCAGTCACACTCACGCAGACCCGGTCTGTTTTCTTTTAACGCATTTTTTAAGAATTGTCAGAAATGTATTGGTTGCGTTTTGTCCTAACAGGAAAATAAAAGTTAGTAGCGCCTGAAAAATAATCTCACACAATCATACCTACAGTCTCTCCGTGAGCAGCCGCAGCCGTGGTTAGGGCTATTAGTTCCCTTTTTTTGGTTTGTTTTGTCTCTTTTGATTTATTATATGTCCTTAACGACGTTACAAATTATAAAATAGGTACAATGTTTCAATTTATGTATAATACTAGCTGACCCGACGGACACTGTCCTCTTTCTTAGCTATGAATACCTATTCAATTCGGACTGAAATAAATAATAACAAAAAAATTTGCTGTGGCTAGCACAGGTACCACCCGCCCCACCTGTGCATGCGCGATTCTGCCCTTTTATGTCTAAGAATATGTGTAGCAAATTTGGTTTAAATCGGTTCAATTGTTTAGCCGGAAAAGAGATTTTGACACACTTGCCCCAAAATCTCCCCATCTCTCCCCAAAATAATAAAAAATAAACGCACTCACTTCTATAGTTGCTTTTGGTGATTCAGAGCGAGCAACGTACCTTTTTTTTGCGCCAAATGCCGTAATTTGAAAGCAATTATTGTATTTCAGGATATGAATAAAAAAAAATAAAAAAATGGTCCATTTCCGGAAACCAAGGAATGTAGTGGCTCTGGTGGCCGTATCTATGGCATCAATTTCACTTGGCCACTGGCGCAACATAATCCTGGGGCTTCAGTAGCCTTGCAATGTGGACACACAAAGTTCTTTGGTCTAATAGCAACGATTTAATGTAAACTGTAATCGA
>NW_022170249.1:69543223-69543877 GCF_008802855.1 Photinus pyralis
AAAGTAATTCATTTCTACTCAAAAGCAATTATACTAATTAAAAGCCTTTTTATTAGCCAAATTAAACCTGGAAACAACAACGCTATTTATTTTGTATTTTAAAGGTCTACATTGCAGACTAATTGAATTCAACCAGTGTTGTAAGCCCTATTGTAAAACGTTCATCTTGAGTTTCTTATTTATGCTTCGGTATTCCAAATTCCACATTTCCTAATGAAGTTTTTTAATTTTTCTCGGAGTATTTCCCACAATATCGCCGTAAATGTAAGATTGGTAAAATATGGGTTATTAAAAATTATCTTTATGTAAACAATTTGGAAACAAAAAATTAATTAACCTTATGTAACCAACATTTTGGATAACAGAAACAATTAAAATTAACACATCACAATACGTTTTGGGACACTTTACGTTTCTGGATTACGATAGGAGGGTGAACAGGGTCCACGCCTACTTAGGCCTCAAATTTGGGCCCTTTGTACTACCTCCCTGACTAGGGTCGTCAAACCCCTCAACGTCATTCAAGCCATCCCACACGTGAGATGAACCTTAGGACGCTGGAAGGAGAGGCGGCTCTAATCGTGGCCATGTCCGGCCAGGATTCCCCCAACATGGATCGTCTCAGTTGGACTAGATCGGGACATTCACAGAGTA
>NW_022170249.1:69543977-69568738 GCF_008802855.1 Photinus pyralis
AGAAGGGTCAGAGTTGTGTATTTACCTAAGCCGGGTCGTACTAAGTACGACACAGCAAAGGATTAGAGGCCCATCAGTCTATCATCGTTTCTTTTAAAAGCGGTAGAAAAGCTGGTGGATGCATACATAAGAAACGTGGCGCTGGTCCTTAGACCACTACACCCGTTTCAACACGCTTACAGAGCTGGCATGTCCACGGAGACGGCTCTTCACAGTCTCGTGTGTAGACTGGAGAGGGGAATGTCTGCTGGAGGGGTAGCTCTGGGAGCCTTTTTGGACATCGAAGGTGCGTTTAACAACACCACGTTCGATTCCATTAGTGAGGCTGCTGAAAGCTTTGGCATTGACGGGTCAATCGTAAGATGGATCCGGGCCATGCTTGGAGGCAGGGTCATCATAACCTCGATCGGAACTACGGAGATGAGCTCATCGGTCACTAGAGGATGTCCGCAGGGTGGAGTACTGTCTCCACTACTGTGGTGCCTGGTGTGAGACGGGCTCCTTCGTACACTAAACGAGGATGGAGCGTATACACAGGGATACGCAGACGACCTCGCAATTGTCATTGTGGGGAAGTTTCCGAGCACCGTTAAAGAGCTCATGCAGAGGGCTCTTGGACAGGTGGATAGATGGTGCAGTAGCCACGGTCTCTCTGTCAACCCGGAAAAGACCGAAATTGTTCCATTTACGAGGAGACGGAATGTGGACCTTAACGGTCTCATCCTTCGAGGACGCCAATTGTGTCTGACCAGGGCAGTTAAATATTTGGGGGTCACTATAGACTCCCGTCTGTCCTGGAAAGGGCACATTGAGCGAATTAGCAAGAAGGCCACTGCATGTCTATGGGCATGCAGGAGAGCTTTCGGCTGCACATGGGGATTAAATCCTCGATTAGTATATTGGCTTTACACTTCGGTGATAAGGCCGATAATATTGTACGGCGCACTTGTATGGTGGCCTGCAACGCGCAGGGTAACATACAAGAAGCAGCTGAGCAAGGTACAGCGACTCGCTTGTTTGGGAATCACTGGAGCCATGAAAACCACGCCAACGTTGGCTGTGGAGGCTCTTCTGGGACTTGAACCTCTACACTTATCGGTAGAGGCCGAGGCCCGGAGGGCTTCCATAAGACTAAATGATTGGGGTGAGTGGAAGGATAGAGGCAGTCTCGGACACGGGCGGATCTGGGAGGAAACTCTTAGGTCCGACCCCTTCCTCGCAAGAAGGGACGTGATTCGAGCTACCCTACTTGAACCGAAGAGGTATAAAGTCATTCTCCCGGACAGGGAGCAGTGGCTGAACCCAGATCGTCCGTTCCTCAAACCTGAGGGGCTCGTGTGGTTTACCGATGGGTCCCTAACGGAAAAGGGAACGGGCATGGGTATACACGGTGACCGGCCGAGAGTAGGCATCAGCCTCTCCCTTGGCCAGCACAGTACTGTGTTTCAGGCAGAGGTGCTAGCCATCACGACCTGTGCGCAAGAAAACCTCCGTAGAGGTTATCGTAACCAGCATATATACATATGTAGTGATAGTCAGGCGGCGTTAAAGGCTCTGTCAGCTGACAGGATCCGCTCGAATACGATGCTTGACTGTAGGCGAACCCTAGATAGATTAGGTGAGTCTAATAGGGTAAGCTTGATATGGGTGCCGGGGCACTCTGGAATAGGGGGCAAGGAAAGGGCGGACGAGTTGGCTCGCGAAGGCAGTAGTGGGGTCCTTGTCGGGCCTGAGCCCACCCTTGGAATTGCTCCCTCAGTTGTCAGGGTCAGGATTAAGAACTGGGCGACCAGTCAATTCCAGGCTCAATGGCAACAGGCAGCTGGACTCAGACAGTCCAAGACCTTTTTAACAGGGCCTCTTGGCAAATCTGAGTCTTCTAAGCTTCTAAACCTAAACAGAAGTCAGATTAGGAAGATCGTCGGTGTCTTCACGGGACACTGGATGGTCAACTATCACCTGCACAATATTGGGCTTGTGGAAGACCCTGCGTGCAGGTTTTGTGGCGAGGTAGAGGAAACTACCGAGCATGTAGTCTGTTACTGTGACGCTCTGATCAGGGACAGACATAAACTCCTCGGTGACAGTTACTTGGAACCGAGGGAGGTGAGGAAACTAAGGCTAAACAGGGTCTTATCCTTCATTGAAGGGAACGGGCTCTAAGCTTTGGTTGTTTAGAGAGGGGGTTAGCACAATGGGCCTTTGATGAGCCTAAGTGCTGCCTGTAAAGGCTCCCCTGATAGAATAGACCCACCAAAACTCCCCAGTGTATAAAAGTTCTAAACCATATAAAATGCAATTTTTATGACCCGTTACCTTGATGACGAAATTTTCAGATTTTTTATTTACTCGTTTGAAATTTTTATACATTTCCATCCCGGAAACCCTGTATAGGTACCTACGTACTTATATATTATATACTGTCTGAACTGTGAGTACAATAATTTCTCTCCATTTGTTTTAAAAGTGGAAAAGTAATATTTTAGAAGTCCCGATAGACATGGAGGCGCCATAAAAGATTAGTCATCAGCGATAAGAAGCGAAAGTGGATGTGACCGTTTGTATTTATGGTGGTAACGATGTGACGCATTCTTTTTCTTTTGAGAAACAGAGGGGTGTAAGCTATATAAGCAAAGCGAACATTCCTGTAGGAACTGCAACGGTGCCTGTTGTCTGCAACAACAATTCCTATGAACTACCGATCTACATTGTCACGGGGTCGTGCGCTTCTATTATGGGACGTGAATGGATTCAGCCACTTCAGGTGCAACTTCCAGTGCATCACTTAACCAAGGAAGAATCTTCGAAGCTACAAGCCCAATTCCCGCAAGTTTTCGCGTCGGGAATTGGGAAGGCAAACCCAATGCTGTGCCTATATTTCGAAAGGCCCGTCCAGTGCCTCACGCACTACATTCTCATGCCGAGGCCGACCTCGAACGATTAGTTGAACAAGGGACACAGGACTAGGAGTGTGTCCTAATCCCTCGGGTGCTTGTTGCCCTCAACTGGGGATGAAAACACAAACTTTCGCACGTCAGACCCTGGCACAAGGTTGCCGGCTCACTTCTACGTGATTGGTTGTAGGTTTGTGACGTATTTAGACTGAAGCGTTTCAAATTCGGACTAAAAACACAGCTTTTCAATAATTTATTTTGGGTATATTTTACTCGCAAATAAAAATTGAAGATACATGGGCTTTTCATTTTTAATGTAGGTACTTTCTAGATCAGAAATAAAAAATGAAGCCGGGATGTCCATATTGGGCATCAGCAATAGTGAAGTACTAGCTAAAATTTCGCTGAAGACCAATATTTAGTAGCAATTCTTTCGTTCCATAAGTAGGGATGACAGAAGAATTGGCTGCGGGCAGGTCTCGCGCTTGTCTTGGAAGGCGCTTGGATAAGTTGGATATCACGGATCTACAGTCCACTAGGATTCGGATTTCTTTAAATCTCCTTGCATTTCTTCACATCTCGCCG
Organism: Photinus pyralis; assembly: GCF_008802855.1. Classification (NCBI taxonomy): domain Eukaryota; kingdom Metazoa; phylum Arthropoda; class Insecta; order Coleoptera; family Lampyridae; genus Photinus; species Photinus pyralis. Next base: position 69,547,457 of record NW_022170249.1, read on the forward strand.
GATCTATCTCCGTTCGACCGCCTACAATAAATATGTTTATGTCTTCGACTACTTGCTTTATCAGCTATTTTTGGTTTAAAAATGTTATGGATATGCACCTGAAACGTTAATAAAAGGAATTAGGAAAATACTTATGCCTATAATTGAAAAGGATCAAGAACTTGCAGTTTAAGGGTTTGTCTAGTAAAGTAGGTATACTGAGATCGTTTCGATTAGAATCAATAATTGCATCTTTTTCTAATGTTGTGAGGTTTCATCGACGACGAAAAAATATAAAACAATGCTTTTGTTAGGTTTTATTTACAAAATTTATAATCAATCTAAAGCTTTACTCAAATAAAAAAAATGCCTTCAAACTTAATATTTGTATGAGGAAGTTTCGAATCCATTGTCGGTCATAGTTTTATCAATCCAATCAAGCGCCTTTATGACATTAGCGTACACTCCGGGTACTCCCACACAGTTTAAAGCCCAAGAGATAATTCCGGCTTGATAGTATTTATTTAATTTCCCTTTTATTGGACACACTAGAGGACTGCCACCATCCGCTTTGCATATGTCTATGTCTGGTTGGCCACCAGTGCAAAGAAATGATTCGTGCAACTTGAAACGGCTGCCTAAACGAGAATGTCTAAGACACGACTCACAGGTAGTCCCGTCCAGAATTGGAGCTTCCAATTTTTTTAAAAGTACATCGTAGTCTCCTTCTTTCCCAAAGTTATCCCTTCCCCAACCAGTTGCGTAACAAGTAATATTATCAATAATTTCTTCTTTAGCTGGTAAACAAACAACATCAATGTTATTTTGTATTTTTACCGGCGACTCTAAAATTAAAAGCGCGAAGTCGTGAGTTAATGATCTACTACTGTACTCCGGATGTAATATGGCAGTTTTCACGGTCCTTTCTTGACGTGGATAGAATTCATTTTCGGTTCTAGTGTCCCATTCTCCAGCACGTATTTTATACATCATGTATTTCCCAGAGATGCAATGCGCAGCAGTTAACACAACTTGGCGGTGTATAAGAGAAGCTCCGCATTGATAGCTCCACGACTCATTGAGATTACCTTCCGTTGTCTCTCTGCCCAGTAGTGCCATCATCCAAGGAAATTCTCCAAATTGTGCGTGGTCTGCGTCACCGTTTGAAGAGAACCCTAGTCCATTGGGATTTCTCCTTCCGCATCCGCGATCATGTTTTTTTGGAATGATTTCATCTTGAAACTGGGTCTTGGATTCACAGCAAACGGATAAAAAATCATCGCACCTAAAAATGTGAATAGTTGAACAAATTATTTTCAGTCTTTGACGTTTTACATAAATTCATATGGGCAGAAGAATAGAATAGGTTACATCGAAATTGTTTAATAAGACCTTGTCATTTTCTTTTTAATTACAATTGAAGGAATATTTTTAAGTTTAAAAATATTAAAATCAAAATTTGCCTACATTGGTCTCTCTTTGAATTTTGCGCGGCGAGTAGTTGAGTAGGACGATATGTGCAAAAAAAGAATACATATAAATGCATTTTTTTAAGTTCTGGTCTGCATTTATAACATCGCGATAGAGAAACATTAAAGAGCGTTAAAAATGAATCAAACTGGTAACGTTGGCTTGATATTATGGCGCTTGTTATTTAAACTTCTCTTGTAACACGGTAGTTTACCCTCAGTCACTAAATTTCGAAATTTAAATGGCGCGCTCCGAATAATTTTACATTTTTGGATTCTACAGGCAATTTTACATTTGATATATTGCTTTAGGTAATTTATACCAGGTCGCCCTGTATATATCTTTCAAATTGCTAGTCTATAAATAAAAATAATTTTGCTGATTATTTGTTGTTAGCATGTCGGTTAATTATTAAGTAATTTGTTGATCAACCTCGTATAAATTATCAAAAACTAAAAATCAGGTGTAAAATTATCTATAGAATCCAAAAATGTAAAAATATACCAGTCATTAACATTTTGAAATCTATAGTCACTTCTGGTCAAACCGGAAAATACTAGTTAAATAGCATTAATGGTATTGAGACGTTGAGGTTTGTAAGCCTAAACAAAAAAAGATACGTTCACAATGATTGCTTTATTTGGAAAATCAGATATTTAGGACGCTTCTTCAATAGAACCAAATGTTAAAGGGACACTTCGCCGAAAATAAAAACACATGGTGTTTTTATCTTTACCTATTGTTTTTCTTTTCGACGACTACATTAGCGTGCGAAATATCGGATTTTCAAAATAAACTACTTAATTGTGAACGAGAATGTTTTAAGGATTCAAACCTCAACATTCCAATGCCCTTAATTAAAAACTAAGGCTGAAAATTCTACGTATCCTATTAACAGATTCACTCAAAATTTGGAAATTGATACTTATTCTCTTGAAATATCTGAAGTCAATATGAGCACACATGCAAAAAAAAAAGGAACAATGAAACTTTGTTCAACAAAAAACCAAAAATTTATTTGTGATGTTGTTATTCTTATTTTCACAAGTTTGCGGATGACGTTGGTGTCGTCTATTACCGAGCTATAAACCAGTTCGCGATCAACATTTTTATCTCTTTTCTGAAGATTTTAATGTTTACGAATAATTCATAATTTCATTAGTAAAAGAATGCTTTAATGTGGTCCTTTAAAAGGTTGCATTGGGGAGTTGTACGAAGAATTTTTTTGTACACATACCTACTTCTATTGCTTTTGCTGTGACAAACTTATGTACGAGTCACTGAAGTTAGCTTGGGATTCGGATTCGGATTCACAATTATTACAGTTGATCGGCTAAATTATACTATACCAAATTATGAATTTATTCAAAAAAGCTGTAAAATGCATACAAGCGTAATGAAAACAATCCAAATTAACTACTATGAGCATGCAAAAACGTTACTAAACAACAAAAATTAACAACTACCCCTGATAAGTAACTACCTACTATAAGTACCTATACAGGCTGTTACACGCAAACGTTGCCTAAAAGTATTCGAACTCCCATAAATAATTGAAATCTGAAAATTTGCATACCAACATGATTTATTAAAAGAAAAAGAAAATATTATCATGATCGTTTCACTTCCAGTTTTACCAGATGTTACTTATTTGAAATAGAACACCCTGTATCTTAATGCATTTTCGAAATCTACATGAAAATCTGCGACGTTTGATTCCACATTTCCTTATCTATAGGTACCCAGCAGCAAAGGTTTTCAAGTTATCAAGATTTTTCAAAATGTTTGAGTACTTTTCTTTAGGGCCCTGTACCTATGATTCCGTTGACTTGAACGTCAAACGGTCTTGCAAAATCAACAATACTACCGTGATGCTATACGGCAATGATTTAAATTTTGATCGCCCTTTTACAGGGTGTTTTAAAACTAAAGGCCAATTTTAATTATTTCAAACCTTAAAAAGTTGATTTTTTGAAATGAAACTTGCTGTATTTTTTTTGTACTATCAAATGTCGGAAAAAATTGTACATGGACAATAAGTCACAATTTTATAAAATCTAAAATAAAACGAAAATCATAACCGATAGGTATAGGGAATGTAAAAATAACTGATCGATGATTTGAAGTTGAAGTTATGAAAATTGGTTACTTGTTTTAAAACGCCCTGTAGAAGGACCATCAACATTTAAATCATTCTTATGTAGCGTCAAGTCCGTAGTGTTGATTTTGCTGGATATAGGGAAATGTGGTAACAAACGAGGCAGATTTTTATTTAAATTTCGAAAATGCAATAAAATACAAGGTGTTCTATTTAAAATAAGAAAATTGCTATCCACATCCGGTAAAACCGGAAGTTAAACAATTACGATAATATTTTCTGTCTATAGATCATGAAAAACTATGTTGGTGTGCAAATTTTCGGCTTTAAATTATAAATGGGATTCTGAATATTTTTAGGTAACAATTTGTGTGAAACAGCCTGTATAACTTAATCCGAGGCTTATCGTTATTCGTGGTTTATAAGTACTTTAGTAACAGGTCAGAAAAATTCATGATAAACATAACAACCACTTCTCCGAAAAGATATTAGGGACGAACCATCCTTCTACGATACGGGTAGAATTACAACTTCTGCAATTATATTTGTAACAGGATGGAAAATCTTGTATAACATAATACAAAAAATAAGAAACATTTCTGTCAAGGCAGATATTGCGGATTCAGAGGTTAGAGGGGCGAATCTACACTAGGGGTATAATTATAACGTCTGCAAGTATATTTGTAACGGGTTGGAGAAGGGCTTTTGGGTGTACATGGGGTTTGTATCCTCGACTAGTATATATGGCTTTACACTGTAATGATAAAGCTAATAAAACTGTACGGTGCACTTGTATGTGCTTCTATATGGCCAAAGGATTGGAACGAGTGGAAGGATCGAGGCAGCCCTGGGCACGGGCGGATCTGGAACGGTCTTACTATGACCAAGAGGTTATAAAGGCCCTCTCTCGGACAGGGGGCAGTGGATGAACTCAGATCGCCTTAAACCTGAAGGGATCGTGTGGTTTTCAGACAGGTCCCTAAGGGAAAGGAAACAGGCATGGATATACAGAGTGGCGGAAAAGTATGGAATCAGTAAGCTACAGCTTTAACCATTCGTTATATTGAAAAAAGTGTGAGATGAAAGTTTCATTTCAAGTTGTCATTTTTTAAATTGAACACCCTGTATTTTTTTAGTTTTTTTATGATCCTCTAGACGAGGTGCTTCAAAATGGTATAGGGTTTTAACACTCTCAAATTCTCAGATTTCAAGATATTTTAGTTTTAATGTAATTAAATCAAACCATTGAGCAATGCGTATGTAAAACATAACATAACTTGAAATGACGTCATTCGAAAAAATATCCGTGTACGTCAAATGTCAAAACATGCATAATATAGTATCAAACAACTTTCATCTCACACTTTTTCAATATAACGAATGGTTAAGGCTCGCTGATTTAATACTTTTCCGCCACTCTGTATATGGTGATCGATTGAGAGCTGATATCAGCTTCACCATTGGTCACCATAGCGCCTTGATAAATCTGGGTCTTCTAAGCTTCGAAAACTGAACAGAAATCAGATTAGGAAAATCACTGGTGTTCTCACGGGACACTAGATAGTCAACGATCACTTGCACCATATTGAATTTCTAGGAGAGCCCATGTGGTCTGTTACTGTGACGTGTTGATCAAAAACAGACATCAGCTCCTTGGCGACAGTTATCTGGATCCGAGGAGGTTGAAGCAATTTAGGCTACACAGGGTCCTACCCTGATAGGAACGGGCTCGGAACGTCAACGTCACGTCACGGACCGGCAACGTCACGTGAAACTATTGTATGATTTCTTATAATAGCATTCACATATAGACGTAACGGAACGCACCGTCAACGTCACGAACCGTCGAGATAAGTTTCAAATGTTTCTTTGACGTGACGCTAATGCTAATGTTTTATTTAATCTGAGCATGATAAGAACAGATGGTCCAGAATAAAAAATCCAATCGCAACCATCCTAACAAACTATTAACGTAAAGTGTGAATTGGCAGCAAGATTTACGTGACGTTGCCGGTCCGTGACGTAACGTTGACGTTCCGTAAAATGCGAATCGACCTTATAACGTCAATACGATTTCATTGTATTTCCTTTATTAACGAGCTCCTAGCGAGTTTTTAATTTTGCGGTGTCGGTCCGTCTGTCTGTCCGTCCGCCCGTCCGTTAGCACGATGTCTCGTAAACGAATGGACCGGATTACGATGAAATTTGGCAGGTGAATTCTTTATCAAATTTGTAGATCGGAGTTCGTGAATTGGCAATGTAGGCCAAAAAATAAGGAAGGCCCTTTTGACATCTCCGTTAGTTATGAACCGAAATGCATGAAATTCAATATGCGTATAGCTTTAGCCATCTAAAACGCAATTCCAAAAGTTGAGCCTAATCGATCAGCATTCACAGTGCCCTCTTCGCATCTCGCATAAACCGAATTGCAAACTTTCTTATTTCTGAAGGTATTTAAATGAAATTTGGTTTTGCACATGCTATAGCCATACCCAGAAGCACGTTTTCCATATTTGTTTACACGTTTATTTTTAAATTAAATTGCAAAAGGCACTCCGCTTCGCGTCGTGCCCTTGAACTAGTTTCCCGTGCTTTAAAGATTTGATTATACACTTGTCCCTTAATATACTATCATGCATCAACTTCGATAGGTAAACATTTTTCCGTTGATATTTTTAATGTCTATTCTGTCTGCTGGCTTGACTTAAATACACTTTTTTTAAAGTAATTGTTTCTTATCTTCTACATGATTTTATGAAAAATTGCAGAAGTTATAATTTTACCTCTATCTTTGGAGAATAGATTCGTCCCTTTAGCCTCTGAATTTGAACTATGTGCCTTGATAGAAGCATTTGTTATTTTTTGCATGATTTTATAAATTTTTCCATCCTGTTCCAAAAAAGTCGTAATTCTACCCCTATGGCTGAAGAGTGGTTCGTCCCTAACATTCGAATTCTTTTTGCAAAAGTGGTTGTTATGTTTATCATGATTTTTGTGGCCTGTTACTAAATTAATTATAAAGGAATAACGATTATAGTTTTTACTTATAAGGGGTAGTTTGATAATTTTTGTTGTTTAGTAATAGATTTTGGCATGTTCGTCATAGTTAATTTGTATTGTTCTCATTATGCTTATATATGCATTTTACTGATTTTTACTCTCTTTTTTTTATAAATTTATAATTTAGTATAACTTAACTGGCCAACTGTAATAATTGTGAATCCGAATCCGAACCCCAGTTACCTTCAGCGACATGCTTATGTTACACCTTTTCCTCTTTTTAACATCGGTGAATATTGCCTACGAGATTAAAATAGCGTCAAGTTAAAATTGTCCAAACAAACTGCACACACAGGCTAATTATCCTATAGGTACATACAAGGTTTAAATAGTGTGTTCAGCTAGCAAAATTAGAGAGGAATAGAACTCTGGATGCAAGTATTTCATTATTTTCGCAGGGAATAAATTATTGCATATTGTATATTATTGTATTTTCAAATTTGATTCAAAATGAACATACCCTGTGTTCCGCGTGGGACCGTTGCACTTAAAATATGGCACGCACTCGCAATCTCCAAAACCTTGATCATTCCCATTTGAGGTCGAGTTATGACTTACATCATCCCCGTTAGTAGCACCTGCGCATTGTTTCCAACCAAGGAGCAATAAACAGCACGATACAATCGATAAATTCATACCGTGCCTGAAAGGTAGGTACTCATTACATTATTATTATAAATGGTATAAATAACACTTACATTGTTTAACAAAGTTTTTACTTGAATATAATTGGACTTCGACACAAGATCACCTTGTAAAAATGCAATGTACTACGCCTACCGGAGGCTATAGGCAGCAGCAACTGGTTTTTATTTTTGTTATGCTGTTTTAAATGTTACCTGCTAGTGAATACCAATCTGCGTTATGGTATATAATATACTAAGCGTATAACAAGAAGACTCATTTTTTTGTTAAGTGGGTTTTCCTATAGGTACTAGTACTACACTCATACTTTCTGCTGGAACTGAAGTGGTTGGAAAGTGTCATTAATAAGAAAGAGTCGTTTTCTTTCCCAAACAAAAAATTTAATTTTTGCTTGTGAGTGGTACGCTACTCCTTAACAAGACCAGGCAGTACGCTTGGAATAATACCATCTCAGGGGAAAATAAACATCGGTGCCATAAGACACTTGTAGTGTATATCTTTTTTGTTCTAAGCAACCACCGTTATCAGTTTGTAATTATTTGACAAAATTTATTATTGAACTATTAGGTAACGGTTTTTGTACATCTGGTGATGATAATTAACTAATCCACCACGGTTTTTCCAAAAATGACATAAACTGGTCAGTTATTTACTTCGTTCGCTCCCGGCTGAAGGTATATACATATTGCGTACAGTTATCGGGAAAAACCGTTTACAAATTTTATAGGAATTTGCACAATCTTATAACGTCACAATGAATGATAATGCCATGTACAGCAATTATCTTCATAAGTCGCTAATGATTTATTGATTTCACCGATAATTTACTATTTTTACTTAATTTTTTTTAATTCAGGAACAACTTACTGGTCATTGACAATAATTAATGAATATTACAAAAAGAATTACATTCGGAAACCAAAGTAAGTACTCGTGTTTATTCAAAGGTTGTTAACTTCTGAACATTTACCTACGATGAAATAATTGTCAAGTACTTCTGAAATATATCTCTCCCCATTGAAGTGTGTTCAAAAAAAGTCAAAAGATGTGAAGATTCAATCATCTATCGGGGTGTTTGTGAAAGCCTATATTTTACCGAGTGCTGAAATTTCCCTCGATATGTTTGATCGTTGGTTTGATGAATTAAACAAATCCGATCAAATTAACAATTGGGTATAAGGTCTGCAACTTGCAAGCATCCTTATCTCAAATGTAAACAAGCCGGAAAATAAGAGTAAATCAACCAAGATAAATGAAAGTGATACCCACGTTCGGGTTTTAATCTGTTCACGAGGCTTTTGAAACTTTCAATAAAAATTTCTTAAAACCGTAATGCCAACTTATCGCAATTAAGCAACAAAATAATATCGAAACAACTGGAGCTGTTAAATTTAGGTAAAATCTTCACGCATAAAGAAAGCGAACAACGCAAAAAGTGATAAAGCCAATCTCAAAATCGAGCTCAACATAAATTAGTTGTACCGGCCACCAAGGACGTTCGTAGTACTTTGGAAAATCCGGCCGAATTAAATGTATAAACTTACACAATCGCAAGTAGGTATACGATAAACAAGATAATTCATATTAATAGTGATCTATCGGTTACCAAAACTACTGCTAATACCAACATCTTATCTCCCCTGGAGGTTACTAATTTCACTGAATGGCAACAACAAAGATCCAAACGAAATAGGGCAAACACATTGACTGGTCAAGTGACAATAATGGCTTATTACAAGGCGTTGTTTTATTTTGATGTAAGATATCTAGCATTAATTGTTGATTTAATAAGTTATTTTGAAATTTCTTGTATTATCTCTACTAAATGAGCCTAATATGAAAAGTGCACAGCCATTTAAAAATTCTTTGTTTTTTCGTTACTCCGTTTCTGATTAACAACCTGAATGCTCGACTTACTATGGAAATAAAATGATTAAACAACTGACAAAATTTTAAAAATTCCGTCGTCGTTCCGTTCTACTGTCCCTGAATACGATAATATCCCAGCGCATGGAGCTAGTCTGTTCAAATTTGCAAAAATCCAATGTAAATTCAGGCCTCTCTGTCTCTGGCAACGCTGACGAAGGCACCATATGAAATTTCAATAGTAATTTTTTTATTTCTATTATTGGCTCCCCTGATTATTTTAAATAAAAGTCTACTTTAGGTTTCTCTGTAGAGAGAAATTCGAATATGACATACTATTGTCCTCCTTGAACTGAAACTTTTATTTTATAAATTCAGAACCAGTAAAAATTTGAAAATTAAAAACTGTCGCCTTTATCAAGTCGGTAATGCCATGCAATTTGCTGTTAGCTTTTATTTGTTTGATCTTAAAATGCCATGGCACCACTGATTTTCTTAAAAGCGCAAAATTTAGTTACCAATTCTTGGTCTTCATTCAAAAAATTAAATCTATTCGTTTGATGAATTCGTAATTTTGTTCTCTACAAAAAAACCTAAATAGACTTTATCTCAAATAATTATGAAGCCAATAATCAGAAATGAAAATTACTATTGAATTCTAGGTGGCGTTGTTCAGGTCACCCCCGGTATATATATATATATATATAATATCCCGACATTTTTTTCACGATAGTGGTATGATCCTTGAATGTTTCAGCGAATTTCATCATCGACAATCGCAATAGGGCTTTTCGGTACTTAGTTTTCGTGCTCTATCTTCTTTATATGTAAAATTCTACTGTTCGTATGTTTGTGACTAATGAACTCCTCCTACATGGCTAAACGGATTTGGATGAAATCTTTATGTGCCTCTGTGTATCCCCGGTTGGTTTAGATTCAACATTTGGCCAGATCGGAATCAAATCTTGAGCGTACTACTTAAGTCGCGAGGAAAAATTTAGTTGGAAATAAAATTTCCGCCATCAATCAGCATGGGTAATTTTCATTTTTTCAAAGGATCTGACTTGCGGTCTGCTGTCTACTATCGTGTTGCTTAGTACTAAATCGCCAATCTATCCTCTTAACTCGTTGATAAAAGCTAACGTTAAGTCAATAAATACCTACTTCATAAATGCCTGGCTGAGGTAGTATTGCGTAGCAAGATATATCTACAAACATGGGGACACTGAGGGCCACAATACTTGTAATTACAGGTATGAGTAACCCATTGCCTTACTGTAGGATTAACTGGTTCGTTTATATCTAGCACTCATAACAGTCAATGAGGGACTTTCTCTGCAAAATAGAATAATCGGAGGAACGAACGCACCTGATAATCAATATCCGTACATGGTATCTATAAGTTACCTTGGAGAACATAATTGTGGCGGTTCAGTCGTAGATCATGAATGGATAGTTACTGCTGCTCATTGTGTGGATGGGTATGTATAGCGACTAGCGAGTACAATTTTTTGTTATGACCATTAATTTTGTGTAGATTTCCTCTAAACGACCTAACCATATACATTGGTTCTACTAAATTAAGCAAGGGTGGTTCAAAACACGCTATAATTGAAGCACATATTCACGAACAATACGATTCAAGAACGATAAAAAATGATGTAGCTATTCTGAAAATAGCTCCCATTTCTTATTCCACTGCAGTAAATTTTATCAAACTCGGTGATGATTCCGTTGGTGGTGGTCAAGATTGTACATTGACAGGATGGGGTTTCACAAGTTTTAATGTCATTGGTGACACCATTCCGGACGATTTGCAACAAATTTCGCTAAAAACAATCACTGTAGAAGAATGCCAAGGTTACAAGTTGAGTGTTGGTATGAATCAACTGTGTACATTCACCAAAGCGGGTGAAGGTTTTTGTGTTCATGACTCTGGCGGTCCATTAGTAATGAACATTGGAGGGGAAAGAAAGCAAATAGGAATCGTGTCATGGGGTATGCATTGTGCACGTGGATATCCAGATGTGTACTCTCGAGTGTCATCGTATATTGAGTGGTTCCATCGCAAATGTAATTGCCTTAACAGATCTGATTAAATTATGAGTGGCACCTTTGTACTATACCGGTTTGTGAATAAACCATGATGGTAGACCCTCGAATCTTGATCTTTAAATAAATTCTTAAAATGTGCCCGTTTGCATTTAGTTCAATACTGATTTTGCCCACAACTGTGATTAGAAGCTATACTTAATTGCGTTATTTAGTTACAAAAAAGGTAAACTAAGGTTTCACAGACAGATTAGCATACTAAATAAATGAGTGTGTTATTTTATGGTTGTAGTACTCACTCGTACTTTGACAAAAAAAGTTCCCGAACAAAAAACCAGAAAAATGCAAAATCGTTGTTTATTTTCCAAACTGAATGCTTTCAATATCAGAGTCGGGTACTAACCACGGCCGATATACTAAACGGTTGCGTACTGTCTAGATAAAGCAACGTAACCTGACACTTAAAAATAATTGTATCATTTACAATCTAATATTAAACTGTATAGCCAATTTTTTCTTTCAGCAACTGTCGAATCATAGGTTCCACAGGAATTTCTAAAAGAACAGCTCATAGCATGAAAACAGAAACATTATACAGAATTCGCAAGGTTTGTGGAACTGGAGGCCGGGCATAGTCCGACAAAACGGGATCCTAACAGCAATCTCAACTCACTGGTTATAAATAACCTAAACTTTGGAATAGAGTAATCTCATTGGGAGTTCCATTGGCAGATCAGGGTCGTACGTGTTAGCATATTAATTTATCACCACAGACTTCCATTAATACGGTCGATAAGAGTGTTTTCGGAAAAAAAAATAGGTAATGTGAAGAGCATGTTGCGAGGAACCGCAGGGCATTATGCGTCAAGTCGCGGTAAGGCTAGTTAGTTCATTGTGAGCAATCAAAAAAAATTCGCAAGGAGCGTTGTTAGAGTTCAACTCACAGAGACCACAGTAAATTTAAAATTAGCCGCCAGTCAGTTCAAAAAATCGAAGGGTTGTAAATACTCGAATTCGAAAAAAACTCATAATCGTAGTCGTAGTCATTGTCATAGTCATAATCACCGTCACAGTCACAATCACAATCACAATTGTCTTATGGAATGTGTAGTTTTGTTTATATTAGTGTAGTTTTGGCTACTCAGAGGTATAATTTGTTTAGGGGGGTGCCACTTAAAATTTTTTCAAAGTATGACATTCAATCAAAAATTTAATTTTTTCGAAAAAGTACCTAAAAAAATTATGTGATTGTGGAAGAGGGCTTAACCTGTGCCTTCGTCCAAAAATTAGCCCCCTGCGCGATTTAGTTTCCGGCATTATGGCTTAATGGTAGAGCGTTGAGTTATAAATCCGGAGGTCGGGTGTTCGAAACTGGGTTGAGGTGAATTTTTCATCTGTGGCAGAGATAGAAATTACCTTAGACCAGTTTCAAGTATTCTGCCGGCTACTCCGAATTAGGTTTTCCTGCAGTTTTCCTAATTCGTAAGGTAAATACCGAAGTAGTATAGAACAACTTAAGACCTTTTGCAGAGGCACCTCTAAAAAGCATTATGCGGGTCACTCTGTAATTGGGCGCAAGCATGTTGAGGGCCCAGAACAAGAGAGGTATAATAAATAAATAAATTTTTTTTTTAAATTCGAAAAACTGTCCAATTTTGACGAAAAAAGGTTATAACAGCGAAATCGTTAAAGTTAAGGGTATAACATGTTACATAAAAAATAAGTACTTGAACAAGTACCCTCCAAATCAGTAATAAAATATAGGGTGTTGCATTTTTAAAAAAATGCAAGTTTGATACGCCAAACGGGGATCAAAAATATTTTAGAAACATGCCGGCGGTAATTGTGTACAATTTTGCTTTAAGACTTTTTTCGGGATCTTTTATGCTAAAGGAGTTATAATCCGAGGGATCTTAGGTGCTACACCCTGTACAGGAAAGTGTGCCAACTGTAACGGGAGTCCTTTAATGGTGTGGATTTTTTAGCGTATTTTCCTCAAAATGAAAAATCGCTATTGACTGTACTTTGACGTCCGTCCGTCCGTCTGTCCGTCACACGTACTCCTTCTAAACACTGAACCGATTTTGGCGATATAGGACTCATTTGAAAGGGCTTGATCCAAGGATTCCGTGCATGCCCATATTATTTGGTTTTGTGCATGCGCAGCGTCAAAATTTGGTTTAACGCATGTGCAATGCTAACTTTTTTATTTATAAAGGCATTTAAAAGAAATTTTATATATAGGCATTTGGCATAAAGACAAATCTAACACCAGTTGCAAAATTTGGTTTTGCGCATGCGCAATGCCAACTTCCTTATTTACTGTCGCATTTAAATGAAATTTAATACATAGGCACTTGGAATACAAGCAAATCTAACACCAGCTTTAAAATTTGGTTTTTCGCATGCGCAATGGCAACTTTCTTATTTATAAAAGCAGTTAAACGAAATATATGTAGGCACCTTGAATGAAACTAAAACTAATACCGATTTCAAAATTGCTGTTTACGCAAGCTGTATGTTTTATTTATGAAGGTATTCAATGAAATTTCTAATGTAGACAATGCGCAATGCTATTTACGAAAGCATTTATAAAACGTTCCATATGTAGACACTTCGAATAAAAGTAAAACTAATGCCCATTTCAAAATTTGTATGTATTTGTATACACTCCACATTTTTCATAGTATTTTGTATAGACTTCGACGATAGGCGGCTCATTTGAAAGAGAATAGAGTAAGGATCTCGTGCCTACACGATATAATCTATAATTTTTAGGTTGGTATTAGCAAAATTTCACTTGAAAGTGAAATAGAATTGCAGCATGTAAAGCACATCTGTCAATTTCCAGAAAGTTATTTCACCTTCGACTTTCATGAAATAACTTTCAGCATGCAAAACAGGCTTTAGGTACTTTTTGCAATTGATCTCGATTATTCAGTAGGTAAAGCTTTAATGGCAAAAATGTGTCTTAAAGAAGTAAAATATGTTTACAAAATATATACCTACCTACGCTGATCGTTTTTATATTCTTGTCACATTTTAAATTTTAATACTGATTTGGGTAGTGCATTTGAAATATGGGATGTAAAAAGTGTCTTAAAAGTAACGACATCGGGTGAATTTACTGTTATTGGACGCTAGTAAATTTCTAGTCCGTTCGCCCTCTATAAACTACATCCTGTAGAGACAGAGGCAGTACACCCTGATCGAGTAGACGTCTTACTCAATCCACGTTATCGTTTTTTTGTTATTTGACGTTGCAAAAGTTGATGGGAGTCGCGATATTTGGTTTTTTAATTGAAGGATGCAAAAAATCGTGACTATTTCATGTGAGGATGCGTGCACCGCCTTGGTTAGTATTGTTCAAACGACATTTTCTAGAAACATTTCATTGTTATAGTCTTGTCGTGTCTAAAATACAAATTTGGCATTTCTAGGAGCTGTCTCATAAACAACCGTTTTCATGAATATTCTTACCTATGTTTATAAAACTTACTCACGAAAGTTTAGGTAAAGTCGTTCGGGGTCCCATAGGGGTTGCACGAAACGGGGAGAGTGTAAATGCATGTCACAACCAGGCACACGTATTAGGGACGTTTTAAGTATCTATTTAAAAATATAAATAAAGGGGAATAATATTGTGAGAAAGTTTTTAGTGAAACATGTGACCTAAATTCAGCTCCCATTCAATTTACCTATTCAAACGTAAACACCAAACTACAAAAGCTGCGCTAATTTGGTGTTCCAAGCTAGAGGGTAATATCGTAACTTAGCAACGCATTTTGTTATTTGCTGTGAATTTTAATATCTGTATTTCGAAGGTATTTGATACATTTTTACTTTACGTGTTTACCTTTTTTGTACATTTCCTTTTGAGTTAAAGCGTTGAATTCGTTATTCAATGGTTAAAGTTAAAATTTCCCAAGTAATTTTTCCCATATAGGTAACTATACCTCTGTAAGCAGGAGAAAACCCAGAAATGGGGAAGATCGTTAAATATGGGTAGAACCAAACACGATTGGCGCCACTTGACCCTAGTAAAAGGTTTTGATCTTGTCGGGAATTATAATTTGCATTCCGTCATCCGAAGTTTAAATGTTTGATATTTTGATAGGAGAGATGGTTTGCCACTTTTGCTTCTAATCTGAGGAGGGTTATTAACTTCATGGCTTCTAGAGATTCCGCCGGGTGTGTTTCAAAGTAATGAAATATCTACCTAGGTTCCCAAACGCAGTTGTATCGCGGTTTTGGTGACCTTAATCTTGCCACCCCCTCACAAATCTTGAGCATTCGATCCTCACCTAGGTTTCTTCCTGGTAGAATTAATGACAGCGCTGCTCTAAACGAGTTGATTGTTCCGAAAGCACATTTTGTTGTGATACTGATGTGTTTGTAGGAAATAAATCACTTCTTGGGTTGATGTCTGGAAGACGTGATTTCTTGAAGCTTCGCGGAAATTCCACCAATTTCTGAATGTACCTACTGTCATATTGTGAGATAGTAACTTCCGAAACTCGCAAGAAAGTTTATACAAATATCGGCGGCGTTTACAGGCACACCCCGTAGTGTTAATGCTTTGCGGATTACCTACATACTACCAGGGTAAGTTTGGATGCAAGCGGGTGGGCTTCCTGGCTGTAAGAGGATAAAAAACATATGTGGCGACCATGCAATCCGCTACTATCATTGTTTCCAGGACGACGGAAATAATAACAGATAAAAAAGCGATTAGAATGAACGTTGGCAATGTTTTTAAATAAATGTTTATTAGCAGCTTTAAATAAGCTTTGAGCTTTGAGTGTTAAACATAAAGAATTCCCACATTGGTGATACCCTTAGCTTCATCTGTATTAATTTTTTGTAATACTCTTAGGATGATTGAAAAAGGGGGAAAACGTAGAAATTTAAGTTACTCCATGATAGAGTAAAGACGTCGCAAGCTACTGCCTCTGGATCAAATTGCCACACCTTTCGCATTTGCGATTGGCTATGGAGGCGAACAAATCAATATCTGGTATTCCCAGTTTGTTCTTTATTTTCTCCAAGACAGAGTCCGCTAAAGACCACTCTGGACGAAGGGCGCGAGATTCTGTATCCCCTTCCCAATTGTCCTTGGTGTGAATATAGGAAGCGAATATCCAAACATTTCGTTCCTCGCACCATTGCCAGATCTCCCTGGCTAGTTTGTTCAAGTGTTCGTACTGCACACTGCTCATGCGATGGCGGCGGGTCGGTGGTATTGTAGCATCTGACAATGAGAGCATGATTCTTTAAACTTCTAGCGAAACATTTTAGCCTTAGGAGGATGGCCTGGAGTGTCAGAAAATGAATGCGGGGTAATTGTTCGCTTGCCGACCACTCTCCCCGCGCCCTTTTGTTTCTACAACATGCCCCCCAGCCTGTGGACAATGCTTCCGAGAAAAGCTCGAAGTTGGAGAAATCCCCGGTTGGGGTCATTATTCACCGCCTGGACATTTTTCTCCCAACAATCAAAATTTGAGGAGTCCGGAACGGGCATGGATGTATCTGAGTCCATGTTATTCTCTCTCAAAGCCTTTAGGTTATATGCTTCGAAGAGTTTTGTGTATACAGCAGTACTTCACTGCTGGATATACTGAAACTACAGTGACTTTATAGAGACAGTGGCGACAACTCATCACAATCTGCCATATTGGAGCTAAAAATTTGATTGTAGGATCAATATGTATACCTTGCCGTGTCAAATTGTGAACGTTAATACAAGAGATGCCGTTGGCACTAATATGGGTTCATTTTAGTGAAAGAATAAGGTGTCGAAGCTTGCCCGTAGGACATAGTGTTTTCCTATAAAATTCTTTATAATTGTATCCTTCTACAACTGTAAGGTAGGTACGCCACTGGAACAGGAAACTACTGTCCGCCATTTGCAAAAGCCATCGGGGTCGCACGTATATTGTTGATATTCTCCTTCCTGGTATTCTTTATTCATTGATCATAGCTCATTGGCACCTAACATGGAGCAAACAGTAGCATATGATAGTGTCATAGTAATAACCTATCATTTCTATATTCAAAGATAATAATAACATTCTTTGAAACAGGTACAATAGTAATACTGTTTAAATCTGTGGTAATACTTACATTTAACACAAAAGATATGGTGTCTTATTTAAGCAGGTGCAAATACCTGTTAATTTATTGGACTGGCCACTAAGTTACATTTCTTCATTCTCATAGTTAATGAAAACTAAACCTATATGGAAAGTAATACACGACGCATGTTACTTTACTGAATATCGAATTACTTTAGAATATCTTCCTGGTACATTCCAATAATCCACAGCTCGGACTCTGTACCATCCTTGAGTCCATTCTTCCACTGAGTTGTTACCTAAGAAAAGAGTGGTAAAATATCGCAAGTTTATCAGTAACCACGATATCATAATTTCATACGTCGCTGTCCAAAAAGTTTAAATGAAAACAGAACCTTGGGCAAAAGTTAATTAGCAAAGCAGTATGTTACTCTGTACACCAATTATCACTATGTCACCATTTATTTAAGTAATCCCAAACGTACCTAATCGTTCATGTGAAAACGAGATTTCCCAAATTGTAAGCTGTCGTTGCCAACATTATTAATTGGTAGATATTTCGCAATTGCGGTTAAACTGTTTCTCATATATAATGCCCGAACGTATATACGGTACCTTCTACTGCATGATGATAAGACAGGAAAATCGTATCCCTATGATTAATTCTTCTAAATTTCGTACGATTACAAGACTCAACTTGTGGTCGAAATTCCACTTCGTATGTTAAAATGCATCTGAAAATAATAAAAATCTTCAATGAGAGTCCTTGTTTTTTTTAACGTTTGGTATATGCTATTTGTGGTATAGCCTTATTATATACCAGGGGTTAATCGGGTTAACTTAATCCGTTCTAATTTAATAAACACCACACCTGACAACGACTGAATACCTGAGCTATTCTCTACACTTAGTTATTCAGTGTAGTAAATCATAATGTGAACATACGCTTACACTGGTGCCTTCGGCCTTGTCATCATCATGATTAATCGACCAATTCGGTTGATTTTCTAAATTATTTTGCTTATGCTAACTTTAATTCACAATATCCCCACAAACACTAGATTTCATAAGGTCTCTCAGGAGAGCGTCTGCTATCTGGATGATTATGCGAAACTTTTCGATATTGATTACGACAAAAGGAAATGCAAATGTTATTACAATCTTTGATATAACGTACATACGTAATGTATTGAAAGTAAGTAGGAAATATGAAAATACTAATGCAAAGAACCTTTTAATATAAAACTTATAGGTATTTTATATTCAAATCATTTTTTATAGCCGCAATCATAAATAAACGTTTCTTTAAAAAGTTATATACCTACTTATAGGTTTGGACTGTTCCCCTAGACATATAGTCTCTTTGGTTTGATTAACCAAATTTTTTCGTATATACAGGCCGATTCAAATTCCATGGTCACCATGGGAATATCGGAAAATATGCGTGATAGGTAAATAGTTTAAATGTGGCAAATTTGCGCATTTTGATACTTAACAAAATGGCGTTTTGAAATTTATTGAAAAAAAAAAGGAAATGGCTTCAATAAAAAAAAAACAGTTGATGATGGTTAACCGGAGACGAAACGTCCTCGGAAACGTCAGACTTAAAATTTAGAAATACCATCATGTAGAGGGAAAAAGGTGGCCATAATTTATTTTGAAATTTATTTTTAAATAACTTCAGTACTTCCCGGATATCTCTGAAAGTAGTCGACATTTTTTCAGTTTCCAAACAGCATTGTGTTAAATATCAAAATACGCAATTTTGCGAAATTTAAACTACGAATTTGAATCGGTCTGTATATGCAACCAACATAGTTTCTGATTCTGAAATGAATTTATTCAAATACGGAACAATCTATTTGTAATTGCAATAAAAGAAACGAACACTACGATACTAATACAAATAAGATGAATGGACTCAGGAACGATATAAATAGTCTGTAGGTATATTTTACATTTTTGACAAATATTTGATATTTACAGATATACAGCACAGACGTTGTAAGGTAATTACCTACATTTGTTTGTAATATTGGAATTATAGCTTCTGTAATAAGACATAATTATTGATTAACGATTAGTGATATTCAGGTGCGAGTTTACGTTAATAAAAAATATTACAGTTTAGAAAACAAACCAGATAGGCATTTGTTGACAATAAGAAATTAGAGAGAATTAATAATTCTCCCTAATTTCTTCGATGTCCACTCCATTTTGAGTTCAAGAAAGCATGGATACCCTCGATTCTTTGTTGGCAATATTTGGTACTTTAGGTTTTAGCAGAAAAACGTTGTACTACTTCTTACCCTGAACGAGCAGACGAACAAACCAACGGACTCTTATTTGACTTCCAGGTTTACAATATTGGTATCCCGAGCCACTAGTGTTCCAAGGAAGACTTTTACGCAAATAACGTTATAGCAGATTTTTCGTGATAGTTGCAAATGTTTACAAAATACAGAATCGAATGCATAACAAACTGCTTTTCAATATCTGAAAACCTGAAGAAGCAATGTCAACTATAATAGCGCATATTTTCCTTTCGGAAGGAAAGATTCCAACGAGTTCAGAATATCCGTAAACAAGTTTCTGCTAATAAAATAATAGTTATTTATGCAACAAGTAAGTAACTTATTTTTTTTTACGAGAAAGAAGATTTGCCGCACGAGCCGAAGGCGAGTGCGCAAACCCGGCGAGTGAAAAAACATACTTTGCTCATGAAATGCATACAAAACTGCAAGTATGCAAGTAGAACTTCTTCTATCACAGTTTCTTTGTCTTTGAACTTATTTATATTTATTTATTTTTCATTATCTTTCCACCATTTTGTTCCAATATGGCGGAATTGGCTGATTCACGAACTTGACCAGGATATTTATGAGATCCACCAACCTTTAAAGGTTCATAATTACAAAAGTTAGAGTGTTCCTTGGAAGTGATATAGGGTGACAATTTTGGAAAACTTACCAACCCCCCATTCTTAGTAAATTAAACGAGATATTTAAAAAAATCAAAATCCGTTTCGTAATTTGGAGGGGGAATCACAAATGACATAGTTGGCCGACGCACCCCCTCCAACCCCTGCCGCCCCAGCCACCCCAACTTTTGAATCTTAAATAGTGATCCCCCATACGTCGTTGGAAAGCTCTGAAAAAATGCTTTGCAACCATACCAAATAGCATTACATTTATTACATTTAGGTTAGTAATTATCGTGCAAATCAAAAAATAAACTAATATGATACATTTGAAATCTGTCGTATTTAAAACGCAACCGGCGAACATAGACGAACTAAAACAGAGAATAATTCAAGAATGTCGAAATATTGCAAAACCAACATTTGAAAAGGTTCGACAAGAGTTTGAGAATAGATTATAACTGGCGATCAAAAATGAGTTGCTGTCGAGTCGGCTTTGGAAGTCCAAGTTAAATACGATTTTCCATGTAAACAAAAATTTCAAAGGGCGACTCGACAGCAACTCATTTTTGATCGCATAGTAATACTGTCTTACCAATAACGGAAAACATTTTGAACATTTATTGAAATAAAAGCCAACTTTAGAAAATGTATCATATTAGTTTATTTTTTGATTTGCACGATAATTACTAACCTAAATATAATGCTATTGGTATGGTTGGAAAGCATTTTTTCAGAGCTTTCCAACGACGTATCACACATGGGGGGTCACTATTTAAGATTTAAAAGTTGGGGTGGCTGTGGCGCAGGGGGTTGGAGGGGGTGTGTCGCCAACTATGTCATTGTGATTCCCCCTCCGAATTACCGAAACGGATTTTGATTTTTTTAAATATCTCGTTTATTTACTAAGATATGGGGGGTGGTAAGTTTTCAAATTGTCACCCTGTATATTATTTCCTGAACTAATTATACGTTGGACAGGCCCGTGTGTTTTTAGTAGATTTTTCAACTACCCTACCTAAAAGTACAGTACCATCGTATAAACCCTGTAAAAAGCTTCAAATTTTACTGCTAGTGACTCTCGTCTGAGCTTTAGACGGACATCATTCGTGTCTTTT
>NW_022170249.1:69570492-69595049 GCF_008802855.1 Photinus pyralis
TTGCCATGACTACAACCGATTTCAAGTGATCAATTATCAAGGTACCATCTGCATCCGCCATAATGACTTAAAAACCATAAATGGTAATCGTAGAATCCCAAAATGCAATAAAAAATAGGGACTGCCATTTGAAATAACGAAGTTACTATCTACTTCCGGTGTTTCCGGAAGTGCGGCCATTTTGAAAATATTTTACATCGATTCGGCATTAAGAGTAACTCCTAAGTACAAATTTTCAAAAACCTACCTCTTTTACTTTCCCAGAAACGTTTAACTAAAGCTCCCAAAAAAACACCCTGTATGTAGTTAAAGTTTCAAAGAAATAGCTCAATAAATAAGAAAGTTGGCATTGCGCAATCTGCGCACGCGCACATCTGGTTTTTACTATATGCGATATGTTTGCCTTTACTAGAAGTATCTATGGTTGAATTTTATTTAAATAAATATATAAGCATAGTATAAGTATATAAATTAATAAACTATTGCTACTTAAAAAAATAATAATTTAAATTTTAAATTCAGTTAAATATATTAATAAATAAGAAAGTTGATAATGCGCAGTTTGCGCATGCGTACATTAATCGTCAAGATTTTTCTTGGCTCAGCTGGCAAAGTTTTAAGCTACCGAATTAAAAAAGAACGATCTAAATATATTGAAAACTGTAGTAGTTAAGGCCTCGTACGGACGGACAGAGAAAGTGGCTGACCAATTTCGTTGGAAAATGCACCAAAAATCTGATTTAAATTTTTAAAAAAAACCGATGATCCTCTAATTTTTTCGGTTTTATTTAAATTCGTTGTTCTTCTTAAGTTCCTTTTTTAAGTGTTACCCGACTTTCCCTTGATATTTCCTTCAACTTTCCTTTAAGTTCGCTTTAAACTGCCTTCAGCTCAACTCAGCTACTTGTCTCAATTTCGTCATTAGCGGTTTTTAGGATTCCCATCAAATTCCTCTCAAGGCCCCATCAAGTTCAATCTTCCTCGAGTTGTCCTTCAATTACCCATTAAGTTTTCCTCAAGAAAAAATCCTCAAATTGATACCTCAAGTATGAGGAAGTTAGGGCGGTCGGAAGGAAGGTTCTGGTCATTTTTTTTATATTTTTTGACACTAAACTCCCCCTAAGGAAGGACCCGAGAGCGAATCCGTTGTCATGTTTGGATCTTACGCAGAAAATCTACTTCTGTTTTTCTTGAGTAATTTCCTTCGAAATAAAAAAAATTAAAAAATATGGGAAATAAAATGAAATCATATTGACGTTATACTCGAATACATTTCTGGGTTGTTTATTCGTAATTCCATGATTACCATGGAAATGTCAGTTGACGTTTGCTTATAAAAATCACTATTTATGTAAATAAAATTACTTCGGTTGAATACGATAATACACCGTCCATTCAATGGATTGTTGCAAAAGTGGAAGAAAAGTTGGTAGGTGCAAAATCCAAAGCCACTAAAATCTATTATGAAGAATATGAAAAGTTGTTTTCGTGGATGAATGGCAAGCATCTTATGAACAAGGACATCGACGTTGCAGGAAATGTCAAAGGTATTTAAATTTTCTATCCTATGGTGCGTTCATTCAAAACTTCAAACATTACATGCGTTTGTGAGAGCTTCAAACAAAGAATAGGTGCAAGCCAAATAAACCTTTTGCATTTACAGAGAGCGACCTAAAAAGATTTTTTATTTGATCCCCAGCTGACAGTTACATGTCATATTTGAAGTAACATTACCTAGCAACCTTTAAAGCACTTGTGTTGTAAAGGCCCGATTTCGCGCGCATTTGAGTGCTCAAAACGGATATTGTAATTCAGGTATAAGTAATGAAAAATTATGCTTTATTATTATAAAAAAAACCTTCCTCAATTCAACAATTACAACAATAACTGATTTTTGGATTTGTAATCCAACAGTGTTTGTAGGAAAAGTGATAATTTGTACCTTACCATATTTTCTCTGCAAAAAATTCCGTTTAAAAACCAAAGAAGGAAAAATTTCCAAAACTTTTCATAGGTCCAGAGATTCGGAATGTAAATTTCAATTTTTCGTTTCACATTGCAATTTTTTATACCGAATCGACCTAACCTTGTGCAATTTCCAAAATTATTCAATTGAACCCAACAATCGATATGACTTATCTTCCTGCTAAAGCACAAGTCTGCACCAACCCTCTGATTTAAGATTTTATAGAAGTTTTGGTTTCCCCTTCTTTCTTTTTTCAATGCTTCATAAGATTGCTGTGTAACTAGAGCCATTTTAAAAAAAACGCACTCAGTGGCGTAGCGAAGTGGAATGACGCGAATAGCAACTACTGTAATTGGGCCCCATTAAAAATCTATTATCCAGATTATTTTTATTATAAAATAAATGAATGAAATGTGCATAAATTTTGCATCGGGTTGGTTATCAGGAAATACGAGTATTTCGAACCATCAGTTACCAGTTTCGAGTTTTTCGGAATTTCGAAAGAGTGCCAACTGGTCTCCCTCATCTCCCTCTCAACTATGGCGCCAACGCCGAGGGGGCGTGTCCGGTTTTCCATACCTTAGATACGCCGCTGAACGCACTATGTTATGTCCATAAGACACAAATTATTACTTTAAAGCCATACTTGTTTTCATGCAACAAAATGTCAGAGAACGGACCAAACAGAAAATCCTACGTACGGTAGGCAAGTGCAGAAAAGGTTCTTAGAAATCCTTTACTTATAAAGTGTTATGCACTATATAAAGCACCTTCGCTAAAAAACGGTATAAGTTTAACAAGTAATAGAATGAGCATAAAAAGTCATTTCTTGAACTTTAAGTTGGATTACTTTGCAAAATTATCGGAGACTATAGAGAAGACTACTGAACAATAAAGCTCAATAAAGATGCGAACGAATCAGTTCCATCGACGAAAATACATCCGTAGTCCAAAAGAAGCTTGCGATTTGTTTTCGTCAGCTAGCGCCTTTTCATTAAACATCGTGCGTTTGTTTTAACCAGTCCGCGATTATTATGCGCCGGTCAGTGTTAAATTTTGAAGAGTTTCCATAAAGAAGATATCCACTTGCTAAGTAGTAAGTACGCAAAATCTTCCAGAAAGCAGGTCTGTGGACTTTGGACGCGAGACGTTGAAAATTTCCATCAGTAGAATGTTAGCGACTTGCTTCAATTGCAGTAATTAATTATTTATTAGGGTAAATTATTTCTGACGAGTAGGTTTATTTCTATTGCAATTAGATTTAGAGATCGCTCTTTTAGGAGAGTGTTATAAGAATTTTATTTGAATTAATTCAACATGTAATAATAATAAATGTACTTGAATTAATTGCTAAATATTATATATAAATGAGGCACCATCGTCACAAGGACCGTGCGCCCTGCACGTATATGTTATTCATACATTGTGCATTGTCTGCATGAAACATAATCATACGGTAGTTTGGTATATAAACGTTCACGTAGAAAACATACAAAAATGTACTCGAACGCAAATTTACATTTGCTTTGATATTCAGAGCAAGTGCACCGCATGTGTGTACTGTGTAGGCAAAGGGGCACGTTAAACGGTGTTGGGGTAGGCGGCATCTGTCTCTGAGTTACTATAATTGTTGCATTCAGCATACCACGATTAATTCGACGTAATGAGGGAGATATGTCTGATATCCACGAAACTGTAAATGGACAATTTTGTATTCGTTTCAATTATTTGGTCATTGTAATTAATAAACTATGCATAAAACATGCACAGTTGTAAAGGGTCATGTATTGAGTACTTATATTTGTAGGACCTGGTTGCCTTCCATGAAATGAGGGCTGAACCGCTAATGGGGGGGTAGGTAAAAAAACACTTTTATTACATTTCTAAATTCCCAAAATGTTTTTTTTATAAGAGGCCCCCCTTGTAGTTATGAATATAAAATTTTATACTCAAAACTTGAAAGTAAGATGGAGTTTTAACACCTGAAAATGAATCCACTACGTTTTTAGCGTATCGCCCTATATAATTTTCAGTTGCTCTCTTCCCTAAATATTTTAAGGGAGAGGATGAGTTTTTTTACATGTAATTTTATTGCACTTCTGCACATTGTTATTTACTCATGATAAAAAAAAAATAAAAAAAACGCAACATTGGAAAATTGAAGAATATTAAGTGATTTTCCTTCCACTTTAGAAATGGCTGCCAGAAAAAACTATTAGGCCAGTAAATGAACGTGGAATACGGCGATACTGTGTAATTTTCCGCGTCTCCACCGAATCGAATGAAAATCTGGATTTAGGTTCTACTTACCCTCCACTTCAAAGTTGAACCCAGGGTTACTTTTTATTTTTTTAGGGAAAAAAACTACCCCTATTAGAAAAAAAGCGTATAATTGTAAATTAAAGCGGGTAATTGATTCAAATCATCTTTTAAAGGAGTGCATAAATATCAATTAACATTAAACAACATAACTTAAGATTTTATCACAGTTTAACCCTTAAATCTTACCTAAAAATAAAATACTTTGACTCCATTGATTTGCATGGAAATTTGGATTTAGGTTAGTCTTACCCTCCACTTCAAAATTGGACTTGTGCCGTTGGTTGATTTTTTAGGAGTGGAAACTACCCCTATTAATCATATAATTGTAAATTCAAGCAATTTGGGATTATTTAATTATACAGTAACATTAAATTTAGATTTCTTTGCTATTTTGATTTGCTATTTTGATTAAATAAATATCAGAATAAATATACATTAAAAAACCATTTTGTATGTTTTTTTAAAAGCTATAAGATTATTCAAATTAATTTTTTTAAAACCTTTATTTTTGAAAGGGTTGTAGTTGAAAGGGCTCGAATAAGTCACTAATGACGAGTGTATGCAAACTTTGAACAGCCATATCTTAACCAATTTTTGTTTTACAGAAAAACAGAAAGCAAAATGTTCAGAAAAGCAAAAGCTACATTTTTTTATTCTTGTAAATTTTTCGTATCACTAATACTTTTGAAGTTATTTAGAAAAAAAGGCAATTTTTTAAAATTTTGCGATTTTTTTTTACTTCAAAACTCATTTTTTTCAAAAAGAAGCACTTTGCACAGGTCAAACTTACAGATCATACAAACCAGTGTTTCTCAAATAGTGGTCCGCGGACCCCCGGGGGTCCGCGACATGTTTTTCGGGGGTCCGCGAACCGTCCGAACCCACGTTATTTTTGCTTTTTTAAATGGATTGAATCTACAATTACAGGGCAAAAGTATAGAATGTTTTTAAAGCTAAAGAAAAAATAGAAGCCACCATACAAAAATTTGGGCCAACCGTGTGGAACAATCATCTTTAAGTACCTACATTTCCGCCTTTAGATTCGTTTTTGAAATCCGAGGAAAAAATTTTGCCACAAAAGGTTCAACTTATAATTTATGAGCATTTGCGGAATATAGTTATAAGTTTTCGTGAATATTTTTGGCGCCAAATAATGAAAAATTGAAAACTGCTGGATTAAAAATCCGTTCGCTACCTCCAGAATTGAAGAAAACGCTAGTCTTACAGAAAAACAACAAGAACATCTCGTCGACCTGTCTTGTAGCAGTTCTAAACAAGATATTTTTAACGACAACGATTTAATTCAGTTTTGGATTAAAGTTAATTCTGATTACAACGAGCTCTCCGAAAAGGCTATGAAACATTTGAGTCCTTTTTGCACGACGTATTTATGTGAACAGGCTTTCTTTGTATACGTTCTTTTAAAATCAAAACAAAGAAATCGACTGGATGTTGCTTCAGATATAAAGTTAAAAATTTCAAATATTAGACCTGATTTACAAAAAATTAGGCAGTAAAAACCAGTGTTCCATTTTTCTCATTAAAATCTAAATTTGTAAGTTTTATAATGTATTGATTGTATTTTCTTTTATTTTTTATTATTCATAAGTTTTCTATTAATTATTATTTACAAATTACATATTTAAAAAACGCAATAGTTGCTTTAGTTTTTATTGAAACTGTTTCTGGGGGTCCTCATGATACTAGTGTCTAATTTTGGTGGTCCGCAATTTCGAGACATATCGGAAACACTGATATAAACAATATATAAATAAACTGTAAAGCAGTAACGCTTAATTACAATTGGGGTGCTAATTAGGGGGTGATTTCCTTGATTTTTTTTACCAAAAAAGAAGGACCAACTTTATTTTGAACGTAACTCACTTAGTTTTGATGCTAGGAACTTTTCTTAAAAACAAAAAGAAAGGTTTTTTCAAACACTTTAAAAAAGTATTCATAAGTTTTCCCCGAAAAGTGCTTCATTTTTTGGTTATTCCACGTTGAAGTACTCGATTTGGAATTTGACGAATGAGAAGCTACTTTTCATGAGCTACAACTTTGCTTCTACTGGGTCTACAGACTTCATATATAGACCTGAGACCATTTTTTTTGTTTTTTTTTATAAGCTACAATACTTACTTTTGGAGTTATTTGCGAAAAACCGTCTGAAAACGTGGTTTTTTTTTGTTTAAAAATGAATACTATCAAAGGTATTCAAGTACTATAAAAAGTATTCGAATACTTTGAAAAGCATTCAAATACTTGTCACACAAATACATTAAAAATTTAAAATAGTATACTAGATAAAAGGCTTAATACTACTTAAAAAATCAAGTTATACTTTGTATGGGGTTAGCTTTTTTTATACAAAGCGATCAAAAATGAGTGACCGTCGAGTCACCTTTGGAAATTTTGTTTACAAGGGAAATCGTACTTAACTTGTACTTCCAAAGGCGACTCGACAGTCACTCATTTTTGATCGCCCGATATTTCTATTGTTATATACAAATTTAAGGGGAGGCCTTTTCTTGAGGCCCGCAAAAAAAATTGTCTCAGATCGACAGGTGAAAAAATACGAATTGTTTTGGATTCTACGCACCAAAATTAATAAGAAAAAGTGTTTTCCCGAGAAATTGTGGTGTAGTCGATTTTTGGTAAAATAGGAAGGTTATACACTGCCTTTTTTTGAGGCCCGAAGAAAAAATTGACTCAGATCGACCGGGACAAAACATTTTCTTATAGAAAGTGGCCTGTAGAATCCATAATTTCAAAAAGTTCCAAGATTGGGCTACTACTTCAAAAGTTACAGCCCTTTGAATTTTCTTTCGAAATTGGTTTATAGTCTATAACTTTTGATTGAGAAGTCTGATCGAAAAAGTGCGAATTGTTTTGGATTCTACGTCCCAAAATTAATAAGAAAAAGTGTTTTCTGGAGAAATTGTGGTGCAGTCGATTTTTGTAAAAAAAGGAAGGTTATACACTGCCTTTTTTTGAGGCCCGCAAAAAAAATTGTCTCTGATCGACCGGAAAAAAGCATTTTCTTATAGAATGTGGCCTGTAGAATCCATAATTTCAAACAGTTCCAAAATTGGGCGACTATTTCAAAAGTTACAGACCTTTGAATATTCTTTCGAAATTGGTTTCTAGTCTATAACTTTTGATTGAGGAGTCGATCGAAAAAGTACGAATTGTTTTGGATTTTACGCACCAAAATTAATACGAAAAAGTGTTTGCACTCGTAAATAACTCAAATACTATTGACTTAGTGAAAAAACTCTACAGAACAAAAGTTGCTTAGAATTACTCAATTTATTAATTTCAGGACTTATTTTGAACGTATATTTTTCCCCTCCGAGAAGGAGTGGCATTCACCCCCAAGTAACAGCAACCCTGGGCTCAAGTTCACCTTTGAAGTAGAGGGTAAAAGGAACCTAAATCCAAATTTTCAAGCAAATCCGTCGAGGCGCGAAAAATTACACGCCAAAACGGTCATTTACTGACATTTTTTCAAATTATAGTTTGTGATTGCCTACCTATAGGGAACCCATGACTTGAAAACCAGGAAAATAAAAAATGTTCAGAAACTCTGCCTGGGCGATTTGAAATGGATTGACCTGGTGCCTACCGACAAAATTTCATTAATTTAGATATCTTACCACTTAAATTGCACGCACAAAATAAATTTTTTAAATAAGCATTAATTTTACTTTTAACTACGAACAAGTGTACCAAATTTCATAGCGATCGGACATTCCTAATCAAAGTTATTGTTCACACGGACGGATAGATGGACAGATAGACAAAGAAACAGACGGATAGGCTAACAGACAGACCACAGACAGCAATACAAAATTATAAACGATCTCTAGGATCGTTAATAAACGGCAAACGTGTAAAATAGCTCTTAAGATAAAGAACTAGTAGCGTCCAGACGGAGACTCGGACGGACGGACAAAGTGGCCACAATAGCGCGTTTCCATATGTAAAAAAATTTTCTGAGCCTAGCCACCCGCGCACCTGCGCATTCGAGTTCTGCCCAAAAACTATTCAGCTCTTTCTTTTATGTCTAAGAATATGTGTACCAAATTTGGTTCCAATTGGTTCAGTCGTTTACCCGGAAATGAGAGTGCACATAGACCCACATTATCGAGACTTTGTTTGATTCGGATTCCGGGTGCTGCAAAAAGTGTATTTCCGTCAAAAAAGTAGAGAGGAGGGGGCATTTTTTACCCTTATGCAATATACCTCCCTTACTAAAGTGCGGGTGGTAAAAAAACTGTTCAAAATTGTTCAACGTTCTCAGATTTTAACCCCATTTATTGGGTTCAACAATAGATTCTACTCCTACTATTGAAGCACAGGGCCTATCCATCGTTTTATATGGGTAACGTTCAACAAATTAAAGACAAGCTGAAAATTTGCAAGGTACCTACTTTGCTGTAAGGGTCTACACACCCTCTGAAATCCTAGCGCCGAGGCCATCACCCTAAAACCACCCCCTAAGTGGGATAAAATCTACCTTTTTTGAATTTTTTCTTAATAACTCTAATACTAAGCATTTTAAAAACAAATATCAAGAGAAGAAAATGTAGGTGTTCAGTGGCGCAGATTTCAGCAACTCATTCAACTACCTACTTACCTAATCGAAATAGTATGTATATATATACAGGGTGGTCATTTGAAAACGAAACAGCGCCTCTTTTGGGGACCTCAAAACATTTACGAAAAAATCCTCGGTCCGTCAATTTGTGATTCAAGGGGAAACCATTTTTTTGCTAGTTTCGCCCCCCAGATGGCAAAGTCATAGCGGGGGTGGCAAGCACCCCCAAAATTTTAAATCGAATGGGGGGTCGAGTGACACCTCATTTGGAAGGTATTTTTATGTGGATTATAACCTTTAAGTTTTAAATCAAGTAAATGTTGAAAATGTTGGCCTTCGACTTCCATTGAATAATTTTGTTCAAACATACATTTTGAAAAACATCTGGGGTGATTTGACGACATTCATCAATTATTTTTTGTCTAACGATGTAGGATGACTAGCATTAAGTTTAGTTTTTAAATGGCCCCATAAGAAAAATCTAACGTAGGGAACGAGGAGGCCATTCAATAGCACCTTTTCTTTCAATCCATTGTCCTGGAAACGTTTGGTCCAAATATTGACGAACCCTTGCAGCAAAGTAGGGTGGCGCACCATCTTGCTGAAATACTATTTCTAAGTAATCATTGGTATTTTCTAGTATCTCCACTAATGCTGGATGAATCGTCTTTTCTAATAACTCCAGGTACATTCCTCCTGTTAAAGTACCAGCTAAAAAGAAGGGGCCTACGATACGGTTACCAAAAATGGCAGCCCAAACATACGATGGGGCTGGGAAGTTCCATTAGCATTTTCATTGTTTGCAAAAAAAGATTATTTCAGCAAGTGAATAAACCATTATCACTGTTCAATGTATTTTGCAACTAAATATCTTTAAAGCGCTATGATCTGACAACAGTAATTGACAACCACTATTAAACATCAAAATGCTGCTGTAGTAATGCTCCCAACAATAATGAATTTAAAATAGATTAATGAATATATTTATTTATTGTCCAAACAAGTAGATTCTCTATAACAGGACAATATCTAAAAAAGAAATGTTACCGTAATTGCGAGCCGCTAACTATTCAAGAAAGAAAAAAAAATAAACAAAAAAAAATCTAAAAATTCAACTCAGATACAACTAAACTCATTCAACGAATTTTAACAGTTCGTTTAAAGTAATATTAAATATATCCGTGGTGGAAGGTAATTCGTTCACTAGAGAGCACATTAAATGAGCTGGTGATCTCTGTAACGCAGCAGTTCTGCATCTGAACGGTTGAATGTTGCTGTGCATCTTGATGACAATCTTGGAACGCGGAACCTGATTTTGTTTAGTAAAGAAGGGCAATCGATAGTATTGGACAAAAGTTTGTAGAGAAAGGTAACACATAGCCGCTTTCTTCTGGTACTAAGAGGTAAAAGTTCAAACCGCGCACACATAGTCAACTGAGAGAAACCTCTTGGGGGATAACATCCATCTTCTCGGTAGCATAGGTATTTTAAAAGCCTACGTTGGACGCGCTCAATTTCGTGGACGTAGTTTTGGTATAGTGGGAACCAAATTAATGCACCGTACTCCAGCTTACTTCTCACCAGCGAAGTATACAGAGCTCTTATAGTAAAAGTATTCCTAAAGGCGATACTTGTTCGTATAATAAATCCCAGAGTCTGGAGTGCACGTTTTATCATGTTCCTTATGTGGTAGGAGAAATTTAAAGCGGGATCAAAGTGAATGCCCAGATCCTTAATTACACTGACTCTTTCCAGAACGGTCTTGTCTATGGTATAATTATATAGAAGTGGATTATGTGAACGAGTAAAAGACATAACTTTGCATTTTGAAACATTTAAGTGCAGGTTGTTGCGTCGGCACCATTCGTGTAGGGAATCTAGATCGTCTTGCAGTCTACGACACTCCGCAGGGCATGTAATTTTTCTAAAAATTTTGAGATCGTCGGCAAACATCAGCTTGTTGGATGAGATGTATCGGGGAAGGTCGTTGATAAATACTAAAAAAAGTAGGGGGCCCAAATTAGACCCTTGAGGTACGCCTGAGGTTACAACATATGATCGAGATCGGTAGCCATTGTACCATACAAACTGAGTTCGGGTTGACAAATATGATTCGAAGAGATCTACTAGGTCGACGCTAAATCCGTAGTCAGATAACTTCTTCAGCATGATACGGTGGTCAATCTGATCAAATGCTTTCTGGAAATCTGTGTAGATAACGTCCATTTGACCTCGTTCGTCGATGGTTTCGGCGCAACTTTGGGTAAACACGGCAAGATTTGATATGGTAGATCATTTCCTGACAAATCCATGTTGGTATTCCGATAGCTGTGCTTGAATTTGATGAAATAGCTTGTTATATAATACCATCTCAAATAATTTCGAGAAGTTGCAAAGGATAGATATAGGGCGATAGTTTTCAATCTTCGAGGGGGAATCCGATTTTAATAACCAAGATTTGCGTTGCAGAAAAGGCAAAAGGCAAAAAAACAACAACAAAAAGTACGGTTCAGAATGTAGGAGAACAACATTTTTTGTATTTACTGTTGTTTTTATTTTTGTTATTTAACTAATTCATTTACAAGAATTTTTTTTCATAAGAAAATGTTGACATATTTTTGTAACTTTTATTAGCCCCTGTATCGGCTAGGCAAATTAGTAGCGATTTAAAACTTAACATAAAAACTCCACATAAAAATACCTTGAAAAACAGGTAACACTCGACCGCCCATTCGATTTAAAATTATGGGGGCGCATGTCACCCCCGCTAGGGCTTTGCCCTCAGGGGGCGACACTAGCGAAAAAATTGTTTCTCCTTGAATAAAAAATTGACGGGTCCGAGTATTTTTTCGTAGATATTTTGAGGCTTTGTTTCGTTTTCAAATGGCCACCCTGTATATAAAATAGTATTTCCTGTAATATTACTATAAAACGCAGGGAACTGTTCACTTAGGTTACCTACAACATGATGAATTCAATACTGCCTGAAAGAGGTCTTCGAAGTGACCCCCCGTATCTCTAAGCAACCACCCCCACCCCCAATCGTGGGCGTTTCGACTTTTCCGTTTTGTTCGTAACCAAAATTTGATTTACCTACGTACGTTTTTGCTCTTTCTGAATTTTCAAATATATTAAATTCTTTTTCTGAGGCCACTTGTGTTTTACTCAAAGCATACCAAAATAGTTATTCATGCACCAAGATCGTTGGGAAATAGATCAAGAGCATTTTACCACACGGATTTTGCTGAAAACATACCAAAGTTGTCATTCTAGCACAGGGATCGTTAGAAAAAAGACCAAGAGCATTATCTTAATTAATTTGATGCATTATATCTTTAAAATAAAAGTCCTTTAAAAAAGTCATGGTAATATTGAGGATCATTCGATATTCCGTTGTATCGGTTTATTTTATGTGCAGTTTTTGTTCTTCAGATTTTAAAATTACAAATTTAGGAAATGTTTTTCAAGTGAAAATATAAAGTTGCGGCAGCTTACAATTCCTGTACTTTAAAATTTGATTTCAGAATTGAAAATGTGTTTTTGTTCACTTTTCAACTCTCGAATTTTGATTTTTTGGCTTGAAAATACTTCTTGATCCATGACGATCCATGCTTTAAATTATTTCAGCCTTCGTGCTCGAATTTTTTAAGTGCAGGGTTTCAAGTGGAAATCTAATAAGCTACACTGCATTTACATTTATGTGCCCTTCAATCTCCACGTTTTGAAACCTTGCATCAATGTTCTACTGATAAAATGATTTCTTTGAATCCTTCCATTCCCAAAAATTGAAATTTAGTTTTTCTAATACAGCATTTCTCACAGTTAGGCCGGTCAATCTAGGCAGGTTTATACAAGTGAGGTAGAAAAAATTAGTAACAAAGTGATCTCTGCGGAAATGAGTACCCAATAGGGTCCTTATTAACCCCTCAAAAATCGCACTTTGTCGCATTGGTGGAACTTGGAAAAAATGGCCGCCATCTTGATTTTTTTCGAATTTATTAAATATTTCGTAAAGTATACATTATATCAAAAAAACACAAGACTTTTTTTATGGAGAATCAAAAGTTACCTGTAATAAAAAAAAGTTTGTCTATTGATCAAAAAACAAAAAAGTTATTGAAATTGATATGATTTGGCAATATGGATTTTTTTAAAATTTGGTAAATATCTGAATTAATTAAAACTGTTTTGTATGCCCAATTTTGAAAATAAGGATTTATATGATTTGAGTAATTATCACATCTGTGTCGAGACTTAGATGTATTTCAAGAACTTAATGCACATATAGCAGTTTTAATTAAATCAGGACTTAAAATTATTTTAAATCTCTACCGGTGTCCAAAGAAGATTCATGATATTAACCAGTTACGTCACACACTATAATAATAATAATAATACTCTTTATTATTACCTCAATTGCAAGGTTTGGTGAAAAAAGAAATTACATTTTAGGCATCAAACAATTAAGGTAGTAAGTGGCGGAGTTCAGCATAGCTTTTTCTAAATGATCATACTAACGAACTTTGCTTGAGCTGTTCTTCCACTCAACCAGTTAATACTGCTTGTAATTTATATACTTAAGTAGGTAAGTGTTATCTACTATCGAATCACTATATATGCGAATGACTTCAAGGCAAAGCTTAAATTCAGAATTGTGTTTAGCCTCACTACCACTAACCCAAGAAGCTGCCAAACAGCACATTAATATCATGAATCTTTTTTTTTATTATTGATGTATTGCTCCATGTGAATTATTTGGATATATTTAATGTAGCAGGTAAGTAGAGGGAAGCAAATAATTGAATGTTTTTATTTTCTTTAGGTTATCGATTTCGAAGCTCACTTCATCATCAGACCTTGCTAAAATATATAAAGGACTCTAGTGAGCCGATAACCTAAAGAAAATAGAAACATTGAATTATTTGCCTCCCTCTACTTACCTGCTACATTAAATCATGAATCTTCTTTGGACACCGGTACAGATTTAAAATAATTTTAAGTCCTGATTTAATTCAAACTGCTATATCTACAAAATTTCAATAACTTTTTTGTTTTTTGATCAATAGACTTAAACTTTTTATTACAGGTAACTTTTGATTGTCCATAAAAAAAGTCTCTTGAGTTTTTTTGATATAATGTATACTTTACGAAATATTTAATAAATTCGAAAAAAATCAAGATGGCGGCCATTTTTTTCCAAGTTCCACCAATGCGACAAAGTGCAATTTTTGAGGGGTTAATAAGGACCCTATTGGGTACTCATTTCCGCAGAGATCACTTTGTTACTAATTTTTTCTACCTTAACCACCTATTTTGACTAGCCTAAGTATTCATATGCTAACTTTTAAAAGTTATACGAGTACAATTTTGTTTTGTTACATTACGCGTACTGAATATTGAGCAATTTCCAAAAAATACTGGAATATCAAAGGAAATTTTAGTACAAAAAGTAAATTTCCAAAATTATCTTTAGTATTTTGAGGATTTTGAAATGTATTTTATGAACTTTAGTGGTATATAGTTTACGTTCGTTCTTAGTTAAGCGATTACAAATTTTTCCTATATTTAAAGAGCATTGGCCAATACGTGGTATTTCAGTTCCCTAAAATCTGATCTACAATTTCTAATGCTTTGGTGTAGTACATTAAAAAGGTTACACAGAAATTTTACGTATATATTGTTTTAAAAGAATCTCTTTGTATATGGGTTATAGCCCGTTTCAGATAAAAAAATTCGAATGCACCACTTCTTGTACCAGAAGTTGGCCCACCTAAGGGTTGGCCTATACTTTTTATTCATTTTTTTTAATTATTCCGGTTTTTTGGAAATCCTCGGAAAATATATTTCTTCAAATGCAGGTACATTGCCTTTTATAAAGAACACGAAGCAGATCTAATTTCAGGGTTTGCTTAAATAGAGCCTTACCTGTAGAAGCTGTCCAAAAAAGTTGTTCAGAGTGTACAGATAGTCCAGTAGTAGAAAATGCAAAAACTCTATTTTTTTAACTGAAACCTCCTTTTTTCTGTTTTACAACGGATTTCCATTAGGATAAACAAAAGTTCTAAGTTCCAAAAGTGTTTGAAATTCAATTTTTTGTACTCTTTTTCCTGGTTACATTGGTGTATCACATCCTATATTTGTTTTTATATATTATATGATTATATCATACTTTTCAAAACTTGAAATGATATATTTCTACCGTCAGCCATTTATTGATTGGTATTGGCTGCCTTAGTTACTATGGATACAATAAACAAAACAAAATATCCATCAATCCATGGCCTACTATTTAAAAACAGTAAAAAATAAGGTTTCTAAGATTCTCATGGATATAGTTAAAAGAAATATAGGTTGTGATACATCAATGCAATCAGGAAATGGAATGTAAAAAGTTAAGATATACAGGGTGTTGCATTTAAAGACTACCAAGTTTAAGTCAAAAAGTTTTTTTACTATACCAAAAAATCAAACTTTTCGTTTTCACCCCGTATATCAGAAACAAACGTAGCTGGACTTATTCTCCGTTTAGTTCCTACTTGCAGTTAGTGTTGCTGTGAAGAGTCAATATTTTCCAAACTTCTTTTTTATCACATTTTTGCAAATTTATTTGTAAAAAAGCAGCTTTTAATCTCACTTCGGCCTGCCCCTATGAATTATGTCACGCGGTTTAAAGTTTCCTAAAGCCAAAATCGCGGTATCTTTTTCTCGTGCCGCGAGTAGAAGCTCGAGCTATGAAAAGTGTTCCAAAAAATTGAGTACTATTTTGAATTTAAATGAAATATCGTTGTTCCCGACATGATCTCACAGATGGTGGAGTACAAAACTACACACGCGAATTGCGGAAGAATGGACGCCGAAAGTGGGTACCGACAAAGGGAATATCTTACAGATAGTGGGGTCAAAACTTGCTAATAGAATACTGCTCTTCTATACAAAAATGAGCTGAAGTCCCTTCGATCGAGGAATTTTTTATTAAATTGATTTTTCGATACTTCATATGTTCTAACCGTCCTAATATTTTTAATAGTTTCTTTATTGAGAAAAATTTGAAAAAAGGTAGATTTTACGCCACTTAGGAGGTAGTTTTGGGGTGACGGGCTCAACGCATCGGCGCTGGGGTTTCATAAGATATTTAATACCTTCAAACAAAAGTACCTTGCCAAATTTCAGCTTGTCTCTAATTTGTTGAACGTGATGGTCTGTGTGTTACATATGGGGCCTATTCTCTAACGCGTAACGATGTCGTTACACAGCGGTTATCGTTCGGCAACGACTTTCTGTATTCTGCTCGGTATTCTGTATGACATATAACCTATCTGTTACCATTACGATATAGTTTGTTAATGACAAAATACAAAATAAACCCCTAAAACATGTAAATCTACTAGGAAACAAACCCCAATAATGGTTCAGTCGATTTCGATGATATAATTTCTAGGGAGTATTTTTGACAGGTAATTATATTGCGAATGGCATCTACGAGCACAAAAAAAAACATCACAAACTGTCAATAAAAATCATCCACACGTGTCCAATAATAGTTAAATCAAACCGAGCGCGGCCTAAACAACGGCGGACGATAGACAACACGTCAAATGCATGTTGCACCACCTGGAGTGCTCAAAAGCGAAAACAATTACGTCATTTTGTACATGCTTTCAAACTAACGATCAATGGTGAACAACGAGAAAGACGTCTGAAGCTTACGTAATAGAAGAACGAAAATAAAATTGAAAGACTCGGAAAGGGAACAATATTTATTGAAACGAACTAATATTAATTGTTTTATTTGATTATCTTTGAATATGAAATACGTCAGAAACATTGAGATTTCCTCGTCTGGTTTGGTCTGACAAAAGGCTTCCTCCTTTCAGCGCGCTGAAATTATTCTCAAAGTGGAAAAAATGTGTGTCGACTCGCGAGCGTAAGTATATAAAATCAAATTCGCCGAATGTACGAACAAATTCGAATAAATTAAGAGAATAGCGAAGGAGAATTGAATGTGATGGTAATGGGCGACAATCTCTTTAGAGGTGATTCGATTTGGGCGTGATTTTATTTGACCCGCTAATTCGATAAATCCGAACCGAAAACGCGGCGCTGAGCACTTCGCTTTCCGCTTCTCAGCTGCTATTTCCTTTTCAACGTGCCAATTGCTTTTGCAAGGGTTTCTTGTTATTCACACCCTGATATTTCGAACTCTACTCGTCTTATCGATTTTACATTTAATTTCATCTCTTTCCCTTGGCGTTTTCTGCGCTCGATAATACATGAGTCGCTGAAATTTCATCTTCTCATTCAGTTTCTCTTCAGATGCAACAGTCACCAAACTATAACTGATTATTCCACAGGAAATCTGACTAGAAAATCAGGTTAGTATATCTTATTTAACCAAGCTCTGCAGAGATTGATCTCAAACATCCAAAAAAACGAGAAAATTTAAATATTCACACCTTGGTGTTCCCGGACTGTTTATATTTTGGGGAATGAGCCAAATTAATACACTCTGCAGTATCTTTTAAAACCTTATTTCTTTAATTGTTGCAAAAAATCAAAAACGAAGCAAAGCTATACTTACGGATACGGTCCAGTCGACAGGTAGTTTCAAATAGAAAAAGGTCGGAAGTTAATGCAACTTCAGGATGTTGTTCAGGTGCGGCTAATTAACATGTTCTCAACTCTCAAGGTTTGGACCCTGTGCCAAAAAAAAAGGAGGGGAGGAAAAATACAACATTTTTGCCATTCTCCATTGCCATTGTCCAACATCACAAAGTTCCGAGCGTTTCCACCTCATCTCCAATCTGCCTTAAGGGAGAATTTTCAAAAAAAAATTGATTAGGATAGCATGGTTATCTTTGTTTTTATTATACTTATAAATTCGGTTACATTGGGAAAGTTGTGTAGTTTTTGATGCCGATGGATATTCCGATGCGATATTTTGAAAAAAATTAATCGATTCGTAGATAAAAAAAGTGAAAATCGCCATTTTTAAAAAGTTCAAATATTTTACTAACAAAGAGACCTATATCAAAACAAGTATAAATCGTGCACAACTCTTGTGCAGATAAAGCGCATTTTTTTAAACCAAAATAGCTTTTGTTTTGACATCACCAATGGATATATTTCTTGCAGATGTCTCAATCGCCCTTTGTGAGTACTCCCTTCCGACAATCCGTTCTTGAGGTATAAGGGAATATACCCGATCCTGATAAGAGGTCGAGGAGGAGGGCTATGGTTGGTAGAAATTAATTCCTTTCGTTGAGACCTTTCATTAGAGTACCATTAAGGATACAACTGGTTCCATCGTCACCCCTCCCCCTCTACCCCGTACTTTGATAAGAGGGCAGAAAGAAAATCAGTAGTTGGTAGAAAACGGTTCCTTTCGTTGAGACTTTTAATTACAATACAATGAGAGATCAAATTAATTTTTAACCTCCCCCCCCCCCTTCAGGCCCCGTCGCTCACTGATTTCGAAAAAGAGTCGCACGGGAAAGTTATAGTTTGTACAAACCCATTTATTTCGATTAGACCTTTCATTAGAATACCATGAAGGGTATATAAAAGTTATGCACGTTTTACTTTCAAAAACAGCATTTCATTAAATAATGCGTGGGGGGGGCCCCCGTTTTAGACAGCGAAATTTGATGACCGTCTGGCACGCCTTCAAGGTATAGGCTACCTACTGTAGACAATTCCCGGACTCTAGGACCATTCCCCTAGAAGTAGTTCAAAACGGTAGAAGTGGGACCGGACGGGCGGACGGACAAAACGCAAACAATAGCAAATTTTTTTTTAATTTTAAAAAATGCGCTAATAATAACTGTTGGTTATTTTGCTGCGTCCTGACTTCTGCAGTCCTACTAAGGAGTCGAGGAGGAGGGCTATGGTTACTAGAAATGAATTCCTTTCGTTGAGATGTTTTATTAGAGTACCATGAGAGATACCCCCCCCCCCTCCCTCATCCTTTATTTGATAAGGAGCCAGAAAGTAAGGCGGTAGTTGGTAGAAAACAGTTCTTTTGGAATTGGAATGCCATGAAAGATACAATTAATTTCTAGTCTCCTCCCCTTCCCCGGCCACCTACTGATCTAGGAAAATAATCACACAGGAAACTTATAGCACAGATTTAAACATACTTTAAATCTGTGGTTATAGTTTATACAAATGAATTAATTTCGGTGAGACCTATCATTAGAATACCATGAAGAGTAGAACGTGTGATCACCCCCGCCCCCCCCCTTTTTAAATTTTACTTGGCACCACTAAAGGCATGATATGCAAATTCTGAGACCAATTTATTGCCGTAGGTAAAAGTTAAGCACGTTTTGCATTCATTTTTTTGTTACATATTGCAAAAAATTCCAGGATTCTAGGACCATTACCCTAAAAGTACTTCAAAACCGCAAAAGTGGGTCCGGACAGGCGGAAGGGCGGGCGGACAAAACGCAAACGATAACACATTTTTTTAATTCTTCAAAAATGCGCTACAAATCACAGTATTCATTCATGCATGATTAATGCCGTCGCCGCAGTGCCTATGGCCCTTACATTTTTAGTGCACTTTCACTTTACAAAAATAAAAAGCGCTTCTTTTGTCCGTCTGTCTGTCTGTGTCAGTCACAAAGGCTCTGCAACTACACCACTTACAGACTTGGTATTGGTGTCATTCGATCAGAAATTAAAAATTATTCATGTTTGTATTCTCCTTAAGGCATGAAATGTCTACAAGGGCTATTGAAATCGAAAAATCAAATTTGCACTCTTCCCCTCTTGCCCGCAAGCGGCTTAACGAATTTTTAGTGCATTTTTTAAGAATTAAGAAGAATGTGCTATTGTCTGCATCCTTCCGTTCGGACCCACTTCAGCCGTGTACTTTTAGGGGAATGGTCATAGAGTCCTAGATTTTGCAATAGCTAGCTTTTATCTTGAAGGTGTGCCAGATGCCCATCAAATCTCGTTGTCCCCATGAATTATTTCCAGAGATACTGTTGCTTTTATCCTTGTCTTTCATGATATTCTAATTAAAGGTGTCAAGAAAAGGAACTGATTTCTACCAACTACCGCCCTTTTTTCTTGCTC
Organism: Photinus pyralis; assembly: GCF_008802855.1. NCBI lineage: Eukaryota > Metazoa > Arthropoda > Insecta > Coleoptera > Lampyridae > Photinus > Photinus pyralis. Next base: position 69,590,460 of record NW_022170249.1, read on the forward strand.
CTTATCAAAATAGTGTTGGGGGGAGGGGGGAACTGGTTTTATGAAAGGAATTAATTTTTACCAACCATAGTGCCTCCCCGACCCATTATCGTAATCGGATATAGTTCCTTATATCTCAAGAGCCAATTGTCGGAGGAGGGTAGGTATACTTGCAAAGGGCGATTGGGAAGTATGGTAGAAATATTTATTTATTTTTTTTTATTTATTTATTTCCCCTCTTGTTCTGGGCCCATTGGGCATCACCAGTGGGTTGTAGTGTGAATATCTCGAGAATGGAATGTCGGAGGAGAGTATTCACAAAGGGCAAGAAAGGTGTAGGACGCCAGAGGCTTACCAAATCGTTAGGGACGTAGACAAGGGTAGTTATGTAGAAATGAAAAGATTAGCGCAGGATAGGAAAGGGTGGAGGACTGCGTCCTAGCAATCCTAGGATTGTGAACTTCGAGAAAAAGACGCAGCGATAAAAAAAAATCTTATCTCAACGGCCGGATTCAAATGAGATAACTTTAACAAAACATTATTTCCAAATGACTTTCTAAATAAACAATAAAATAAAATCAAAATACTACGCGATTAATTATACAAAATTGAACAACGAATAATTCTTCAACGAAATCACATTGATTCAAATTCAAATACCACATGATCGAAATTGGGTTCAATCACAAGTTAACGACCACATTTACGCTCAAAAATAATTGAAATTAAACATATAGGGTGACCCTTTCGATGAACGACAGACTACATGTTTCTAGATTAGGCAACATTAACTTCCAACGCTAGCCCTGACTACGTTCATGTCAGTCCCTTTTGATATAGTTGTTAATTAATTAATTCCACGTATAATATCAGAATTGCGACGGATTACCGCTAAACGCATTGAAGCGGAGGACTTTCAATTTGAATATCTTATATGATTGTAGGTCAGAAGGTTACCTATTTTACAGAACCAAAGAGGTTTTGTATTTTTAGTGTTTAATAATTGTTTTTTTTTTCACTACTAGCGTTTGATGACATGATTATTAACCTTTTTTCCACTTGTAAAGTAGGCTTTCTCGGCAGTTGTTCAAAGTGGTTCATCTTCTCAATCTTCTCGGCTACTCGCGGAGCAAATTGCATGGACAATATTTTTTCAAATTTTAGTGTTTTTGATTTCAGTAGTACTACAATAAACACCGGCCTTGCTGACCATCTAGGGCAGCTGCTTGTACTGAATCATTTTGAAAAAGATCTTAGGAACTATTACGCAACTAAACTGCATCGACCAATCACCCAAGTTGGTATGTACATGTTGTTCGATAAACTTTATAATTGTGATTGGAAAGACATTATTAGTGATACAGGTGATTGTAACCAATGTTTTTCTGATTTCATTAAGTTTGTTCATGAATGTTATTTGACTTGCTTTCCGCTAGTAAGAGACAGACGAAACAAATATTCGGGTAGATATAGATTCAACTGGTTTAATGACAATCTTAGAAGATTAAGAGACAATGTTCAGTTAATTAGTGGTCTCTATGCGAAATATCGCACGCAGAGTTTACTTGAAATTAAGAAGTCTTGGACTGCAACTTATCGAAATCAAATAAAATTGGGCTAAAATAGCAGCTAACGATCAGCACATTGCTGTATCTGGAAATTCCACAAAAGCAATGTGGTCCATTATAAATTCTGAAAGAATTTCTAATACGAACCCACAATGCAATTTAACTGCCGATGATTTTAATTATTTCTTTTCGAGCGTTACAGACCAAATTTTATCTAGTCTTCCTAGTAGCAAAAAAGACCCCACAGATCATTGTAAGATTACTAATGTTCCATTAGGTATAAAATTTGAGTTTAATTGTGTTTCGCAAACGGAAGTACGTGATACCATCTCCAGCCTGCGAAACAGCAACACGAAACATTTTTTTGGTTTCAATACTCAAGTGATTAAGCGTAACATTGATGTGCTTATAAGACCACTAACCAGATTAGTGAATCTTGCTATATCGACCGGAATTTTTCCGGACTGTTTTAATAGCAGTAGTCTTGCCCCTGTTTAAAAAAGGTGACGACACCAACAATTTGAACAACTACCGACCAATTTCGATTCTTCCTGTGTTCAGCAAAGTATTGGAGAGAGTCCTATACAAGCAAATGAACCACTTTTTCGAAAATAGTGGTCTATTTTACCGCAAACAGTTTGGATTTAGGAAAGGACGTGGAACTTCTGATGCAATTATTACCTTCGTTAATAATGCCTACGAATGTTTTGAAAGAGGTCAGCATTTGGTAGCGGCATTTATCGATTTATCTAAGGCATTCGATTGTGTCGACCACAATCTATTAGTTCGTAAATTAAAATACGTGTACCACTTTAATGATTCAAGCTTAGCATTAATTAAATCATATTTAATCAATAGGTTCCAGTATGTGCGCATGAATCAGACTATTTCTCCGACATTACCTGTAACACGGGGAGTTCCACAGGGGTCTATACTCGGCCCCCTGTTATTTTTAATATATATAAACGATATGCCCATGGTGTTGCCTGAACACATGGATTGCATTCTTTATGCTGATGACGCAACCTTGCTATCATGTAACGATGACTTCAGTATTGCTCTGTCATGTACCTACTCAAAGTGCCATCGAAATCGTTACAAATTGGTGTATAGACAATAAGCTACTACTGAATGAATCTAAAACAGTTATAATGCCCCTATCATTAAGAACGACCGACCACCGACCCCTATCTTGCAACAAGGGAAAGGTCCCTCTTGGGTTGTGTAATAGATCCACAGCTTAATTTTCATGTACTAATATTATTAAAAAAATGAATAAATCACTTTTTTTATTAAGGAAATTGCAAAACAATGTATCCTTAAAGGTAATGAAAACTGCTTATTACGCACTTATACAAAGTACGTTATCATATGCAATTTTGGCATGGGGACACAGTTCCCACTGGTCCAGTGTATTCCGTTTGCAACGGAAAGCCATACGAGTACTCTCTGGTTTAAACTATAGAGACGACTGCCGTGTCTCATTTATCACTTTAAAAATTATGACATTTCATTGTTTATATATTTTGCAAGCAGTATGTCTAGTCAAAAGTAATATGGTGTCAACTGTCCTTCAATCAGATGTACACTCGTATAACACCAGGCAAAAGGACAACATAAGGCTACCTTTTTCTAGACTAACAAAAACTCGAAATGGTTTGACTTATCAGTCGCAGGTATTGTATAATTGTGTTCCCGCACATATAAAAATACTTCCTTTAAAATTATTTAAAACTTCTATCAAAAACGTACTTATAGAAAATGCGTTCAATTCAATTGACGAGTTTATAAGTCACTGTCGCAGAATTGAGTAAGGAATATGCATGTCTCTTTGTTGTACTTGTATGTACTTTTTATATGCCTTTGTGTCTGTTAATTACATATGTATGAGAGTTGACTAGAGTAAGTGTACCCACACAATAACTCAATAAATATATTATTATTAATGTGGACATTATTAACTAGTAGTCAATAATGAGAACTGTCACGCGGTCACTTTTAGAAAACACAACCCGAAATTTCGCTCAATAAACGTTTGGACAAGTTCTCTAAAATGAATAAGTGCCACCATCCGCCATTTCCAGAGAAATTACATACCTAAAATTATCACATTTTGAAAAAATTCGAAGGAAATTACTCTTTGAAAATATCTCAATGACAGAACAAAATACGGTCTTCTTGACTGTTACTTTCACGTACTTTATTGACATGTTAAATTAATAAACAAAAAATTCTGTCAAACCGTTCCCTTTCTTATCAATATGATATGTTAATTTAGAGGACTTCAAGTACTAGTAGTGAAAAAAATAGTATATATACCACGGTAGAGAAGTCTATTATTGCCTTCGCACTTTACACCCCTCGGCGCAAGCGCCTCGAGATGTAATCTTGGTGGTGCTCAGGCAATAACACTGGACTTCTCTACCTTGGTATATAATGTACTATTGTTATTGATTTATGGGTGTGCTTTTTACATTTAAAAACATCTTTTTGCTACAACATAATTAGATCCAGCAGTGAAAAACTGAAACTCTAATATATTTCAGGACAGTTTATCAGGATTCGTGAGTGCTTTTGTTTAATAATAATACAGGTCCGTACTTTAAAAAAATCAAGTTAATGATGATCCCAAAAAATCGAAACGTTGCACTTTAAAACTACCAGATTGTAGGGTAGAAAAGGTTGCTATGTGAGAAAGTATCATTTATTTGGGTCCGTGAATTTGGAGTGTCGACTTGAAAGGAATTAAGTTCCAAGTATCTCATAATTTTGTACTCATTTTGTGCTAATTTGTGCTGCCAATTTAAAATTTTGTGCTCATCAGGTTAATGAGTAATTCAACTTTTTCTGATGACACTACAACTTCACGCTTGAGTGTCAACATCGATATTTTCAAAATTTTCGTTTACTATAATTTTGTGCTCATTTTGTGCTAATTTGTGCTGCTAATTTAAAATTTTGTGCTCATCAGGTTAACGAGTAATTCAAATTTTTCTGAAGATACTCACTGTAGTGTCAGTTAGTTGGATATTGCCATCGCCGT